>NC_081861.1:9932932-10240019 GCF_963259705.1 Myotis daubentonii | reverse complement strand
TGAAGGCAGACAAGGATGTGCTTACAAGCCGAGGAATGCTCGCCACCAGCAGAAGTTGGAAGAGACAAGGAAGGTCCCTCCCCTAGCTTGGAGGCAGTGCAGCCTTGCCCACTCCTGGATTTCAGACTTTTGGCCTCCAGGATTGTGACAGGATAAGTAAGTTATAAGCCCCCAGTGCATGCTTGTTACGGTGGCCCTGGGGAACAAACACAAGCGGAGCCTCCATGACCTCAGGACCCCAGCTGTCTGCCTCAGAGTGGCCAGGCTGTGGCGCCTCCCTGGACTACCTCCTCCCTCGTGGCTTCCAATGTTAGTCACAAGCCTTGCTGCCTTTCCTTCCTAAATCCTTCTTACTTCCACAGACTGGCAATGTGCCAACGGCCCTCATGGAGTCCCTGCAGTGACCTGGCCGGGCAGGAACACTCAGGGTGCAGGTCCGTGTGGGCAGCACGCTCACGGAAGCATTCAGGTGGAAAGGACTCGCTCTATCCTTGTGTCCTGTGGAGTGGGACAGGGTGAAGGCACAGAGGTGAGGGGGACTCTGGGGGTACTGGGATGCAGGAAGGGGTCACGAAGGGACACAGGGGGCAGAGGTGAAGGACACTCAGGTTCTTGGACCAGCCAGTAGAGGGAAGTGGCTGACAGGAAGGGGGTGAGGGCTGGGTCCCGAGAAAGGCAGAGAGCCAGAGGCCCCCACCAGGTGGACTGGCCTCGTGGTCACAGGAGGCAGAAAGGAAACAGCCAGGGGACAGGTGTGTTCGTGGATTTAATGGGAAGGGTGGAGGTGGGGCATCCCACCTGCTGCTTCTGCTTTTCTAGTAGCAAGAGGGGCACCTATGGGGGTGGGCCATGGAGTGCAGAGTTTGCCTGGCAGGGCACAGGGACGGTCAGGGGGCCCAAAACATGGGCGACTGCTGGGCAGCATGGAGTCCCCTCCAGCGGGTGATGAGGAATGTAGAGTGGCCCTGAGGCTGGTATGGCCACGCTGGTGCCCTTCCCCGGGCTCTGAGGAGCCTGCCCACAGCCAGCGGAGGGGTAGGCCAGCCACTGGCCCAGTGAGGCCCACCCACTGATCCTCCCCCTCGTCCCTGACTCCTGTCCTAGGAGGAGCCTGGGACAAACAGAAGGGCCATTCTTCTTCCTTCCATTCGGGCTCAGTCCTGTAGACAGAGGCTGGCTCAGGCGGGGCCAGTGGTGGCCAGGGATGGTCACAGCGCGAGTGTCGGTGGTTGAGGAATGTAGCTGGGCCCGAGGCCGGGAATGTGAAGCTGAGGCCTATGGTCCCGAAGTCCTCCCGATGTGGGGTCAGGCGGGGGGAGGTGGCAAGGGCAGAAACCAACAGGGGGTGGGGAGGGGCCCAGGGCTCAGAGCTTGTGGGGGTTCACCCACTTGTAAGTGCCCTCATACTGGAAGCCCACTCTCTTCATCAGCTCATCTGCTTCCGCTGGACCTCGGCTGAGAGAGATAGGCAGAGGGGAGACATGAGTGTCCCCCCAAGCTCCAGGGTCCCCTTCTGTCACCCCCGCCCTGTCCGCTCCTCACCTGCCGTAAACATAGGGGATGGGCTGCGGCTTCTCGTGCTCGATCTGGTGCAGCAGCGGCGTGAAGATCCGCCAGGCCTCCCGCAGCTCGTCACTGAGGGCACACACGTGTGTCTTTGGGGGGACGTGGGGGAAAGGGCGGGCGCAGGCTGTGCCCACCACCTGGAGCCCAGCCCCCCAGCACACAGAAGCACGGGAACCCCCTCACCTGCGCACAAAGTGCATCTGGCTCCCACAGAACACGTCCAGGATGAGGCGCTCATAGGCATCGGGGAGCTTCACGTTCTGTAGGAGAGGGTGTCACTGAGGCTACCCGCGTGCCCCCAGCCCCCGCACGGTTCGGTGCCCCCCGCTGCCAGGACTGGGTGCCCACCTTGTATCTGTTGCCGTAGGTGAGGTCCAGCTCGGACTCCTCAGGGTTGAAGAACATGCCGGGCTTCTTGGTCATCATCTTGGTGTACACGGCCTCGTTGGGCTGCACGCGGATCACCAGCTCGTTGCGCTTGCACTGCTGCTGGAAGATGTCGCCGGCCACGTCGCGGAACTGCAGGCGCACCTCGGCCTTGCGCTCGTTCAGGGCTTTGCCGCAGCGCAGGATGAAGGGCACCCCTGGGTGGGAGCGAGGCTGCCTCAGGGCTGGCTCTGCCGCAGCCCAGGCCGGTGCCGTGTGTGTGACAGGGAGCGGGTGTGCGACAGGGCGTGTGCTCAGAGCAAAGGCGTGTGCGTGGCCCTGTGTAGTGAGGCGGCCGGGTCCCCCCCCCGTTGGCCCTTTCCCTTCTGGCGTCCCCTGTCCCTGAGTGGTCAGACCCTGGGGAGTAGCGCTCTGTGAGGGCTGCCAGCCTGCCCGCCAGGCAGGGACACGTTACTCACCATCCCACCTCTCGTTTTCCACATAGAGGACAACAGCTGCGAAGGTGGCAGTGGTGGATCCCCGGGGCACCGTGGGGTCGTCCAGGTACCCTTTGGTGGCCTCGCCCTTTCCCTTGGGATTGCCCACATACTGGCCCAACACCACATTTTTCAACTGCGCCTCTGAGATGCATTTCAACACCTTGACCTGGGATAGAGGGGTCCCCTTGAGTAAAAAGATGGAGCTAGCCCAGCCAGTGTGGCTCAGTGGTTGAGCGTTGACCTATGAACCAGGAGGTCATGGTTTGATTCCCAGTCAGGGTATGTGCCTGGGTTATGGGCTTGCTCCCCAGTGTGGGCTATGCAGGAGGCAGCCAATCGATGATTCTGTCTCACCGTTGATGCTTCTATCTCTCTTTCCCCCTCCCTTCCTCTCTGAAATCAATAAAAATGTATTACAAAAAAAGATGGAGCATAGCATGAGCCACATGACCCCAGAGCCCCCAGAAAACCCTCATTTTTTCTGAAGGAGAAGCTAAGTCTTAGGCAATAGGTCAGCCCCTGGTCACACAGCAGTCACTGCTAGTCCTGCAACATGACATCTTGGTCTTCTGATTCCCAGCCCAGGGCACGCCTTCATCAGAGCTGGCAGCGAGGACCGGGTGTGCCTCCACCCACCTTCTCATTGCGGACGTCGTCCGAGTCCGTGGAGGCTGGCTTCTCCATGGCCACCAGACACAGCATCTGCAGCAGGTGGTTCTGCATCACGTCCCTGGCAGGGAAGCAGGCGGAACTTGGTCAGGGCTTCCAGGTGGGAAGGGAGGTGTGAGGAGTGAGCCCGCCTCAGCTCCCTCCCTGTGGGCCAGGTTTTGGGGGCTGGAGCTTCAAGTGGGAATTTTTATGTTTTTAATCCTCACCAGACGATATGGAGATATATATATATATATATATATATATATATATATATATATATATATATATATATATATTTTTTTTTATTGATTTCAGAGAGGAAGGGGGAGAGGGAGAGGGAGAGGGAGAGGGAGAGGGAGAGGAGAGAGAGAGAGAGAGAGAGAGAGAGAGAGAGAGAGAGAGAGAGAGAGAAACATCAATGATGAGAGAGAATCATTGATAGGCCGCCTCCTGCACTCCCCATACTGGGGAGCAAACCAAAACCCGGGCACGTGCCCTTGACTGGAATTGAACCCAACATCCTTCAGTCTGGAGGCTGACGCTCTATCCACTGAGCCAAACGGGCTAGGCAGAGAATATGTTTTTACTGATTTTTTTCTTTTCTTTTCTTTTTTGAAAAATATATTTCTTTATTGATTTCGGAGAGGAAGGGAGAAGGAGAGAGAAATAGAAACATCAATGATGAGAGAAAATCATTGTTTGGCTGCCTCCTGCACACCCCCAACTGGGGATCGAGCCCACAACCCAGGCATGTGCCCTTGGCCGGAATCGAACCTGGGACCCTTCAGTCCGCAGGCAGACGCTCTATCCACTGAGCCAAGCCAGCTAGGGCTGATTTTTTTTCTTTTTGAGAGAGAGAGGGAGGGAGGGAGAGAGGAGAGAGAGAAACATAGATGTGAGAGAGGAACATCAATTGGTTGCCTCCTGTACACACCCTGACTGGCGATCAAACCCACAATCTGGGCATGCACCCTGACTGGGAATTGAACCCGTGCCCTTTTGGTATATGGGACGATGCTCCAACCGAGTCACACCAGCCAGGGCTCAAGTGGCCCTTCTCTGAGCCGCAAGTTACGAGGTTCCTTTCCTAATCCTTAGTGTCTCCCTGGTTCCCTCAAGGGAAGGAAGGAGGCAGTGACCCTCCGTTCATAGCTACTGCTGACTGATATCACTCCTGCAGAATTTGAACTTTGGGGTGGAGAAGAGGAACCCTGCCGGGGGGCAGGCTTGAGCCCCATGCCCATTCAGGCCTCCTAGGAAGGGGTGATGGGCTCTCACCGGATGATCCCAAATTCATCGAAGTAGCCCCCGCGGCCCTCAGTACCAAAGGGCTCCTTGAAGGTGAGGATGACGCAGGCGACATTGTCCCGGTTCCAGATGGGGCCAAAGATTCTGTTGGCAAACCTGCAGGAGGGGCAGGGCAGAGGCTGGCGCTGCATCCGATGGGGCAGCAACAGGGCAGGCTAAGCACCCGCCCCCAGTGCCCGCCCCGGACCCAGTCTCCCTTCACCCCATCCCCCAGACCCATCCCCAGCTGCACCTCAGCACCATCAGGTTCTGGACCATCTCCTTGCCCAGGTAGTGGTCGATGCGGTAGATCTGGTCCTCACAGAACAGGGAGGAGATGTGGTTGGACAGGCGGTCGGAGCTCTGCAGGTCCTTCCCAAAGGGCTTCTCTACAATGATGCGGTTCCAGCCCCTGCAGGAGCCCAGAGCCGCATGACTCCCGCACCCTCCCTGGGGAGCAGTGGCCAGAACCTCAGCTAGTGGGAGAGCAGGGGGAGGGGACAATTATCTCTGTGGGTTTTAAAATGGCAAAAAGTCCCTTTCTTTGTTAATCCCCACTGAGAGTTAACATGGCATTCTGTATTCAAAACCAGGCCAAAGAAAGAGATGGCTGTGGCTTTGGGAAAACAAGGGCGTGACCAGGCCCAGGAAGCGGGATTTTGTGGAGCAACACCGCCACCTTATGATCGGGAAGGGAACCTTGGGAAATGCCCAAAAATCAACGCAGCCGCAATGGGCAGTTTCATGGAATCATACTGCCACCTTGTGGTGCTATTGGGGATTGCGTCCAGGAAGTTGGATTTCTAGTGAGATAAACCTTGAGGGTCCATATGAGACATTGGAATGTAAATACGTGTGGTAGCATTTTCAGTAAGAATGTTGGAAAGCTACCGTGTTTGCAGCCTATTCCATTCTTTGTGGAGCTAATTCATGTCGAGCCTTTTTGCGACTCCCTAGACCAGTGGTCGGCAAACTCATTAGTCAACAGAGCCAAATATCAACAGTACAATGACTGAAATTTCTTTTGAGAGCCAAATTTTTTAAACTTAAACTATATAGGTAGGTACATTGTTATTAACTTAATTAGGGTACTCCTAAGCTGGCCTTTACTAAAAACGTCCTCAACCTGATTAAGGTATGTTCACTGAGATCAACCCCTTCCAACTCTCCCATCCACACTTGTATACTTGTTTCGTCTATCTCCTTTCCGAAAACAGACTTCTGTGCATGGGCCATGAAGTTTCAATCGCACTGTACGTGCGTGCCCCCATGTGGTATTTTGTGGAAGAGTCACACTCAAGGGGCTAAAGAGCCGCATGTGGCTCGTGAGTTTGCTGACCACTGCCCTAGACTAGTGTGCCCCGGGTCTATGGACAGCTGCCAGGGCAGGCCAGCTCCAGGTAGGGCACACGGAGAAGGCAGGAAGGAAGGGCAAAAGACAAGCCTTACGTCTGGCTCATGCAGGTCTCTCGGATGTTCTTGGTGACGGCCTCATAGACAGTGGGGGGCAAGGCCAGGTAGAAGAGGCGGTTGGCCTGTGACCCCTGGCAGAGGGCGTTTATGTGGTCATTGAGGTGTTCATAGGAGGCTGCTTGATCGTACTGGCCAGACACGTAGGAGTTGCGGGCAAAGAACTCCTCCAGCCTGGCCTTCTCCTCGGGGGTGGCCTGGGGGAGACGGACACAGGGATGTCAGCCTCTCCTCACCCATCCCGCAGCCAGGGCAGGCTCCTCTGGGAGTCAATCAGCCTACCCCACACTAGGTTCACATTCCCATTTTGTCAGCTTCGCACACCAGAAGGGGAGGCCAAGGCAGCATGGATCATTGCAGGAGATGGGGCTTTGCAGTCCCAAGCAAGGGCCAGGATGGGGACAGTCACCCCTGGGCACCTTGTGCCCTAAGACAGAAGTTAGACTTCAGGAAAGTTTGACCTGGGAGAAACACACTGGAGGAAGATCGCTCTTTCTAAAGTCATTACTCCAAACTTCGGTGTGTTGGGAAAATGCAAATCTAGGATTTCCATGGTCTAGAGCAGGGGTGGGGAACCTTTCCTCTCCCAAGGGCCATTTGGATACTTATAACATCATTCGAGGGCCATACAAAATTATCCACTTAACAATTAGCCTGCTAGGCTCTATCCCTGGCCCTGGTCGGGGCTCGTGCAGAAGGCAACCAAACCATGTGTCTCTCTTACACTGAAGTTCTCTCTCTCTGTCTCTCCCACTCCCATCCATTCTCTCTAAAAATCAATGGAGCCCTAGCCAGTTTGGCTCAGTGGATACAGCGTCCACCTGCAGACTGAAGGGTCCCAGGTTTGATTCCCCTCCAGGGCACATACCTGGGTTGCGGGCTTGATCCCCATTAGGGGGAGTGGAGGAGGCAGCCAATCGATGACTCTCATCATTGATGTTTCTCTCTCTCTCTCTCTCTCTCTCTCTCTCTCTCTCTCTTTCTCCCTCCCTCCCTCCCTCCCTCTCTGAAATCAATAACAATAAAACAAATAAAAAGGAATCTAGAGAAGTTAAATAAAAAAAAAATCAATGGAAAAAAAATATCCTTGGGTGAGAATTAACAATAACATCTAAATAAATAAATAAGTGACCTTTAAAAATATTAGCTTGCTATATTTGGTCAAACATTTGATTCACTCCTAATGCCTTGGCAGGGCCGGATCAAAGGATTTTGTGGGCCTTATACGGCCCTCAGCCCGCACGTTCCCCACCCCTGGTCTAGAGGCTTTTTCTGCTCCTGGTCTTGGGGCACAGCGAGTCCCTATGAGGGGAAGCTGGGAAACAGAAGTCTCAGGCTCATAGGGTTCCTACACACCACCCTGCGCGCCTCCTTGTCATCAAGGAAGTGGCAGAAGCAGCAAGGCCAACGTGGCAGAGTGGTGTGGGTGGTTTTGAGGAGGGAAAGGATGGGACGCTTGGGCATGAGGGTCCCCAGGTGACTGTCTTAACAAGGCCTGACCTTCTGTCAGGACACAGAGAGGAGGGCCGGGCCTCGGGTCGGGGGAGAAGCAGAGAGCGGGAATGGGAGGAGGGAAGGGCACCCCTTCACAAATCCCAGAAGCTACTCACTTTGAAGAAGGGCTCGCTCATCTTACGGATGTCAGCCACCGTGAGACGAGAGCGGGCATAGCCCACGATGAAGGTGTTTTCAGGCAGAAGGCCATCCCGGAACAGCCACCTGAGGGCAAAGCATGGCTGTGGGCAGGGTGGGGAGGGTGGGGAAGGCAAGGAAGGCTCAGGGCAGTGGGATTAGTGGAGGAGGTGCTTACCAGATGGTGGGGTAGATCTTCTTCTTGGCCAGGTCACCCTGTGGCAGAGGGAACAGGCATGGTTAAGAGAAGCTGGGGAGCCCAGCTGGCATGGCTCAGTGGTTGAGCATTGACCTATGAACCAGGAGGTCAAGGGTCCATTCCCTGTCACAGCACATGCCCGGGTTGTAGGCTCGATCCCAGGTGGGAGGGGCGTGCAGGAGGCAGCCGATCAATGATTCTCTCTCATCACTGATGTTTCTCTCTCTCTCTCTCCCTCTCCCTTCCTCTCTGAAATCAATAAAAATATATGTTTTAAAAGAAGGAAAAGCTGGGGACATGACCTAGGTTGTCTCCCCACTTTGAGCCTGGGTACTCACTCAGGGTCAGCACTCAACCACAAGCATACCTGTCTTCCTCCTTAATGTAGTCAGAGGAGCTTGAATGAGAGCCTGTGCTAGCCCTTTACTGTGATCCTGAACTAGTAGCACCCACGTATTGCAGGAGCCACCTTGAAGTGGATGGACCCTGTGCTGGCCAGGAGGCACCACGACCAGCCTGGCCACCCTGCACTTACACAGGCCATGGTCTCTGGCCTCAGTGCAAGCAAGGGGAGCCAAACCCCAACCAGAGAGCCCATGTCCAGGCAGCTCCGAGGCTAAAGAAGGAAACCTGAATACTCCCACTCACTGGAACCAAATGGCAGTGGAAGTGGCCCATATCAAAACTTGTGCGATGTGGCCTTAAGTGCTGATGTTGGCAAAAAAAAAAAATGGCTTGAAACTAATAAGCTAAGCATTTAATTTAGGAAGTTAGAAAATAGGACAATTTAAAAAAAATTTCTCACCTGACGACGTTTTCATTGATTTTTAGAGAAAGAGAAACACATTGACGTGAGAAACATCAATTGGCTGGCTGCCTTCTGCACATGCTCCCAACTGGGGCTGGGGATCGAACCGCAAACCTGGATATATGTCCTGACCGGGAATCAAACCCACGACCTTTTGGAGCATGGGATGATGCTCCAACCAACTGAGCCACACCAGCCAGGGCAAGCACAGTAGAATTTTCAAGCCAAACAAACTACAAGGCAGGAAATAAGGAAGATTTAATAAAATGGAAAACAAAGCAAAAAATGAACAAAGCCAAAAGCTGGTGCTTGAAAAAGACTAATGAAACCCTCCCTGGTTTGGCTCAGTGGTTAGAGCATTGGCCTGCAGACTGAATGGTCCCGTCAGGGCACATGCCGGGGTTGCAGGCCTGATCCCCAGTGGAGGGCATGCAGGAGGCAGTTCGATCAATGATTCTCTCTCACCATTGATGTCTCTCTCTCTCTCTCTCTCTCTCTCTCTCTCTCTCCCTCCCTTGCTCTCTGAAATCAATTAAAAATATAGTAAAACAAAACACACAAGAATTGAGCAGAGGGTAGAGAGTGGGTAAAGCAAGATGGCAGAGCACTGTGGGAGCTGGGCCATGGACAGTGGCCGTTCATAGAGCTATTGTCGATTTTGTGTGCGTGTGAAAATTTCTAAAAGAAAAGCAAGGGTGTGATACACGGCAACTGTGAGCAACGATATAGCGAACGAACCCCACAAATTTGACAGAAGACTCATTAGAGAGAATCAAAGTTCCTTCTCCCCAAGCTCCAGTCCAGTGGCTGTGGGAATTCCCACGAGCTTTCACTTTGTAAGCCGATGATGGAATCCTCCCCTCCAGCTGGGAGAGGACGGACACCGATGGTCACAGGCTCCTGGAGAGGAACAGAGCAGTGAGCCCTTTCATCTGCCTGCCCTGTAATTGAAGCTCGGGACGGGCCCGGGCACGACCCACGCTCCACTCAGCGTTGCCAATCAGTGGGGTGGGGGTGGCAGGGGGAGAACATGCTAGGCTGGGATGGATCTGAATTCGCCCCAGGCAGAAAAAAAGGAGGCCATGCGACTGGGACCAACGCAATCCCAACCTGGTTAAAACCCCTCTGCAGCCGGCCGGTGTGCCTCAGTGGTTGAGCATCGGCCTGTGAACCAGGAGGTCAGGGTTCGATTCCTAGTCAGAGCACATGCCCAGGTTGTGGTGGGCTTGATCTCCAGTGTGGGGCGTACAGGAGGCAGCCGGTCAATGATTTTCTCTCATCATTGATGTTTCTCTCTCCCTTCCTCTCTGAAATCAATTAAAAATATGTATTTAAAGAAGTCTAGTGGTACCTTAGGATAAATAAAAAAAATCCCTCCAAAGACAGGCAGTTAGGAGGCACTGGGAGCCTGGGGGGGGTGCTCCTGGGGGAGGAATCCCTATGTGGGTGGAGGTGGGGGAAGGCCTTGGTGCCTTGACTGTTCATGTTCCTCCTGTCCTTTGCTTTGTCTCCAATGTCCTTGGGTGACCTGACCTCTAGCCAGGGCTTAAGGTGGGGACCTGCATGCAGACAACTCCAAGTGTCTTCCAGCTCAGAGTTCGCTGAGCACCAGGCTCACACAAGCAGGTGTGGACTGGCCATCTCCAGTCAGGACCCCAAACTTGCAAAGTGGGCCGTTCCCAAACCAGGGTATGCTGTGCCGGTGCCCCTGCCCAAGCCTACCAACTGCTCACAACTGACCTCCAAATGGTTGGGAGCGCATCCCTAACTGCCACCTTCCACGTGAAGCACTGCCATAGTGGCATCAGATGGCTGCCCTCACCGGGCCTTCAAGGTCCAGCTCTGAGCGCAGCCTGGGCTCCGAGCTTCCCCTCTCTGTCCCTCAGCGCCCAGGAGCCCCCACAGCAGCAATACCCATAGCGAATAGCAGTGCCCGCCTCTGGCTTCTCCCATCAGTGGGGCTGGATGAGGACTCTGCTTCTGTCACCTTGGCTTAGTGTTGGCCTGTTGTTCAAGAGAGGGCTTGCTGGGGACTAGTCCGGAGGAAAAATAATCAGAAACTCGGCCTGCAAACACCTCATGGCAGGAGCTCTTTGCTTACCACCGCCTTCCAGCAGGCTGTGGGCAATGGCGTGGTGGCAAGGGACTAGTTTCCTGTCTGCTGAGTCACGGTGCCCCACACCCCGACTGTTTGTTCTTGCCATTCTCTCTGGGATTAATTAGCAATAGAACCTGCTTGTCTTGTTCCGCTCAGCCCCTGCAACCAGCGGTCTGCTGGGCTCCAAGTCACCTAAGGAAGAGGTGACACAGGACCCAGGGCAGTGGGGGGCGGGGGGCCTGGCAGCTGCTCTCTTTGGGCCGGCCTGGGTTGGACTCCTCTTCAAGAAGGCATGCGGGAAGACACTGATCAAATTTAAGCATGCCACATGTGGGTGTGGAGCAATTACAGGGGCGTTTGGTGAGATGGGGCAATCTTTCCTCTACCCTTCATTTAAAAAAATATTTGCATTGACTTCAGAGAGGAAGGAAGAGGGAGAGAGAAACATCAATGATAAGACAGAATCATTGGCCCTGACCGGTTTGGCTCAGCGGATAGAGCGTTGGCCTGCGGACTCAAGGGTCCCAGGTTCGATTCCGGTCAAGGGCATGTACCTTGGTTGCGGGCACATTCCCAGTGGGGGGTGTGCAGTGGGCAGCTGATTGATGTTTCTCTCTCAATCGATGTTTTCTAACTCTCTATCCTTCTCCCTTCCTCTCTGTAAAAAATCAATAAAATATATATTTAAAAAAAAAAAAAGAATCATTGATCGGTTGCCTCCTGCATGCCCCACACAGGGGATTGAGCCCACAACCCTGGCATGTGCCCAGACCGGGAATCAAAGTGTGACTTCCTGGTTCATAGGTTGACAGTCAACCACTGAGCCTCACTGGCCGGGCCCTAAACCCTTCATTTTGCTGGCGGACCACAGCGGGGAAGGAGCTGCCTGGGGACATGGTGACTTAGCTGGAGAAGCAGGACCTTACTGGGATCTCCAGCCACCAGTATCTGGCTTGGCTGGGGCAAAGGAACCCGGGCCGCCACCTGCTTGTTGCCACCCAGGTTTGACTTCTGTATCCTGTCTTATAAGCCCAAACCACTGCTGCGGTCTGTTTGTGAGGATTTTATGGCAGAAGGCGTGACAGAGAGCTCCAGGGACTGGCTGCCAGCTCAAGGCCCTGAAGGGTGGGCCATCCCATCCCTCTAGGGTCACTGAGGTCAAGGATCTGCTGGGTGCCCGACCGGCGTGGCTCAGTTGACTTATGAACCAGGAGGTCACTGATCAATTCCTGGTAAGGGCACACTTCCGGGTTGCAAGTTCGATCCCCAGTGGGGAGTGTGCAGGAGGCAGCCGATCAATGATTTTCTCTCATCATTGCTGTTTCTATCTCTTTCTCTCTCGTTCTCTCTCTGAAATCAATAAAAACACATTTTTAAAAAAGGACCTGCTGCATCTCCTGGGGTGGAGCCTGGGCCCTGGCTGGGTACCAGCTGGCTCTTGGCCACTGGGCTGAGATAACTGGGGGCTGCTGGGTAGGCTTGGCTGCAAAGCCAACAAAAGGGCCTCCCTACTCCACCCTGGGGCTGGTGAATCACCAGGACTTTGGGGGGGGGGTGTTGCCAATATCATCATGACACAGCAAGAATTTTATCGGCCCAAGGGGAAGGCAGTCCAGAAAAATTCCGAGGAAAGGGAGGTGCCGGGTTGCCAGGTCATCCTTTGTACCCGTCACTGGGATGGGCCCATGGCCTCTGTGGTCCAGGTGGGGAGACTGAGGCCCAGAGAGACGAGGGGCTGAGAACCAGGCAGTAAGCCGATCCTGTCCAAGTCGATTCCCAGTCTTATCTCTTTCTCTTACTCCCATTCCTCTCTATGACCCTGGAGGGAAGAGTCACTCCAGGCTGGCTGGCCAAGGCCCTACCAGACGGGGAAGGAAAGGATCTGCTGGGCCCAAGATTCTTCCCCACATGCTTGTCTGTAAAGAAAAACTGGTTTCTTTCTTAAAAAATTTCTTTTTATTATTGATTTCCGAGAGGAAGGGAGAGGGAGAGAAACATCAATGATAAGAGAGAATCATTGATTGGCTGCCTCCTGCATGCCCCCTCCTGGGGATCGAGCCCACAACCCAGGCATATGCCCTGACCAGGAATGGAACCGTGACCTCCTGGTTTATAGGTCGACACTCAACCACTGAGCCACACCGGTGAGGCAGAAACTGGTTTCTTTTATCCCAAAGTTTTCTGGACCGGGACAGTAAGTACCTACATGCTCTTCCTACTTGGGGTGGGAATCCTGAGACAGAGGGAAGTGGCTATACAGAAGGGGGAACAGACAGCAGCTTCAAGCCCATTGGGTAACCCCATGAGCCAGCATTACAATGCTCCCGGAAGGAAGCTGGGTGTGTGGCAAGGGTTGGGTAAGCGGGTGGGGGAGGAGGAAGGGGCAGAGGGCTGCCCCGAGGGGCCCACGAGTCACCGGGGGTTCTGTGTTTGCTCTTCCCTTTGCATGGAATGCTCCCCCAGCTCTGGCTCCGCAGGCCCCTCCTTTGAGATCTGGCTGCTGAGGGATGGGGTAGGTGACACAAGGGCCTGCTTGTGTCTCCTATCACATGCGCCACTCTGAATTCTTACTGGGCTGCTAACTCACCTTGGGTCCGGGGCCCCCAGCACACAGGTCCCAGGGGGAGGGCGGGGCCTGTCTCTGCGCTGCAAGGAGGCGCTTGATCGCCATTTGTTGGATGAATGAACAGAAAACTCACTGGTTTCCCACAGTACCACCCTACCTACCTCCTACATGGAAGGAGCAGGCATGGGAGGCCTGACTCTGGGAGCTGTTCTAAGTGCTGAGTGTGGGAGGCTGGCCCACTCAGCTCCAGCCCCTCTAACAGGAGGTGGAGAAATGAACAGGAGCCCTCCTATGGTGGACAGACACCCTGTGCTCCCCCAGTCCACCTGTTGGAGCGGCACTTCCCATTTCTGCTCTGGAGGCTTCTGTTTGTCACTCTCAGGCAGAGGAGAGCAAAGGGGAACCCTACCAATTGCAAAGAAACAAAGTTGCCCAACCCCAAGCTGGTCACAGGTGAAAGCAGTGAGGAGTCACAGAATCAGCTCGGCGAGTCCAAGGACCCCTGGCATTTGCTTCAAAAACTCTCATTTGCGCCCAGCCAGTGTGACTTAGTGGTTGAATGTTGACCTATGAACCAGGAGGTCACGGCTCAATTCCCCATCAGGGCACATGCCCAGGCTGTGGGAGGCAACCGATCAATGATTCTCTCTCATCATGGATGTTTCTCTCTCTCTCTCCCTCTCTGAAATCAATAAAAAGATATGAAAAAAAAAAGCCCTCATTTACTATGTGGAAACACAGGTTCAGAGAAGGGGAGACACTTGCCCCAGGTCACACAGCAAGGTTGGATGCTCTCAATGAAACATCTAAAATGTGAGGGCCTGGAGCTATAAGCCATTTATTGTGGCCTGGGATACTCTGTTGGAGCATCCTGTGACAGGCTGGTATGGGGATAAGGGAAAGGAGGAGACATAATCCTGAGTTACTTTCCCTTCCAAACTATTTCCTGGAGAAAGGGCCAAAGGGTCAGAGTCCTAGGCCTTAAAGTTGGCGGCTCCTCTAAGGGGGCCAGGCTTGGGCGAAGGGTGGAGGCCAAGCCTTCCTCCCTGTGCTCCTCCTGTGCATTCCCCCGACTTGGGCTTATGGGGAGGCAGAGGATGGTGCTTAAGGGGGACCTTCCTACCCTCCACCAGCAGACCCTCCTCCCTGGCTCTGCCTCCAGCCCTGTATTCTGGCTCTCCTTTTCCAAGTTGTGATCAAAATCACCAAGTTGGCAGGGAGTAGGCTCTGTGAAAGGCAGCAGCACGCTATGCTACATGAACAAAGAACCAAGGTTCCAGAGCTAAGGGGACCATGACGTGAAAGGCGCAGGGAGACAATGCCTACACTGTCAAGAGCTAACTAGTTTTGGTAGAATTCTTTTTTTTTGTTTGTTAATCCTCACCTGAGGATATTTTTCCAGTGATTTATAGAGAGAGTAGAAGGGATGGAGGAGAGAGAGAGCAGAAGGGAAGGGAGAGAGAGAAAACACCCATGTGAGAGACACACATTGATTGGTTGCCTCCAGCACGCACCCTAACCAGGGCTGGGGTTCGAGCCTGCAACTGAAGTATGTGCTCTTGACTGGGAACTGAATCCATGACCCTTCAGTCGTCAGGCCAACACTTTAACCACTGGCCAGGACTTTTGGTAGAATTCCGGCTCAAGATTATATAATAAGTTACAAGCAAAAATGGTCATGCGCTGCTTAGTAGAATCTTGGTCACGAGCAGGGTTAAAAATGAAGAGGCCACTTTGACTTCCAGATGAAGCTCTGGCAGCTCATCTCACCAGCCTATGGACACATCTTGCCACCTGGCAGATCTCCCTTCTGCACCTCACACTGGGGGGGGGGGGTTAGGGTGGGAGTCATGGTCTTTCCTTTCAGAGCAAA
Source organism: Myotis daubentonii (assembly GCF_963259705.1). Lineage (NCBI taxonomy): Eukaryota > Metazoa > Chordata > Mammalia > Chiroptera > Vespertilionidae > Myotis > Myotis daubentonii. Next base: position 10,225,003 of record NC_081861.1, on the reverse strand, counting down.
ATGACGGTGCCACTGGCTAGGCAATGGGGCTCTTCAGCAGGCTTTGGAAGCTGAGGCAAGGAGACAACATTCAAAGAAAGGATGAGTGTTTGTCCCCGGGGAACTTGACTTGGTAGCGAGAGACAAAGGTGCAGATAGGACCTCAGATCCTGCCTCTGGAATTAACTGACTGTGTGACATTTGTCAAGTCACAAACAGGTTTGAAAAAGACAGGCGTGGCATGAATAGCCTCCCCTGTTTGCACCTCACTTTTCCCCAGGGAGGAGGAAGCCCAATCAGACCGTCCCTAAGGACCTCCCAGCTCTAGGACACAGGTCTACAGTCAAAGGCTGTGCAGAGATTTCAGATACGCCTGGAAGTGAGTGTATTCCAGGTGGGGCTGGGGTGATAATGGCACAGAGGCAGGAACAAGAGGGAGAGCCCAAGTGGCCCCCCAACAACCAGGTGGGAAAGCTCCGGCACACAGCAGGAAAGGATCTTAAGCAATATCGCGCTCTAACTTTGGATTTTCAGAGGCAGGGCCTAGGGGAGACTCACCGATGCCCCCATGATGATGAAGATATGTGTTTCGGACTGATGGAAGGCATCACCCTGGTACAGCTCTTCCCGCAGGATCCCGCACACCTGGGTCCGGCTCAGGTCCACCTGCTCTGCCATGATGCTCTCTGCTGAGAGAAAGACTTGTTGGCAAGGCAGGAGAGCAGAAAAGCTTTGAGAAGTTGGTCCTCTCTTAAGGGGTCTTTTGGGCTCTCACCCAGCTGAGGTCTAATGATTGAAACCACTCGCTGTGAATGGCGGGGGCAGGAGGAAGATGGGGGAGTTTTAGAAACTTCTGGCTGTGGGTTCTGGCCATACTCCCCAGAGCAGCCTTCTTTCACAGTGTACGTTATAAAGTTACACAAAGCACCAGTGGATTCCAACTGGAGCCTCAAATCTGGGGAGTGAGCAAAACTCTGCTGGAGCATCTCACCCAGGAAACCAGGTGGAAACTCCCCAATGAGCTGGATGGAGCATGTGAGACCCTGCAGCTCCAGCCCTCTTCCGGCCAAGCTGGGAGACTCCGGCAAGTCCCTGTCCCTCTCAGGGTCTGTCTCCTCAGGGGTCCAATGGGGACGATTGGATGTGAGACCCTTTGATTTTGCCCGGCTACCCAGCGCGGCACATCGGAGGGCCTCGCGGCGCAGCACGCGCCACGGACGGCGTGACACTCACCCGCTTCGTTACCTGTGCCTCGTTGCGGCTGCCCGTCGCGCTCGCAGCCCTGGAGTTCCAGGCAGTTTCCGGGGGCTGAGACCCGCCGGTCCATTTAACTAGCGGAGGCGGGCGCCCGAGCTGAGCTGACCGCCTCAGGCGAGGCGCGCGGGCGGGGCCTCCACGGACCCCTCCCTTGCGGGGGCGGGGCGCGGGCAGGTGCGCGCGCATCCCAGGCTGCGCGAGGGAGGGGCCCCCTCCAGGGCGAGGTCTCCTCCCTTTGCCCGCCCCGCCCCTTGGGCACCTGCGCCGGTTCTTGAGCCGCAGTCAGGCTGCTGTTCCCGCCGCCGCTGTCCCGCGTACCTGATGCCTAGCAGGTTCGGGCGCAGCTCTGCGCCGTTCGCTCACTCATCCATCACAGGCTCGGTCCGGCCCCTGCAACCGGCTTTCTCCTCCGACCCCGGTCGCCCTGCGCCCTCGCAAAGGGCTCCACATCCGCCGGCGGCGTGGCCACGCCTCCTGGACCCCCGTTTACGGCGTGGCCCCGCCTCCTGGTCCAGACAGGTCGCCGGCTGGGGTCAAACCAGCCCTATTAAATCGCCTCGTCGTGGCTCCTCCCCTTGCGGGGGCGGGACGGCCGAGCGACCGGGGGCTGGATGCCGCCGCTGGAGAGACTAGGGGAAGTGTGGGCTTGACGCCGGGAAAAGCAGCGGGTGGTACACGTCGCTAGGGAACGTACTGCGGGCCGGCTGAGGCTGGCGGGCTCGGGGTTTCTCGGGAAACAGCATCCTTCACACCTCTTGCCGGCCTCCTGGGTGGGGCGGGGCTTGCGTGTTTTACTTCCGGGTACCACAGCAACGACACCGGAAGCCGGAAGTGGGGATTTCAGCGGCCGGAGAGGGGAAGAGCTACCGCGGAATGGGGACTTGCTTGGAGTGACGGGCTCGAGGGGCGCTCGCGACCCGCTGCTCCCGCCCTTCTCACGTCGGATCGATTCCGCTGACAGGTGTGGCCCTCTTCCCCGAAGACAGGAAGACAGGGTACCATCGGTGGGCGTTCCGCCGCCTCCTAGATTCCCCCGGACGTCCAGGCTCCCTAGTCCTGTTGGGCCCCGGTCCGTTTCTGCCGCCCGCTCCTAGGGCACTGGCCCAGGCGGGGCCGATGCTGGACCCAGATTACTTTGGCGGCGAGCTTGACTGTTCCGCTTGTCCCTCCTCCGCTGCCGCGGAGTTTGACCACGCCCCTAGTTCGTGGATGACTCTTCTAGTTCGGAGACATTTTCTGTTCATCAAACTTGACTGCATTTGAGGTTGTTAAATTCTTTAATAAGGTCCCAATACAGTTTGGCAGCTATCTTACCTCCATGTGCCTCCGTTTGCTCACTTTGCAAAACGATTAATGTCTACCCCACCTCATACCATGTGAGTGTGTTTGTGTGTGAGAGAGACTCGAGAATGAATGGGCCATCCTGGCATGTTTTAAAAACAGCAAAGAGGCCACTATAGCTGGAGCGGAGTAAGGCACTTGGAGAGGAAGTAATGGGGAATCAGATGGTACAGGATCTTTAGGCTCTAGTAGGAATTTTGGCTTTTACACGGAGGGCAATGAGGAGCCATAGTAGGCGTCTGATTAGAGCAGGGACGTGATTGGAATTACTCTTTTAAGCTGATTTTTCTGGCTGACTGTAGGGAGCAAGGTTAGGAACAGGGTGGCCTGTTAGGAGGCTATTGCAGTGATCCAAGGGAGAGACATGGTACTTTGAGCATTTTATTATGAAAATTTAAAAGATGTACAAAAGTAGGAAGAATAGTATAGTAAACCCATGTACCCACATCCCAGCTTGAACAATGATCAACTCATGGCTAATTTTGTTTAATTTATACCCCTTACAATCCTGTCTCATTATTATTTTTCAAGAACAGCTTTATTGAGATGTAATTCACATACCACAGAATTCACCCATTTAAAGTGTACAATTCACTGGTTTTTAGGATATTCAGAGTTGTACAATCATCACTAGTTGGTTCCAAAACATTTTCATCACTTCAAAAAGAAGCCCTGTGCCCTTTAGCTATCACCTCCATCACTCCATCTCCGGTCCCTCTATACATCCACTAAGCTTTCTTTCTTTTTTTTAACTTTTGTTTTTTAGTTATTTCAGAGAGAGGAAGGGAGAGCAGGAATCATTGATTGGCTGCCTCCTGCACGCTTCCTATTGGGGATCAAGGCCACAATCTGGGCATGTGCCTTGACTGGGAATCACACAGTGACCTCCTGGTTCATAGGTCGACGCTCAACCACTGAGCCACACCGACAGGGCAGCTTTCTGTCTATATATTTGCTTATTCTGTACATTTCATATAAACAGAATCATACAATATGTGGTCTTTTGTTTCTTTTTCTTTTTATTTTTTGTTAATCCTCACCTGAGGATATTTTTCCATTGATTTTTAGACAGAATGGAAGGGAGGGGGAGAGCTAGAGAGAGAAACATCAGTGTGAGAGAGACACATCAATTGGTGATTGGTTGCCTCTAGTAGGCCAGGCTGGAAATAGAACCTGCAACCAAGGTATGTGCTCTTGACCAGAAATCCTTCAGTGTGTGGGCTGGCGTTCTAACCACTGAGCTCACCGGCCAGGGCATGAAATTCTTCATTTCAGCTTACAGCCCAGAGACAGGTGCTAGACAAGAGTTTCTACTCAGTGCTGAACCATGGCTTTTCCAAGTCCCACATATGGGCCTGTACCTCCCTTTGGAATGGGAGTATGGGTCACCTCTTAGACCAAAAAATCCATTTTCACATCCTGTTACCCTCGACAGAGTGCTTGGCATTCTGCTTATAGGATGGCCTCAGAGCTGCTGACATCTGCACTCCTTGTCCTGCAGGGGAATCTGCACAGGTCCCGTGTGACGCTCCTGCTGCCTTTCTCTTCCAAACCTTGACTTGTTGAATGAGCAGGCCCCCCGGGAAGAGTCCGCTGTGTGAGATGGTGCAGCCCAGCGGTGGCCCGGCTGGGGACCAGGACATGATGGGTGAAGAGTCTTCTCTGGGGAAGCCGGCCATGCTCCACCTTCCTTCGGAGCAGGGTGCTCCTGAGACCTTCCAGCGCTGCCTGGAGGAGAATCAAGAGCTCCGAGGTGAGGAGGACAGTGGGCGTGGAGTAAAAAGTCAGGGGACCCAGTCCTGCTAGGGGAAGGCTTATTCTGCTCACCTGTGCCTCTGTGTCTGCTGGGTCTAGGCCAGTGGTTCTCAACCTTCCTAATGCCGTGACCCTTTCATACAGTTCCTCATGTTGTGGGGACCCCCAATTTCATTGTTATAAATTGAACATAATTAAAGCATAGGGATTAATCACAAAAGCAATATGTAATGATATATGTGTTTTCCGATGGTCTTAGGCGACCCCTATGAAAGGGTCGTTCGACCCCCAAAGGGGTCGCGACCCACAGGTTGAGAACTGCTGGTTTAGGTGGACGTCTGAGGGCCAGCTAGCAATTCAAGCTCAGTCACCCTCCCTCAGTGTTTCAGGTGGGGTTCCCTGGAAGCATACTGTGAGACAGAGATGAATGTGCAGGAAGTTTCTTTAAAAAAAAAAATTGATTTCAGAGGGGAAGGGGGAGAGAGACAGAAACGTCAATGATGAGAGAGAAGCATTGATCAGCTGCCTCCTGCACGCCCCCCACTGGGGATCGAGCCCACAATCCAGGCATGTGCCCTGACCAGTAATCGAACCATGATCTCCTGATCCATAGGTAGATGCTCAACCACTGAGCCACACCGGCTGGGTAGGAAGTTTATTTAGAGTGCTCTGAGGACCAGAAGAGGAAGAGAAGGGAAGGGAAGGACAGGCCAGAGGCAGGGGTGGGCAGAGGGAGAAGCTGGGCTGCAGTGCAGGCCAAGCTCTGGAGCTGGAATGACCCTTCTGAGTTGTCCCAAGTTGGGCCCATGTGGCCAGGTGTTTATACTTCCATACTGATTAGTCATTAAGCGCTGGCTATCCTGGGAAGGGGGCATGGCCTTTTGTGGGAAGGGGCGTGGCCTTCCCTGAAGGGCCTATGGGCTGCTTTGGGAAAGAAAGGGAGGAGTCTTGGGCTCCTGACCTCGGGCCAGGTGTCTCTGTGAAGAACCCTCAGCTGAAGGCTGTCCTCCAGCTGCCTCCTCCCCACATGTGGATGGGGGTTGAGTTTTTTCCTGGCCACCCCATCCCTGTCTCCACCACAGCCCCCCACTCTCACCCCCCACATCCTCACCTGAATCGGGGGCAGTTTCTCCAGGTCCCAGTGGCCATTGTACTGTGCCCCTCAGGCACCATGGCTGTCCCTGGGTGTGGTGCATCCTCCCTCCTCTGTGTGACAAGGCCTCACCCCTTGATCATACCTCCGGGGCTCCAAATCTGCTCCTTTGGTACTTAGGTGTAGCCCCAGGTGCCCAGGTGGCATCTCTAGCTTCTCATTCAATGAGACTCTGTGTGAGAGGCGGCTCAGTGTTATGGGGAATGCACTGTGCCAGGCCAGGGGGCTGGCAGGCTGGCTGCCAGGGCTTACCTCCCCTCGGCTGTTTCCTCTGCTGCCAGATGCCATCCGGCAGAGCAACCAGATGCTGCGGGAGTGCTGCGAGGAGCTGCAGCGTTTCCAGGGCAGCCAGAGGGAGGAGAAGGAGTTCCTCATGCAGAAGTTCCAGGAGGCCAGGAAACTGGTGGAGAGACTGAACCTGGAGAAGCTGGACCTGAAGAGGCAGAGGGAGCAGGCCCTACAGGAGGTGGAGCACCTGAAGAGATGCCAGCAGGTAGCCCAGGGGGCAGGCAGGCCTTCTCCCAGGAGCGGCCAAGCTAGGGGCTCTGGCCACCTGTGCGACCAGCCTGGTGCGCTCTGCAAACACACAGGGATGTCAGTGTTTCCAGAGAGGTCCCCCAGAGCACCCTCAGGAGTGGCAGTTACTATGGAGGGGTTACTGCACAGGGGTCAGTGATGGGGAGGACTGAGTCTCAACCCTGGGCTAGAGCAGCTTGAGGTTACGGGGATCTGGTCCGGACTGTTTGATGAGGGAGATCAGGCAATTGCGAGTTTCGACATCTTTTGTTTAGAAACCTATTTTAAAAATAAATTTCACAGAGGAAGGGAGAGAGAGAGAGACATAGAAATACCAATGATGAGGGAGAATCACCGAATGGCTGCCTCCTGCAAGCCCCCTACCAGGGACTGAGCCCGCAGCCCAGTCATGTGCCCTGACTGGGAATGGAACCGTGAGCTCCTGGTTCCTAGGCCGACGCTCAACCACTGAGCCACTCCGGCTAAGCAACTCTTTTTTTTTTTTTAAATCCTCACCCGAGGATATTTTTTCATTGATTTTGAGAGAGAGTGGAAGAGAGAGGGAAAGACAGAGATAATGTGAGAGAAACACATCGATTGGTTGCCTCCTGCACAAGCCCCGACTAGGGCTCGGGACAGGGAGGAGCCTGCAACCAGGTATGTGCCCTTGATCGGAATGGAACCCGGGACCCTTTGGTCTGCAGGCTGATGTTCTAGCCACTGAGCCAAACCGGCAAGGGCTCTTTTTTTTTTTTTTTTTTACTATTTAGCCTGAAAACTTGATCTACATATTTTTTTCTTTTAAAAATTATTTTTATTGATTTCAGAGAGGGAAGGAGAAGGAGAGAGAGATAGAAATATCCATGACAAGAGAGAATAATTGATCGGCTGTCTCCTGCCCGCCCCACACTGGGGATTGAGCCTGCAACCAGGCATGTGCCCTGACCGGGTATTGAACTGTGACCTCCTGGTTCATAGGTCGCTGCTCACCTTCTGAGCCAAACTGGCTGGGCTAGCCAACTTTTGAATTTTGTGGCTGGCAGAGGTCTTCTGGGAATAGTGTCATTAACACCTTACCTTCTAGTGGCCCCGGGCCTGTGGAATAGAGCGTGTACTTTTGTCGCTGTCTTTGTGTCTCGCCTCCCTTGTCATCTAGTCTCAGAGAGGCTGAGAGATTCCTGCAGGGCTAAGTCCTCACGGCCTGGTCGTCAGTGTTAGGAGACTTGAGGCCGCTCTGTGCTGGGTCTCATCATACCCCATCCGCAGAGATGAGGAGGGGCTCATGGGACTCGACCCTTCTCCATTGCATCAGTTGCTTGGCTGGGGTTTGGCAACTTCTGAAGGTGAGAGGTGAGATGAGTAGGGGTGCCAAGGGCAGAAGAGAAGCCCTCAGGGTGACACGTCTTAGCACTTGCAGGCTGCCCCAGGGTTTGGGGCCACCAAGGGTGGGCAGCTGGTGAGAAAGCATTGCTGACAGGAAGTGGCTCTTTTTCATGTAGCAGATGGCTGAGGACAAGGCCTCGGTGAAAGCCCAGGTGACGTCCTTGCTGGGGGAGCTCCAAGAGAGCCAGAGTCGCTTGGAGGCTGCCACCAAGGATCGGCAGGCTTTGGAAGCCAGGTGAGTGGCGAGGGCACGCCCACCTGGAGGCCTCTGTCAGGGCACCTGAGAAGACTGAGGCCATTTAGGTGTCTCCGGGGGTTCCTCTGTGAGGGGGGACTGGAGGACTGTGAGTGAGCATGGAGACAGGTGCTTAGCTGAGCTGTGCCCTGACCAGGAATCGAACCGTGACCTCCTGGTTCATAGGTCGATGCTCAACCACTGAGCCATGCTGGCTGGGCATCAGCACCTAACTTTTATCTGATAACAGATGGAAATGTGTGTTACATATACATATACATATACATATACATATACATATACATATACATATACATACACATACACATACACATACACATACACATATACATACATACTCCGAGTGGCCAGATTATTATGATCACCTGATGTTTGTAGGCAAATTAGCTATTTCATGCTGAAGTTGCTAGAGGGCTAGACCATTATAAACGTCTGAATAGCACAACATACCTAGGTATCGTTGCTGATCAAGTTCATCCTGTCATGTTGATGGCGTATCCCAGTGGAGATGGCTTCTTCCGACAAGACAATGCGCCATGCCACGGTGCTCGTATTGTGCAGGAGTGGTTTCAAGAACATGATGGAGACTTTACCTTGCTTAGGTGGCCCCCACAATCACCAGATCTCAATCCAATTGAGCATTTGTGGGACGAAGTTAAAAGAGCCATCAGGCAGCTGGTTCCACAATCATCAAATGTCACAGAACTGGACAGTGCTCTTCATCAGGCAGGGTGTCAGATTCCTCGCATCACTTTTCAACATCTCGTGGAGTCAATGCCAAGAAGAATCGCCGCAGTATTGAAGGCAAAAGGTGGCCCAATGAAGTACTGATGGGGTGGTCATAATAATCTGGCCAGTCATAATAATCTGGCCACTCAGTGTATATGTATATGTATGTGTATGTGTATGTGTATGTGTATGTGTATGTGTATGTGTATGTGTATGTGTATATGTATATGTATATGTAAATCTATACTAATACATACATATATATATATATATATATATATATATATATATATATATATATTTGGACAGGTGTGGGAAAAAACCCCCAGTAACCTGCCCCCACCCAGAAATACTCACTGCTGCCCTCATAGTGGGGCCTATGGAAGGCCTCGGGACGGCAGGGCGACATGCTGGAACCTGGAACTGCAGATTTAGGGGGATATGAGTGTGGAGATGGGAGGTCGGGGGCTGTGGGGTAATATGGGGCCTGAATCGGAAGACTGGAGGCTTTGGGGGGACCCAGGGGAGAAGAGACGAGCTGCTACAGCAGGAGTACAGAGGGAAAGAGGAATTTCCTGCCCAGGCTACTGCTGCCCCCCAGGCAGGCCAGTGGGAAGCTCTCCTCACAGGGGTGGATGTTTGGATCTCCAAATGAGCCACTGAGGTGGGCCAGTCACTTCCTTGCCACTTCTAGAATAGTCACTGGGAGGGAAAGAGTTGCCTGAGCACACTGACCCTGCCTCCCCCTCCAGTTGCCCCACCCATTTTTTTCTTCTCAAAAAAATATTTTTATTGATTTCAGATAGGAAGGGAGAAGGAGAGAGAGAGAGAAACATCAATGATGAGAGAGAATCATTGATTGCCTGCACATGCAGTCACAGGGGATGGAGCCTGTTACCCCGGGCATGTGCCCTGACTGGGAATCGAACCGTGACCTTCTGGTTCATAGGTCAATGCGCAACCATTGAGCCACGCTGGCCGGACAACCCCCAACCTATTTCTTACCTTGCTCCCCGCCCCCTTCTAGAAAGGCTTATTTTTTCTGGCTGCCTCCACTTCCTCTCCTCCCAATCTCTCCTGGCCCCTCCACGGAGACTGCTCTGGCTGGGCCCCCATCCCCTGCCTGTTGGCCCCTAAGGGGTGGTTCCTGAGAGCTTCTCTCTCCTGGCTGCAGCAGCACCCTCTTCTGGGATCACTCTTTCACCTTTGAAGGGGCTTCCATAATGGATGGCATCAGCCTGAACCTGAGCCCCAGGTCTCCTTGGCACCTGCACTTGGTTGTTGGCTGGGTCCCTGCATTGACACAAACACGTTGTCCCTAACCTGGTGCCCTGCAGTTGTCGCTGTCTCCAGTGACAGTGCCTCCTCCTTTCTTTCTTCTTTTTTTTTTTTGTTTTGTTGTTGTTGTTGATCCTCACCCCAGGATATTTTCCCGTTGATTTTTAGAGGGAGTGGAAGGGAGGGGAGAGACAGAGAGAGAAACATCGATGTGAGAGAGAGACATCAATTGGTTGCCTCCTGCATGTTCCCTGACTGAGGCTGGGGATCGAGCCTGCTACTGAGTTAGGTGCCCTTAACTGGAATTGAACCTGGGACCCTTCAGTCCAAGGACTGATGTTCTATCCACTGAGCCAAACCGGCTAGGGCAACCTCCCTCTTTCTCACACTGTGTTGGCTCTGCATTGACAGGATGTTCTGAACCAAGACTCCTCTCCATGCTCCCAGGGCCCGTCCTCTCTCCTCAGACTGCACAGCTTCTAGTGCTCTCTGGCTCCCACCTGCCTTTCGCTGGCAGTCCTTCTCAGCACAGCGGGGCTCCTGTGAGCACCCTCACTCCTGCTGGGGCCCCACTGTGACCTTCCTGTTCCCCCGTGCAGGGCCCGGGCAGCCAGTGAGCAGGCCCGGCAGCTGGAGAGCGAGCGGGAGGCGCTGCAGCAGCAGCACAGCGTGCAGGTGGACCAGTTGCGCATGCAGAACCAGAGCATGGAGGCTGCTCTGCGCAAGGAGCGCCAGGTTGCCTCGGAGGAGAAGTGAGTGGTGCCTGACATGGGAGGGATGGAGACCGGAGGGATGTCGGTGGCTTTCTACCTGTGGGAGAGCCCTTCTAGGGACTGTCTGTGGCTGAGGGCCGGATTCAGTTCCTTAACCATTATCACATCCAAGTGATTCATACTTTAAATGACAACATTCTCCAGGCCAGATTCAGACTCTACTGTTTGGCCCACGTGTTAGCGGCATCTGGTCCAGGATCCTTCATTCCTTTTGTTGGTATACCTTTGACTAGTCCTGCCTTTCTGTTTTTCATGAAGTTGACTTTTTTTGTTGTTGTTAATCGCCACCTACGGATATTTTCCCCATTGATTCTTTCTTCCTTTATTTCATTTATTTTAAAACGTTTTTATTGATTTTTAATATTTCTAGGGAGAGGGATAGAGAGATGGAAACATTGATGAGAGAGAAACATCATCAATTGGCTGTCTCCTGCATGCCCCTCACAGGGATTGAGCCTATAACCCAGTCATGTGCCCTGACCAGGAATTGAACTGGTGACCTCTTGGTTCCTGGGTCAGTGCTTAACTGCTGAGCTACACCAGGCCGGGCTTCTCATTGATTTTTAGAGAGAGTGGAAGGGAGGGGGAGAGACAGAAACATTGATGTGAGAGAGACACATCGATTGGTTGCCTCCCACACATGCCCCAACCAGGGTCAGGGATCGAGCCTGCAACCGAGGTACATGCTCTTGACCAGAATCAAACCCAGGACTCTTCAGTCCACAGGCTGACACTCTATCCACTGAGCCTTACTGGCTAGGGTATGAAGTTGACTTTTTAAAAGAGTGCAGACAGTTCCATTTTATTATAAACATTTCTTTTCATACTTCAAAATATGCTAGTTATGAGGAAAATAACATTAACTATTTAGCTAAGTGTGCCTCGGAACTGATGGCCTCTAAGGCACTTATGTGCCCTGCGAGCCCCGTTCGGGTTTGTGGGAGGAAGAAAGAGGGCGGAGTTGGAAGCAGGAAAAGCTGTGGCTGGTCCAGGACAAGGTGGTTCCTCCAGCGAAAGCTCCTTTTTCTTAGGCGGAAGCTGGCGCAGCTCCAGGCAGCCTATCACCAGCTCTTCCAAGATTATGACAACCGCATGAAGAGCAGCCTAGTGAGCAATGAGCGAAACCGAGTGAGTATGGCGGGCACACCCCAGGAACTGCCTAGGACTGAGCTGACCCGGCTCCTCTCCCATGGGGCCTGCTCTCCCAAATGCGAGGGAGGGGTACTCGACTTATCTTAGAGTTTTGTCAAGGCTGCAGTGTGATGGCTCAGGGTAGACTATGGGGAGATGGGGACACTTGGGCTGTGATGCTCGCTGCCTATGGTGGCCTGGGTTGGGTCTCCACCCCCTCCCTGGGCTGGGTCCTTTTGCTAGCCGTCACCAGTTTGGCTCCTGGCTCAGATTTCTATGGGAATGTTTCCATCCCAGTGTTGAAGTCAGAGGAGAGCCCTTTTCTAGTTTGTCCTTATGAGACCTCTACTGGGTTCAGTTTTTGTTTTTTTTAAATATATTTTTATTGATTTCAGAGAGGATAGGAGAGGGAGGGAGAGAGAAACGTCACTGATAAGAGAGAATCATCGATCGGCTGCCTCCTGCACACCCAACACCGGGATCGAGCCCACAACCCTGGGCATGTGCCCTGACCAGGAATCGAACCATGACCTCCTGGTTCATAGGTCAACGCTCAACCACTGGGCCATGCTGGCTGGGCTGAGTACAGTTTTTAGTGATCACATTTTAAGAAGGATTCTGGGAAGGGAGTGTTGGCCTGGGTGGGAGCTTGTGCCAGATGACCTCAGAGGTCCTCTTCAGCCTCCACCTTCCCATGCCCTGCACACACTGACATCTTGTGGCTGGCGGGCCACCTGGGTCCGATCTTTTGTTCCTCTTAGTTCTTCTTGCCTGAAGTAGCAGCTGGCCTGGGGGTGGCACGACCCCAGGCCTGGGCCAACTCGGGCTTCATCAGCTCCCCTCGCCCATCCCTAGGGGATGCAGCTGGAAGATCTCAAGCAGCAGCTCCAGCAGGCCGAGGAGGCCCTGGTGGCTAAGCAGGAATTGATCGATAAGCTGAAGGAAGAGGCCGAGCAGCACAAGATTGTGATGGAGACGGTTCCGGTGCTCAAGGCCCAGGTGAGGGTCTGTGGCCTACATGCGGGTGAGCAGGCCAGGCCTGCTGGCGCTGGCACCTAACATGTCTCTGGTGTCATTTTGCAGTGGCTTCTCAGAAGCTCTTCGAGCCCCTTGACCTCTTGACTATTCCTTGGCCTCTCAGTGCACCTGGGGACTCTCTCTATGCCATGGGCCGTGGGAGGGTGGAAGCGGGCTCTGCCTTCGCCCCTGTGCCCGGCACAGTGTCCAAGGAGTGGCTGACGGGTGGTGGGCACGTTCCTCTCTCTTGGCTTTGCCAGGCGGATATCTACGAGGCTGATTTCCAGGCTGAGCGGCAGGCCCGGGAGAAGCTGGCTGAGAAGAAGGAGCTGCTGCAGGAGCAGCTGGAGCAGCTGCAGCGGGAGTACAGCAGGTTGAAGGCCAGCTGCCAGGAGTCGGCCAGGTAGGTCTTGGAGCACGTGGTGCATGCAGAGCAGAGCAGGGTGGGGGCTGTGGGGGCTCCAGCTGTCAGCGCAAGAGACTGAGGGTGCCTGGCCCTCTGTCTCTCCTCCTGCCGCCCTGTCCTTCCATCAGCTTTGTACGCCACTCAGAGCTTGGCTTGCACGTATTGATTGCATAGTTTCTCTTCTCAAAGGATTGAAGATATGAGGAAGCGGCATGTAGAGGTCTCCCAGCCCCCTGCCCAAGGTGAGAGCTGCAGGAGGAGGGGCTGGGGAGGGGAGGGTGCTGGCAGCCTGGGGAGCCTGGGCGGTGGGAGCTCAAATGGGCTGCTTCTCATTGGTACACTTCCCCCCTGCCCCCCCAGAGGGTTGCTAAAGGGAAGGTGCTAGTGGCAGTGACCCTGGTAATTGGATCTGATGGTCCCATCAGGTCTCAGTACTTTCTGTCCCCTCCCCCCTGCAGTTTGTGCTGTAACCAGCGCCTCTTCTCCTTCTGCAGCTCACCAGTCCTTTCACCCCGCGTTCATCCAGAGAAGCCCCCCCGAGGAGCCACCTGACTTCTGTTGCCCCAAGTGCCAGTATCAGGCTCCTGACATGGACACCCTGCAGATCCACGTCATGGAGTGCATTCAGTAGAGCCGCCTGCCGGCGACCAGCCCAGGACAGTGCAATCTCCGCTTCCCTCTCCCGCCTGCCTCGTTCCAGGCGAGGTGACAAAGAGCAGGCTGCTTCTTTGAGCGCCACGAGCTAGCAGGGACTTCCGCTTCAGCTTCCCCGGCTGCTGGTTTGCCTCTTTTAGGGCCCACGGGGTCCCAGCCAGTCCTGATGCTGTGCTCTTTTTGTCCGTTCTGTCTGCTTGAACCACCTGCCTCTTGGGCTCCCTCTTCCACCTCCATTGGGGAAGACAAGAATCAAGGTCAAGGCTCTCAGAGAGGATTGCTTCCCAGCCTGAGATGGGAGGGAGCTCTTCCTTCTGGCCCAGCTCCTGCGCATGCACTGCGGGCACAGTCCTGGGCTACGTGCTCTTCCGCTGGGAGGCTGCACCACGGCATTTACCTTGTTGCCAGTCTTTTTATTGTCATAAATAATGCCACAGTGAAAGTGCATTGGCTCAATCTTGTGTGTCTTTGGGTCAGATTCTTAGAAGCGGCCACACTGAGCATCTGCAAACAGGGTAGGTGGTGCCGGTGCCCCCCAGTGTGGTTTCCTGCTCTCCCCTCGTTCCCCATAGCCTTGCCCTGGTGAGGGGTGTCAACCGGTGGGCTTTTGCCATCATGTAGTTCTCATTAAGAGTGAGCGTGAGCGTCTTTCAGAGCTTCGGGGTCCTTTTCAATTCTGGTGTGAATGGCTTGTTTGTATCTGTTGACCAGTTTGCTCTTGGGTTGTTAGTCTTTTGTTCCTCGCTTTGTAGGAGCGCTTTGGTCATTAGTGGGGTCAGCTCTTCCGTGTGGTGGAAGTTGCAGTGATCTTTTCCCACTGTGACTTGGTACTAGCGTGGTTTGGACTTGAAGTTTGTTATCTTTGTGTAGTGACATTTACCCGCCCTTTCTCCACTGCTTTGGGTTTGGAGTTGTGGCTACCTCATGGTCTGATGGGGTGCGGGGGGCGGGGGGATGCTTCTCCCAAGTACACTTTTTAAAAAAAAAATATTTTTTTATTGATTTTACGGAGGAAGGAGAGGGAGAGAGAGATAGAAACATCAATGATGAGAGAGAATCATCGACCAGCTGCCTCCTGCATGCCCCACACTGGAGACTAAGCCTGCAACCCGGGCATGTGCCCTGACCGGGAATCGAACTGTGACCTCTTGGTTCATAGGTTGACGCTCAACCACTGAGCCACACTGGCCAGGCAACCACTGCTCTTTTGAACCTTCCCGTTTGCCTGCTTCCTTCTATAGGGGCCAACTCTGCATTCTACACCAGAGATTTTGAACCAGGCTGTTTGCCCAGAAGAGGGATTCTTCTTTCTTTCTTTTTGGTTTTGCTCTGGCTGAGCTTCCGGAACAAGTGGTGGGATTCTTCCGGTGAGGGAAGTAGCTTGCCTGCCTTCTTAGCTGTGGCCCCTTGGTTCTCATGAGCCTGGCTTTGGGAAGTAGATAGACAGCACATCCTACCGGAACCTATGTTGTTCCCTGTTGCTCACACACCTGCTGCTCGATGCTTTAAGAAAAATCCATATGGCCAGTTAGCACAATAGGAAAGCGTTTCTCTTTGACCAGTAACTAAAACAACACAGACTCCAACTGAACAGAAAGTAATTTCAAAAGTGCAACAAATGATGTCTGCTGCCCTGCTGGCAAGGCACAGGGGACAGGCCTGTGGTGCCACTCTTGGGTGGACCGGTTTGGCAGAATGGACATTCTCAGCCTGTTTAACTGTAAGAGATAGGTACTGTGACTCTGACATTGTAGACATGCTCACTGCACCATCATTGAAAATTTAAAAAAAATATTGGTTTCAGAGAGGAAGGGAGAGGGAGAGAGATAGAAACCTCAATGATGAGAGCTAATCATTGATTGGCTGCCTCCTGCATGCCCCACACTGAGGGTTGAGCCCTCAACCTGAATGGGAATCAAACCTTGACCTCCTGGTTCATAGGTTGACGCTCAACCACTGAGCCACGCTGGCCGGGCTGCGTCATCATTTGTAGCTGCCAAAAGTTTTGGTGAAAGAGGAGGCTACACTCTGGACCCCATGGGCCCACACAGCCAGGGTTGTGACCATCTCGCAGTGTGGAACCCGCTCTGCAGCAGGTTGGTGTGAAAAGGCCAGTAGACAAAATTATGTATAAGGTGTGACCCCAATAAAACAGTAAAAGCTGCAGATGCACACCCTGCAACCATTTGGGTGGGAAAATGGTATTGTCATTGTCTTTTGAACAAGAATGAGGCCCTTTCTCTTAAGGCTACAAACTGCAGTATTTTTTTTTTAAACTGCAGTATTTATGCATGAAATTACATGATGCTTTGTTAAGTGAGCTGTGAGAACATTACAATTTTTCTATATAAATGTTTGCATAACATTAGGAATAGCTGTTCTTTGAATGCTTGGTAAAACGGCTTAGATCTAATGGATTTCATGTGGGTGAGGGTAGATTTTAAACCACTGATTCAATTTCCTCGAAACTGAATTTAGTTGTACTCAGGTGTTTTGTTTCTTGAGTAAGTTATATTTTCTTAGCACAATTTTCAGTTAATCACTTCAGATTTACTGCAATAAATTTATCCTATCATTTAAAAATCTCTGCTATACTGTATTATATACTTTTTACTCCTAACATTTCTATTCATAATGTCTAACTTTAAAAAAAAATCAATCTTTCCAGATGTTTGCCTAGTTTTTTTTTCCTCTTTTCAAAGGTGTCTGGGGAATCCTTTAAAAAATGTTTCCAGCCCTGGCCAATGTTGCTCAGTGGTTTGGAGCATTGTCCTGTGCATAGAAAGGTCAATTCCTGGTCAGGGCACACACCTGGGTTTCAGGTTCGATCCCCAGTCAGGGTGTGTAGGGGAGACAACTGATCAATGTTTCCTCTCTTGCATGGATGTTTTTTTTTTCTCTTTCTCTCTCCCTTCCTCCCACACCTTTTGTGCTTTTTAAAGAATACATATTTTTATTGCTTTCAGAAAGGAAGGGAGAGGACGAGAGAGATAGAAACATCAATGATGAGAGAGAATCATTAATTGGCTGCCTCCTGCTCACCCCACATTGGAGATTGACCCCGAAATCCGGGCATGTGCCCTGACCAGGAATTGAACCGTGACCTGATTCATAGGTCAACGCTCACCCACTGAGCCACACTGGCTGGGCACCTTTTTGTGCTTTTAAAGTTTCTCTATCCCAAAACAAGAGGCAGGGTTTGGGCAGTAGGCTATATAATCACAAATGTATATTCCATAGCTATTTTAGCCAGTCCCTGATGTATAGGCCTTTATGCTGTTCTCATTTTTTAGTATTATAAACAGTGCTGAAATAAATATCCGGGTACATTTGTTTTTGTGCAATAGATATTTAGAAGGAGAATTGTTGGGTTGAAGTATAAACCCTTTTAAAAGTATTTGGTACATAAAATACTATGCAGCAATAAAAAAGAAGAATCTCTTACCCTTTGAGACAGCATGGAGGGACCTGGAGAGTATTATGCTAAGTGAAATAAGCCAGTCAGAGAAAGACAAGTATCACATGATCGCACTCATATGTGGACTCTAATTAACAAAATAAACTGATGATCAGAGTGGATCCAGAGACATGAGAGCATGGAACAGACTGCAAAATTTCAGAGGGAAGGTGGGGGAGGGTGGGAAGAGATCAACTAAAGAACTTGTGTACCCTGGCTGACTCTGAGGCATCAAAAAGCTGTTGAACATAACCAAGGGCAGAGGAGACAGATCATCTCTGAAAGTGGTGAAGGCAGCAGCCCAGGTCTTGAATACATTATGGCAAAATCAGGACCTCTGGGCATTTATAAAAAGGATGGGCGGAATCAGAACCATTTTATTACACCTGTGTCGATGTTAGAGCGAGACCAATTCACCCTTCCTTGTCTACCACCAACCAACAGATGTCACCCATCATTCAGTCAGGCTCCAGCAAACCTTCACCAGTTTACATCAGTTCCTATTCCTCACCGGCAAGAGAACAAAATAGATGGCTACAGCCCTAACCGGTTTGGCTGAGTGGATAGAGCATCAGCCTGCGGACTCAAGGGTCCCAGGTTCGATTCTGGTCAAGGGCATGTACCTTGGTTGCAGGCACATCCCCAGTAGGGGGTGTGCAAGAGGCAGCTGATCTCCCTGGCCGGTTTGGCTCGGTGGATAGAGCGTCAGCCTCCGGACTCAAGGGTCCCAGGTTCGATTCCGGTCGGGGGCATGTACCTTGATTGCGGGCACATCCCCAGCAGTGGGTGTGCAGGAGGCAGCTGATGGATGTTTCACTCTCATCGATGTTTCTAACTCTCTATCTCTCTCCCTTCCTCTCTGTAAAAAATCAATAAAAGATATATTTTTTTAAAAAAGAGGCAGCTGATCGATGTTTCTCGATCCCTCTCCCTTCCTCTCTATAAAAAAATCAATAAAATATATTAAAAAAAATCATTCTCCCCTTAAAAAAAAATAGATGGCTACAGCATCAACAGCTGTATTATAGTCAAGATGACTCCCACAGAAAGAACTTTGATGCATACAGATTGTATTTGCAGTCTCCTCATAGCTATGAAGATCCTTATTTTGATGATCGAGTTCACTTTCCAGCTTCTACTGATTTTACAACACAGTATGGACTGAAATCGACCACAAATTATGTAGACTTGTATTCCACTAAACGACCTTCTTATAGAGGAGAACAGTACCCAGGGTCCCCATACTCATGGGTGTAGCATCAAGATGCTCAGCGAGGAACTCTTTCTTTCTAGCCTTGTTTGAATTGAAACGAAAAGTCTGTTGTGCTGATGTGCTGATGAAATGTGAAAGTGACATGGAAGGAACGAGTGAAGAGCATTTATTTTCTTTTTTGAGGAATTATCAGGGAAGTGAGAAAACCTTTGAGAGAGAGAACTATCTAAGCCAGTGATGGCGAACCTATGACACGCGAACTCATTTTTTCGGTTGATTTTTCTTTGTTAAATGGTATTTAAATATATAAAATAAATATCAAAATTATAAGTCTTTGTTTTCCTATGGTTGCAAATATCAAAAAATTTCTATATGTGACACGGCACCAGAGTTAAGTTAGGGTTTTTCAAAATGCTGACACGCCAAGCTCAAAAGGTTCGCCATCACTGATCTAAGCTCTATTTAGGTGTTAGGTCTAATTACTTGTAGATTCCATAGTCTGGTGAAGGTGTGGGTGATGTGATGAAAGATTTAAGAAACTGGTGAAATGAGATGGGGGTGTGTAGGTCAAATCAAATTAAAGATGATTTTTTAAAATGTGAATAAAGTTATGTTCTTATAGTTTGTACAGAAAAAAAATAAAATGGATACCCTTCAAAAAAACAACAACAAACAAACGTGTGCATATATGCATAGCCCATGGACACAGACTATAGGGTGGTGAAGGCCTGTGGTGGGGCAGGCTGGATGGGGTCAGTGGGGGAAAAGAGGGGACATATGTAATACTTCCAACAATATTCAAAACAAAACAAAATGAAAAGGTATTTGATACATATCATCAAATTGCCTTCCAAAGTTTGCACCAATTAGAACTCTAACCAATTGTGTATGAAAGATGCCATTTTCCTACCCACCTCACACAGAATATGTTCAATCTTTTACATTTTTGTAAAACTAAATACATATAGTAACCCAAATCACATCTCAGTGTTGTTCCGCTTTCCTGTTGATTTTAATGTAATTGAATGATAATGTGTGTGACATTTGGCCAGTGGAATCTCGTCGTCCGAGAACTGTCTATTTGGGACAGCCATGGTTTTCATATTGATGGGGAAATGCTCTGTACATGTTCAGAATATCAGATCTTTATCCTAATTGGAAAATACTTTCCCTACTCATTGCTGCATTTTAACTTTGTTCACCGTCCTTTTCCATGCATAAAGAAAAAATGTAAATGTATTCAACGTGATCAATTTTTTCATGATGTTCCCTGGATGTTTTCTCTTACAAAAAAGTGATGATAAAATTATAAAACTCTCCACTCACAAGATCCTTTAGTACTTTAACATTTTAATCTGCGGGAAACTAACGTCAGTGATAAAGGACATCGGGATCTAACTTTGTTTTCTCTTCAAAGTTTGAGTCAGGGGTCCCAACACCATTTACTGAATAACCCATATTTCCCCACTGAGTTGAAATGTCATCTTCACCAAATTACAAATCCCCAGCACCAAATTCTTGCATATTTGTTCTTCCAGCTAATTTAGGTTGGGTGATTCCAGGATGACCTCTGAGGGAGTGATGGGAAGGATACAGTAGGTGATGTGGGGAATGGGGTGAGGAGAGAGAGAGAGAGAGAGAGAGAGAGAGAGAGAGAGAGAGAGAGAGAGAGAGAGAGAGAGAGAGAAAGAAGAAGAAGAAGAAGAAGAAGAAGAAGAAGAAGAAGAAGAAGAAGAAGAAGAAGAAGAAGAAGAAGAAGAAAAGAGAAGAGATCCAAGCAGAAAAAACTGGTTTCTTGAGAATGCTGGTAGCAAGACTTACAGAACTCTCAGCTGGGTGACATTTTGGAGGATCTGTGGTTCTCCAAGTCTTCGCAAACAATCTCAGGTCTCCCCAGGAGAACTGGGAGGGAATTGGTGCTCTTGTATTCACGACAGAGACAGGGTGAGTTGGGAATACAACTACCACTGTACTTTCATAACTTTCAGAATACGTTTCCAGTTGGGTTTCCTTGGCATCTCAACCCTTTAGCTACATGCACTAAGGGACCCCATCAGCAAGGTTGCGGGGGAGGCCAGAAGGTTCCTTCCGGGTCCGGAGACCATCAGAGTGACGGTCTACCCAGGCGTCACCTTTAAAATGGTTTCACGCAGCCTCTACCCAAATCCCAGAGCTGGCCTTCAGAGCACTTGGTCCTTGTTGCCCACTGGTGACGGTGACAGCTGGGTTGTCGGCTTCCCTCTGCTGCCATGTGAATGGAAGCTCTCGCTTTCCCCATCTGGACCCAATAAGGAACTGCTAGTCACACACACCACCTCGCATTTCCTGAGGGTGTTGCTTGATGGAGAGTGTCATCAAGAAGGGATGGCATTCCCACCTTCTGCTGGTGTAAGAATGACTTGTTGGGTGGAACTCCAGAGGCTCCTGTGACTTCAAAGAGGAAAAAAATCTGCAGTTGGAGGCCCTTGTCACTAGGTGGCTGTACATGCATGGGTTCTGACTTCATGGCACACTCCTCAGGCTTGTGAGCCAAGTGGAGGAAGAGATGGTGCCCCTTCAAACTCCTGCCTGGACCGTGGCATCTCCACACACTGCCCAGGCCACAGGCTTACTTGTGACGTCACAATGACTATTCCAAGTTCAAGTGGAGAGAATCGATTCATCACCATATCTTCACACGTGCATATGACGGGAATCACAACAGTGTGGCCGAGTATCTTTTCCAAGTGATGGACATAATAGACAGGAATGCCTTGCCTTCTCCCCTGGAGAGGTGGGGGGGGGGTGTCTGTGTCCCCGACCCTTGAATGTAGGCTGACTCATGACTGCTTGCCCCAATGGAGCACAGTGGACGTGATGCTGTGACTTCCAAGGCTGAGTCGTGGAAGGTGGTACCGCCTCTGGACTGTTCCCTGGACTATGTGCTCTGGGAACCCTGAGTTGCCCTGAGAGAAGATGGGCCACCTTGAGGCTGCCATGCCATGAAGAAGCCAAGGTGGCCCTGACCGGTTTGGCTCAGTGGATAGAGCGTCAGCCTGTGGACTCAAGGGTCCCAGGTTCGATTCCAGTCAAGGGCATGTAGCTTGGTTGCGGGCACATCCTCGGTAGGGGGCATGCAGGAGGCAGGTGATCGCTGTTTCTCTCTCATCGATGTTTCTAGCTATCTATCCCTCTCCCTTCCTCTCTGTAAAAAATCAATAAAATATATATTTTTTTAAAAAGAAGCCAAGCTTCATGGAGAGGCCGTGGGGAGGCGCTGTTGTCCACAGAGCCCCAGCCTCCCAGTTGTCCCAGGACCACAGGACACGGGAGGGAGGGAGCCCTCAGAGGATTGAGCTCACACCTGCCTGAGTCTTCCCAGCAGAGGCTCCAGGCACGGTGGATCAGAGACAACAAACACGTCGCCACTCCCCTCTAGCCCATGTCCTGACCCACAGGCTCTGCTCTGTGTGCACAACAGGTGGCTATTTTCTTTATTGTGGATACTATTGCAGATGTCCTCCATTTCCCCCCTCTTTGCCCATCTTCACCCTTCCTTGCCCCCCCCCCCTTCTCTGGCCGTCACCACTCTCTTGTCTATATCCATGAGCTATGGATATATGTTCTTGGTTAATCCCTTCATCTTCTTTTATCCAACCTCCCAACCCGCTCTCCTCTGACTTTTGTCAAACCATTCCATGCATCCATGCCTCTGGTTGTATTTCATTTGTCAGGTTTTTTTACTCATTAAATTCCACATATAGCCCTAGCCGGTTTGGCTCAGTGGATAGAGCGTCGGCTTGCGGACTGAAGGGTCCCAGGTTCGATTCCGGTCAAGGGCATGTACCTGGGTTGCGGGCACATCCCCAGTAGGGGATGTGCAGGAGGCAGCTGATCGATGTTTCTCTCTCTCATCGATGTTTCTAACTCTCTATCTCTCTCCCTTCCTCTCTGTAAAAAATCAAAATATATTAAAAAAAATTCCACATATAAGTGAGATCATGAGATATTTGTCTTTCTTTGGTTTATTTTGCTTAGTATAATAATCTCCAGTTCCATCCATGCTCTCATGAAGGGTAAGAGTTCCTTCCCTTTTTTACAGGTCACTTGGGCTGTTTCCAGATCTTGGTTATTATAAATAACACTACTATGAACACAGGAGTGCATATATTCTTTCTTTTTTCTTTTTATTTTTTTAAATTAAATCTTTATTGTTCAGATTATTACAGTTGTTCCTCTTTTTCCCCCCATAGCTCCCCTCCACCCGGTTCCCACCCCACCCTCTGCCCTTACCCCCGCCACCCTCTGTCCTCATCCATAGGTGTACAATTTTTGTCCAGTCTCTTCCCACACCCCCACACCCCTTCCCCCCCGAGAATAGTCAGTCCACTCCCTTTCTATGCCCCTGATTCTATTATATTCACCGGTTTATTCTGTTCATCAGATTATTTATTCACTTGATTTTTAGATTCACTTGTTGATAGATGTGTATTTGTTGTTCATAATTTGTATCTTTACCTTTTTCTTCTTCTTCCTCTTCTTAAAGGATACCTTTCAGCATTTCATATAATACTGGTTTAGTGGTGATGAACCCCTTTAGCTTTTCCTTATCTGTGAAGATCTTTATCTGACCTTCAATTCTGAATGATAGCTTTGCTGGGTAAAGTAATCTTGGTTGTAGGTTCTTGCTGTTCATCACTTTGAATATTTCTTGCCACTCCCTTCTGGCCTGCATAGTTTCTGTTGAGAAATCAGCTGACAGTCGTATGGGTACTCCCTTGTAGGTAACTGACTTCTTTTCTCTTGCTGCTTTTAAGATTCTCTCTTTGTCTTTTGCTCTTGGCATTTTAATTATGATGTGTCTTGGTGTGGTCCTCTTTAGATTCCTTTTGTTTGGTGTTCTCTGTGCTTCTTTCTTTTTTAAAATATATTTTTTATTGATTTTTTACAGAGAAGAAGGGAGAGAGATAGAGAGTCAGAAACATCAATGAGAGAGAAACATCGACCAACCGCCTCCTGCACATCCCCCACCGGGGATGTGCCCGCAACCCAGGTACATGCCCTTGACCGGAATCGAACCTGGGACCTTTCAGTCCGCAGGCCGACGCTCTATCCACTGAGCCAAACCGGTTTCGGCGCTTCTTTCTTTTTAAAAAAATATATTCTTATTGATTTCAGAGAGGAAGGGAGAAGGAGAGAGAGTGAGATAGAAACATCAATGATGAGAGGGAATCATTGGTTGGCTGCCTCATGCACGTCCCTGACCGGGGATTGAGCCCACAACCCAGCATGTGCCCTGACCGGGAATCGAACCCTGACCTCCTAGTTCATAGGTCAATGCTCAACCACTGTGCCATGCTGGCTGGGCCATATGTTCTTTCTAATTGATGCTTCAGAATTCTTGGGATATATTCCATACTGTTTTCCACAGTGGCTGCACTATTTTGCATTCCCACCAACAGTGCAAGAGGGTTCCATTTTCTGTACATCCTCATCAGCACTTGCCATTTGTTGATTTATTGATGATAGCCATTCTCACAGATGTGAGGTGATTTGTAGTTTTAATCATTGTAGTTTTAATTTGCATCTCTCCAATGATTAGTGACATTGAGCGTTGTTTTATATGTCTATTATCCATCTATATATCCTCTGAAGAAGTGTCTATTCTGGCCCTTTGTCAATTTTTAAAAATTGGATTGTTTGTCTTCCTGGTATTGAGTTGTATAAGTTCTTATCAGCTGTATCATTGGCAAATATGTTCTCCCATACAGTGTGTCCCCTTTTCATTTTGTTAATGGTTTCTTTTGCTGTGCAGAAGCTTTTAATTTTGAAGTAGTCTCATTTATTTATTTTCTCCTTAATTTCCTTTGCCCTAGGATATATATCTGTAAACATATTCCTATGACAGAT
Source organism: Myotis daubentonii (assembly GCF_963259705.1). NCBI lineage: Eukaryota > Metazoa > Chordata > Mammalia > Chiroptera > Vespertilionidae > Myotis > Myotis daubentonii. Next base: position 10,200,816 of record NC_081861.1, on the reverse strand, counting down.
ATCTGAGATTTTGCTGCCTATGTTTTCTTCTAGGATTTTTATAGTTTCACAACTTATATTTAAGTCTTTTACCCATTTTGAATTTATTCTTGTGTATGGTATAAGTTGGTGGTATAGTTTCATTTTTTTGCATGTATTTGTCCAATTTTCCCAACACCATTTATGTAAGAAACTGCTTTTACTCCATTGTATGCTCTTGTCTCCTTTGTCAAATATTAATCGACCATAAAGATGTGGGTCAATTTCTTGGCTCTCTGTTCTGTTCTATTGATCTATATGCCTGTTCTTGTGCCAGTACCAGACTATTTTGATTATAATGGTTTTATAGTATAGTTTGATATGTGGTATTGTGATACCTCCAACTTTGTTTTTCTTTCTCAAGATTGCTGAGGCTATTCGGGGTCTTTTTTTGGTTCCATATAAACTTTTGGAATATTTGTTCTAGATCTGTGAAATATGCCATTGGTATTTTAATAGGAATTACATTGAATCTATATATTGCTTTGGGTAGCATGAACATTATAATGATGTCACTTCTTCCAATCCATGAACACGATATATACTACCACTTGTTTGTGTCTTCCTCTATTTCTTTCTTCAATGTCCTATAGTTTTCTTCTTTGTTTAAATTTATTCCTAGGTGGCTTATTTTTTGTTGTTGCAATAGTAAATGGGGTTGTTTTCTTAGTTTCTCTTTCTGATAGCTTATTATCCTATACAATAAAAAGCTAATATGCAAATCAACCGAATGGCAGAATGACTGGTCACTATGATGTGCACTGACCACCAGGGGGCAAATGCTCAATGCAGGAGCTTCCCCCTAGTAGTCAGTGCACTTCCACAGGGGGAGCACTGCTCAGTCAGAAGCCGGGCTCACACTGGCGAGTGCAGTGGTGGCTCCTGCCTCTGCAGCAGCGCTAAGGATGTCCGACTGATGACTTAGGCCTAAGCCATCAGTTGGACATCCCCCAAGAGCTCTTGGACTGCAAGAAGGCACAGGCCGGGCTGAGCCCCCCCCCCCCCTGCTGAGTACATGAATTTCATGCACTGGGCCTCTAGTTGTTATATAAAAATGTCACCAATTTCTGGATATTAATTTTGTGTCTTGCTAGTTTGCCAAATTCATTTGTTAGAGCTAGTAGTTTTTTAATGGAGTCTTTCGGGTTTTCTATGTACAATATCATGTCATTTACGAATAATGACAGTTTTTACTTCCCCCTTCCAATTTAGATGCCTTTTATTTTTTCTTCTTGTCTGATTGCTGTGGCTAGGACTTCCAGTACCACATTGAATAAGAGTGGAGAAAGTGAGTATCCCTATCTTATTCTTGATCTGGAAGGAAATGCTTTAAAAATTTTTTTTTATTATTATTGATTTCAGGGGGGGAAGGAAGAGGGATAAAAACATAAATGTTGAGAGAGAATCATTGTTTGGTTGCCTCCTGCATGCCTCCACACTGGGAATTGAGCCTGCAACCCACGCTTGTGCCCTGACTGAGAATTGAACCGTGACCTCCTGGTTTATAGGTCAATGCTCAACCACTGAGCCACACCAACTGGGCTGAAGGGAAATGTTTTTAGTATTTGTCCATTGAGTATAATGTTGGCTGTAGGTTTTTCATATATGGCCTTTGTTATGTTGAGGTATGATCACTCCATCCCACTTTGCTGAGAGTTTTTTTTTTTTTATCATAAATGGGTGTTGAATTTTATCGAATACTTTTTCTGCATCTATTGATATGAAAATGTGATTTTTATCTTTCATTTTGTTTATATGATGTATCACATTTATTGATTTGCAAATATTGTGCCAACCTTGCATCCATGGAATAAATCCCACTTGATCATGGTGTATGATCTTTTTACTGTATTGCTGGATCCAATTTACTAATATTTTGTTGAGGATTTTAACATCTATGTTCATCAGGGATATTGTCCTGTAATTCTCTTTCTTTGTAGTGTCTTCATCTGGTTTTGTAATTAGGAAAATGCTGGCCTTGTAAAAAGAGCTTGGAAGTCTTCCTTCTTCTTGAGTTTATTGGAATAGTTTGAGGAGGATAAGGGTTAGTTCTTTGAATGTTTGTTAAAACTCCCCTGTGAAGCTGTCCGGGCCAGGGCTTTTGCTTGCTGTGAGTTTTTTGATTACTGCTTCAATTTCATCAGTTGTTATTGGCCTATTCAGGCTTTCTCATTCTTCCTGATTCAGTTTTTGAAGATTATATTTTTCTAGGAATTTGTCCATTTCATCCAGGTTGTCCAGCTTGTTGGCATATAGTTGTTCATAGTATTTTCTTACAATCATTTGTATTTATATGGTGTCAGTTGTTATTTTACTTCTTTCGTTTCTGATTTTATTTATTTGGCTCCTCTCTCTTTGTACCTTTTTCTTAAAAAAAAGATTTATTTTATTTTTTTTAAATTTTATTGATTTTTTACAGAGAGGAAAGGAGAGAGATAGAGAGTTAGAAACATCGATGAGAGAGAAACATCGATCAGCTGCCTCCTGCACATCCCCCACTGGGGAAGTGCCCGCAACCCAGGTACATGCCCTTGACCGGAATCGAACCCGGGGCCTTTCAGTCCGCAGGCCGACGCTCTATCCACTGAGCCAAACCAGTTTCGGCAAGATTGATTTTAAAGAGAGTGGAAGGGAGAGAGAGAAACATCAATTTGTTGTTCTATTTATTAATGCATTCATTGGTTGTTTCTTGTATGTGCCCTGAGGATTGAACCCACAACCTTGGCATTTCGGGGACAATGCTCTAATCAAGTGAGCTACCTGGACAGGGCTCTCTTTGGTTTTTTGATGTGCCTGGCTAAAGGTTCATCAAACTTGTTTATTTTTTCAAAGAGTCAGCTCTTGGTTTCATTCATCTTTTGTATTGCTTTTAGTCTCTATGTCTCTATGTCATTGATTTTCTTTTTGATCTTTATTATTTCCTTCCTTCTGCTTTCTCTGGGCTTTTCTTGTCCTCTTTTTAGTTCTTTTTGTTGTAAGGTTAGATTATTTATTTGAGATTTGTCTTGCTTCTTCTTGAGGTAGGCCTGTAATGCTATGAACTTCCTTATCAAGACTGCTTTCACTGTGCCCCATAGATTTTGGGTTGTTGTGTATTCATTTTCACTTGTTTTCAGGTCATTTTAAAATTTCTTCCTTGATCTCACTGGTAACCCATTCATTGTTTAATAACATGTGATTTAGCCTACACGTGTTTAAGTGTTTTTGAGTTATTTTTATCATAGTTGATTTCTAGTTTCATGCTATTGTGATCCAAGAAGATATGATTTCAATCTTCTTGAATTTGTTAAGACTTATTTTGTGTCCTAACATGTGGTCTATCTTTCAGAATGTCCCATATGCACTTGAGAAGAATGTATATCCTGAGCTTTGGAATGAAATGTTCTGTAATATCAATTTAATCCATCTGATCTAGTTTGTCATTTAAAGTCACTATTGCCTTGTTGATTTTTTTTGTCTGGGAGATCTATCCAGTGATGACAATGGGGTGTTAAAGTCCTCTACAATGACTGTATTGCTATTGATCTTTCCCTTGCAGTCTACCAAGAGTTTTAAAAATATATTTAGATGCTCATATATTGGGTGTGTATATGTTTACAAGGGTTATATTTTCTTGTTAGAGTTATCCCCTAGTGACCTTTTTGGCTGTTGTTCACGGCCTTTGTTTTGAAGTATATTTTGTCAGATATGAGTATTGGTACCCTAGCTTTTTTGTTTGTTTGTTTCCATTTGCATGGAATATATTTTTCCATCCCTCAACTTTCAGCCTCTGTGAATCTTTTGCTCTGAGGTGGGCATATGGGCCATGTTTTCCTATCCATTCACCTACCCTATTTCCTTTGATTGGAGCATTTAATCCTTTTACATTTAAAGTTATTATTGATAGGTACTTATTTATTGCCATTTTTTCCTTTATACCTATGTTCTTCTCTCTCTCTCTCTCTCTCTCTCTTTCATCTTCTTAAAGCAGTTCCTTTAACATTTCTTGCAATGCTGGTTTGGTGGTAATAGAACTCTTTTAGCCCTTTTTTGTCTGGGAATCTCATTATTTTACCTTCTATTTTAAATTCTAGCCTTGCTGGATAGAGTAGTCTTAGTTTCAGGTCCTTGCTTTTCATTACTTTGAATATTTCATGCAATCCCTTCTGGCCTGAAGTGTTTCTGTTGAGAAATCAGCTGATAGCCCTATGGGAACTCCCTTGTAGGTAACTATTTCTCTCTTGCTGCCTTTAAGATTCTCTTTGTCTTTAGCCTTTGCCATTTTAATTATGATGTGTCTTGTTGCGTGTCTGTTTGGATTCATTTTGACTGGGACTCTCTGTGCTTCCTGAATTTGTGTGACTTTTTCCTTCACCAAGTTAGGGAAGTTTTCTGTCATTATTTCTTCAAATAGGTTCTCTATTCCTTGCTCACATTTTTCTTCCTCTGGTACCATTATGATGCGGATGTTATTATGTTTCATGTTGCCCCAAAGTTCCCTTAAACTATCCTTATTTTTTTTATTCCTTTTTTCTTTTAGCTGTTCTGATTAGGTGTTTTTTTTTCTACCTTGTCTTCCAAATAGCTGATTCAATCCTCTGCTTCATTCAACTTACTTTTAATTTTTTCCATTATATTCTTTTTTAAAAAAATTCTCACCTGAGTACATGACTCTATTGATTTTTGGAGAGGAATAAAGAGAAAGAGAGAAACACTGATCTGATATGAGAAAGAAATATTGATCTGTTGCCTCCCATACCTGCTTTGATTAGGGACTGAACCCACAACCTAGGTATGTGCCCCTGACCAAGAATTGAACCCACAAATTTTTGGTTTATGAGACAAAGCTTCAACCAACTGAGCCACCCAGCAGTGCCCTTCCAGTGTATTCTAGATGTCAGATATGGTATTCTTTATTTCCAACTGATTCTCTTTTTTTTCTAATTGAATCTTATTCATAGCTTCTATGCATCTTTTCATGTTTTTGTAGTTCCCACTAAGTTCCTTGTAATTCTTACTAAGTTCTTGAGCATCCTTATAAGCATTACTTTGAACTCTATAACCAATAAATTGCTTGCCTCCATTCCATTTAGCTCCTTTTCTGGAGATTTCTCCTGTTCTTTCTTATGGAGCTTGTTTCTTTGTCTCTCCATTTTAGCTGTTTCTTTGTTTGTTTCTATGTATTAGATGGGCCTGCTATGACTCCCAGTCTTTGTGGTGTAGTCTTATGTAGTAGGTGTCTTGTGGGACCCAGTGGTGCAGTCTCATTGATCTCCTGAGCTGGATGCTCAAGGAATGTCCCTTGTGTGGGTTATGTGGGCCCTCCTGTTGTAATTGGGTCTTGATTGCTGTTGACCTGTTCATGGGTGAGACTGACCCTCAGGCTGACTGACTGTGTGGCTTAACACTGACCACATCATGCAAGCTGTTGTACAGGTGCTGACAAAACAACAAACAAATACAAACAAACAAAAGACCCCACCACTAACAACAAAAAACAACAACCAAAAAGAAAAATAAAAGAAAAAAGAATAATAAAAGGAAAATGAAAAAAATAATACAAGAAGAAAAGAATATGAAAGGAAAGAAGGAAAAAAATAAAGAATAGAAAAGAAAAATGGAAAAGAAAGGATGAGAAAAGAAATAATAGAATAAGAAAAGGAAAGAGAAAAATCCTATATAATAAAGGCCTAATATGCAAATTGTTCCCTCAGGAGTTCGATTGCTCGCTATGATGTGCACTGATCACCAGGGGGTGGCGTGGAATATGGCGGGCGTTGGCAACACAGCGCTGGCAGTGGGTGGCAGTGGAGGTGCTGCCGGCCCCAATGGGCCCCGACAAGAGTGGGACCCTGGCAGGATGGTGGAGCAGGTGAGTGGCAGTGCCAGGCCAAGTTGGGTTTGAGCAGAGGCCTGATTGCCCCATTGATCATCCCACAGAAGTGACCAGTGGCAGTGGCAGTGGCGGGGGGTGGGGCCACCCTCCCAGCTCCCAGGCAATGAGAGAGCCGGGTGGGGGGGTGGGCCTGGCCTCCGATTGATCACCCCACAGGCGGGATGGTGGAGCAGGTGAGGGGGCGGTGCCAGGCCAAGGCGGGGTGCCAGGTGGGGCTGCAGAGCTGTGAGGCTGGGGGGTGCAAGCTGGGGCCTGATCCCCACAGGCCACTCTGAGGGACCCCACCCATGCATGAATTTGTGCACTGGGCCTCTAGTAAAAAATATAAAGGAAAAACAGATTAAAAGAAAAAAATAGAAAAGTATAAAAAAAGAAAAGAATAAAGAAAAATAAAGTGGAGTTTTCTGCAGCAGTTTAGTGCCTGCTGTGATCTCCCCATGGGTATGCTGTTTGTGAAGCTTGTTGGATCCTGCTCCAATGTTGTCTGAAGCTGGCCACTTGGTGTGTTGGTTCTAGGCCTCAGGCGAGGTTCTCTGGTGTAAGGCAATGTCAGACACTGTCTATGCTTTGCCCTTGGCAACCTATCTGAAATGAAAAGTGATCCATAGTTTGTGGCTGCCTCTGCTGGGCTTGGTTGAACATGGGAAGGACCAAGCCATGTTTCAAGGCCTGGTTTTACCAGCACAGGGCCTAGGGGAAGGTCAGCAAATGTCCAAAGGCACCCCAGGAATCCGCCTCTGCCTGCCTCAGCCTGCCAGCTGGCTGTTAGGCTTAGTCACTGAAAAGGCTGTCTCTGAAAGAGCCTCTGGCGGAATCTGGAGGATGGGACTATTGGATCTCCTGTGAGGGGGAGGTGCTGGTCAGACTTCAGGGAAGATGGTGGATGTGTTCTTTGCCCCAGAGCCACATGTCTGAGTCTGTCCCAGATTTTTTTCCATGACCTCAGTAGGGCGGAGCCCCTAGTAGTTAAGTGGGTGGGACTTCTGGAACACAGAGGTTGGGTCTGCCAGAAGCCAGAAGGGTCTTTCTATCTGATCTCCTGAGAGGGGGAAGTGCCAGTTAGATTCATGGGAAAGTGGGGGGAATGCCCCTCTGCAAAAGCCAGTCTATGACATCCTCTGAGACCACTCAGACCTCTATGCCTGCCTAGCCGATGCCGCTGACTCCTCAGCAGGGCTTAAGACGCAGGGTGGGGTAATTGCTTTTCTCCAGGCTGATGCCGCTTGGAGGGAATTGTTTCTTCCAAGAAAAATGGCAGCTGCAGTAGTAGAGGATGACCCAGCCCTGGGATCCTAGCGGCTGCTCTCCCACATCTCTCCCCAGAGCCACCCAGACTCTCTTCAGGCAACTCCAGTCTGCACCGCCCTTCCTCTGCAGGAGCCCAGGGTAAGTGGCTGTGAAAAATTGTGCACTGGCCCTTTAAAAGGGTGGCTTTGTCTCCAGCAGGCTCTGCCTCCCCTTGGTGGACATAAACCCTGCGGCCTTTCGCAGCTGAATGCTATGAGGGTGCCTGTTCCTGGCTCTTGTGTTCCGGGTTGGGGAGCCTGGTCTGGGGTTTAGACTTCACGCCCCTCAGAGGGAACCTCCCACAGCTGAGATATCCCTCCATAACCTCGGCCTGCGACCTGTAGGAGCAGGGCCAGCCCCTTTAGGGTCTCTGCCCTTCCTATCAGTCTCAAGACAGTTTCTTCTGCCAGTCCTTGGTTAAAAGTCTCCTCTTCAGATAGTTTTTAGTTGGTAATTCAGGGTGATTTTTTCCACTTTAGTTGTAATTTCCAGTTTGGTTCTGTGAGGAGTTGCAAGCAAGATCCACTTACTCTGCTAACAATTTGAGCCCTGTCCCCCTCCCCCCACCCCAACATGGGGCTGTTTTAAATGGCTTAACTTTGGGGGTGATTTCTTATGCAGCTATAGTGATGGCTACAACAGCAAAACAATGAAATATGGTTGCTAACCTTCACACGACACTGACTTTGTATGGGTCCTTATTCCAAGCACTTTAACTATATTCACTTGAATTACTTCTCAAGACAACCCTGCCAGGCAGGTATTCTACCATCTCGAGTTGCCAGACCCAGAAGCCTAGGTCCAGAGCTGGTGGCTATTGGTCATAGGTCACCGAGCTCTCCAGGACAGAGCCTTCGACGGAGTCCTTGCAGTCTGGCTACAGAGCCCACGCTCAGAGCCACTGTCCTCCGTGTCAGGCTGCTTCCGGTTCTGCTTCCAGCACCCGAACTTGGTCTGGGTGGGCAGGGAGGCCCTGGGGCAGAGGGCGATGCCAGAGGAGGCATTCGGATTCCAGTTTTTTTAAAAATATATATTTTATTGATTTTTTACAGAGAGGAAGGGAGAGGGATAGAGAGTTAGAAACATCGATGAGAGAGAAACATCGATCAGCTGCCTCCTGCACACTCCCTACTGGGGATGTGCCCGCAACCAAGGTACATGCCCCCGACCGGAATCGAACCTGGGACCCTTCAGTCTGCAGGCCGACGCTCTATCCACCGAGCCAAACCAGTTAGGGCGGATTCCAGTTTTTATTTAGGAAACTTGCTGAGGGACCTTAGAGAGCCAAACAAAAAGCCTCACCCCCAAAATGGAAAGAATGAGTGTGACCTCTCTGGGGCGAAGAGAAGGCTGGGGTTCACAGGATTTTATTATCTTAGACCAGGGGTGGGGAACCTTTTTTCCTCCAAGGGCCATTTGGATATTATATAACATCATTCACGGACCATACAAAATCATCAACTTAGGAATTAGCTGCTATATATTTGGTCAAACATTCAATTAACTCACCCCTAATGCCTTGGCAGGGCCAGACCAAATGATTTCGTGGGCCTTATACAGCCCGCCGGCCAGACATTCCTGACCAGTCTTAGGATCTAGGACACCCCTCAGACATTCCAGCGCAACCAGCTGACCTCTGGGCCCTGGGCAGCACCTGGGCCCCCGGGGCCCCTGCTTACCCTCCTCTGCCTGAGTCACGGTGCCCGAATCTCCACGCAGAGTTGCAGTGAGTGAGGCTGGACACCATGGGCCGGGGTGCAGCGTGGGCCAATGGGCCACTCAGCAGCGCTGCACGGAAGCCGGGAGGGTAGCATGCTCTCTCCCTGCCGGCCTTGCAGACTGGCTCCTGCATGAACCCAAGGGAAGCCCGACTGGCTCCTGTGGTCCCAGTGGCTGTGGCCCGACTCACCCTGAAGAGGCTACGTGGGTGCGGGGCGGGCTCCTTGTGGGTGCCCAGCACCTGAGCGCAGGGGCTTCCCTGGTGTGTGAGCCCTGGCATCCCAGGGGAGGGTAGCAGGGGGAGTGAGAGCCAGCTTGGCGGACACCCCATATTCTCACCGCACCTCCATCCCTGTCATCCCGCCTCCAGGTAGCTGGTGAGAGGTCACAGCATGTCGCTGATGCCTGCTATGTTCCGTACCGCCCCCTGGTGGTCAGTGCACATCATAGCGAGCGGCCAAACTCCCGGTCTCCTTGGCAAACGACCGCCAGAGGGGACAATTTGCATATTAGGCTTTTATTATATAGGATACACTCTAATATTCATTGGTTCTTCATTTAAAAACTGACAAGTGCTCTAAGTCAAAAACTTCCATGATACAAAAGCATAAAAGGAGGAAATTGTAATTCACAGACATGGCCTTTCCCCGATCCTTTTCTGTGGAGGGCAGAATTTAAGGATATTCACACAGATCCTAATCCCTGTTGTGTACACCCTTGTGTAAGCCTCTCCGCTCAAAGGAGAAGGGAGCAGGGAAGGTGATGGCATAAGCAACCTGCACCAGGTTTGCTGGTTGTCTGCTCCAGCCTCTGCTGATTTGGATATTAAGGATGTTGGGCAGGCAATTTAAAATGTCACCACATTCCCCTACCACAAATCAGCACCTTCTTTTTTCACCAAGTTTTTCCCTACTGGTACATTTAAATTTATCTATATTTCAGAGGGGAAGGGAGAGAGAGCAAGACAGCAAGAGAGAAACATCAATGATGAGAGGGAATCATTGATTGGCTGCCTCCTGCACGCCCCACACTGGGGATTGAGCCCACAACCTGGGTACGTGCCCTGACCGGGAATGGAACTGTGACCTCCAGGTTCATAGGTTGACACTCATCCACTGAGCCATGCCGGCCAGGCCCTCATGGTACATTTTTGACTAGATTCCAGACTTCTGAAAATGTTGATCTGATATTTTTTGTCAGCTCATTAGTTGCTTGCATAGACTAATGGAGCCCTGGAGTCCTCATGTGCCCTTTATTGGCAATGTCACAAAGAACATCCATGCACTGTACTATTTTAACCAATAAATATCCAAATTTTCATAAATGAACAAAATGTACTAGAACCATAATGGAAGAGTGAGGAGCAGAAGAGAGTGGACAGTATTGTAAAATGGCTGAATTCTCTTCTGTTCATTGATAATTTCTAAAAAATAAGAGGCAAGAAAGGAAAAAGAAGAAAAAAGCAAGAAAGGGAGGAAGAGAAAGAGAGAAGGAGGAAGATAGCAAGGAAGGAAGAAAGAGAGGGGAAGGGAAGCAAGAATAATAGGAGGAAGGAAGGAAGATAAAAAGCCAATTACAAAAAAAAGGAGGGGAGGGAAGGAGAGATGGATGGAGGATGGAGACCCTCCCTGTAGCCACTACAGCAGCTGCATGCTGTCAGGTGAGATGCTTCATCGTCACAATGAGAAGGAGCTGAAGTTCTCAGCACCTGGAGTTTGCGGGGTTGAGGCGCAGAGGGAAGGTGGCAGAGGGCGAGAACCCTGCGTATCCACAGAGGGTCCCCTGGAGTATCCCACTGACCACTGATCAGCACACGTGCGTGAGGGGACTGCGTGAGGCTGGGCAAGAACCACTAAAGGGGTGAAAGGTGCTACTGCCCAGCACTCGCGCAGGACAGGGACTGGTGGCTGTCCCTGCCGGCCAGGATGGCAGACCTCATGATTCGGGAGGCATGGGGCGGGGTGCTCAGAAGGGTCTTGCCTCAATAGTGTGGGAAAAATGTCCTCACATGGCCTTTTCTCAGTGCACGGGGATGGAGAGAGAGGAAGTGTGTGTGGGGGAGAGAGAGAGAGAGAGAGAGAGAGAGAGAGAGAGAGAGAGAGAGAAAGAAGAAGGAGAAGGAGAAGGAGAAGAGGAGGAAGAAGAAGTCGGGGAAGGTAGTGCAGGGGCACTCTGGTGTCTTCTTATAAGGAGGCTAATCCTCCAGGACTCATTTAACCTTAGTTACTTCCTAAAAGGCCACATGTCCCAGTACAGCCACACGGGGTTTAGGGCTTCAATATGTGACTTTGAGGCAATGGGGGGAACACAAACACAGCAAATCTTCGGAGCCAGACTCTAAAGGACTCAACTATTTCCAAGTTACTTAACAGCATCCAGAACAAAGCTCAAAAAAATGCAGGGTGGGGCAAAATCAGTTTTCAGTTGTCCATATGGAAAATTAAACAATAACTAATAAACAATAACATCAGAATAAACTCGCTTTCACATACTCCCAACTGTAAACCTACTTTTGCCCCACACTGTACATCTAGGACTATAAAGCTACCAGCACTTAGGGGGAAATCGTCATGTCTGGCATCCAGAAACCTACCAGACAGAAAAAAACAACAACAGCCAATAATGAGGAGAGGAATCAGGCAAGAAAAGGCTGGAAAGAAAGAAACACGGCCTTTATTTGCAGCAGAGAAAATCTGATGGTTTCTACAAAGGAGCTACTAGCTCATCAGGGAGTTTAGCAAGTTTGCAGGATGCAACATCTTTTTAGAGAGAGCAACTATAAGAAGGTGGAAAAGTTAAAAATAAGAGGCTTAGTTCTCCCTGTTAACATAGGAGACACCCCCACACCCCTTTCAGAAAGCATTTACTTCAGAAAGCTTGTATCTTCTCTCTCTGCCTCTTGGAAAGCGTGTAAATTTCTTTTCCTGCAGGAGACAAGAAGCAGCCTGTGACTGGCCACTCGGCACTACCTACATGTGCAGAAAGCCATCGTGCTCAGCAACAGAAAGCCACTTGGGGAGTCCAAGTCTGAGGGTGTAAATGCACTGACACGTGCCCCCCATGAAGCTCATGCTCAGTCCCCGGCAGTCCCCAAGGCTGTCCCACGGGAAGGGACAAGGGCGGACCCTCTGAATATGAGGACAGCCTTCCCACGTGTCCTTTGCCTGCGTTCCACGACACAGGCAGCCTGTCCTCACGTCAAACGCGGGCACAGAAAAGGACCCCCGAGCTGTCGAAACTGGGGACCAGAGTCAGGAGACCCCAGCTGTGGCTCCACACCCAACCCGTGCGCTGCCTGAGGCAGGACCCACTCGCATTCCCCAGGTGAGGCCTCGCACAAACCAGCTCTGAGCCACACACTCAGTAAGCCAGACCCCAGGGCCCAGGAGCATCGGAAGGTGGTGAGACAGGCGAGGACGCTCAGGGTGTGGACGAGACAGGGGTGGGCCCTCCAAACAGGAATGCCCTCAGCAGCTGCTCCCCCGCACCATCCAGCACCAGGGCGCAGGCAGCCCGCACCCGCGGTCCAGTGCAGGAGGCACGTCGCTATTGTGAAGGCCTCTCGCCAGCTTTGTGACCCGGGAAGAGCCTTTTCCAGGGCCTGGGAAACAGCTCTTCGCGATGGAAACACCAAGCACGGCCCGTCCTGGGGTCTCGGGGTGGGGGGGGCGGGGGGGAGAAGCTGAGCTTCAGGGTACACCTGGCTCCAAGTTGCAAAACTCGCTCCCGTCATACAGATACAAGATGTCCTTTCGCGCTTGGACCATGTCAATTGCATCCGCCTAGAGCTGCTCTAGCAAAACACCAGCGCGGGGGTGGCTTACACGGCAGACATTTATTTCCTTAGGGAGCGGCAGGCTACAAGCCCACAGTCAAGGTGCCAGGAAATGCAGCTTCTGGGAGGACTCGTCCTGGCTTGCGGGTGGCCACCTTCTCCTATGTCCTCACATGGCCTTTCCTCCGTGCACGGGGATGGGGAGAGAGGAAGGGTGGGGGGAGGAGAGGAGAAAGAGAGAGGAGGAGGAGGAGGGGGAGGGGAGGGGGGAAGAGTCAGAGTCGGGGGAGGTAGTGCAGGCGAGCTCTGGTGTCTTCTTATAAGGAGGCTAATCCTCCAGGACTCATTTAACCTTAGTTACTTCCTAAAAGGCCACATCTCCCAGTACAGCCACACGGGGTGTAGGGCAGGGGTCCTCAAACTTTTTAAACAGGGGGCCAGTTCACTGTCCCTCAGAGCGTTGGAGGGCCGGACTACAGTTAAAAAAAAAAAACTATGAACAAATTCCTGTGCACACTGCACATATCTTATTTTGAAGTAAAAAACCAAAACGGGAACAATACCATATTTGTATTTGCATGTGGCCCGCGGGCCGTAGTTTGAGGACCCCTGGTTTAGGGCTTCAATATGTGACTTTGAGGCAATGGGGGGAACACAAACATTCGGTCCAAAACACCAGTGACCAGCCTCTTCCATGGCACTCAGTTGAGAGCCCAGCAATGAACAGGTCACGGTTGGATTCCTGGTCAGGGCATGTGCCTGGGTTGCGGGATCGATCTCCAGTGTGGGGCGTACAGGAGGCAGCGGATCAATGATTCTCTCTTATCATTGAAGTCTCTCTCTCTCTCTCACTCTCTCTCTCTCTCTCCCTCTTCCTTTATCCATGAAATCAGTAAAAAAAATTTTTTAAATGAAGTTTAGGCTTCTTTTTTAAAAATACATTTTATTGATTTTTTAGAGAGAGGAAGGGAGAGGGATAGAGAGTTAGAAACATCGATGAGAGAGAAACATCGATCAGCTGCCTCCTGTACACCCCCCACTGGGGATGTGCCTGCAGCCAAGGTACATGCCCTTGACCAGAATCGAACCTGGGACCCTTCAGTCCGCAGGCTGACGCTCTATCCACTGAGCCAAACCGGAGAGGGCTAAAAATATTTTTTAAATAAAAAACCAACCAAACAAAAACCCAGTGATCTGATACACACGGTCACCCCAGTAATCAGGTAAGTTTAGGATGAACTGCATGTGAGCCCTGGTGGTGTCAGGTTCTCTTATTTGAGGACGAGATCCGCACATCTTGAGAATCTGTATGTGGCGGGGTCTACAGGGCGCAAGGGTGCGGGGCGGCGGGGGCTGGCGGGGCGGCGGGGGCTGGCGGGGCGGAGGGGGCTGGCTGGGCAGCGAAGCGCGGAGGTCCCCGACAGGCGGCGGCTGCGGCAGCAGCAGCGATGGGGGTTGGGTGTTTGGGGGAGGGGCAGATGGCCCCGCACCTCCGAGCATATCGGTTTGGCTAGAGAAAAGGGTTACATTTCTTTCTGTCCTTGGAATCCCTTAGCACATTGCCTGGGATGTCCACCAGGTCCTGGTGCAATGGTTACGCAATAACAAAACTGCTTTTCTGCTGCCTTTCTGGAGACGTTTCCTGGGTTGGCAGAAGATTTAGTTCTATTTTTTATTTCTTAGCTACTAAAAGCACCTGAAAAGAGCCCTCTTCATAGTTGAGGAGGGGGGAAGGCAGGGAAACAGGTATCAGCATTGTACCCCCAGTTCAAAGAGGGTCAAGTGTTTCAAGATATTAAAGGACCTGGAGAACAGGAAAGCCACCTGAAAGAGGGCGGGGGTTCTTACCAACCTTCTTTTCTACTTGCCCTGCATCTGTCCATTCCTGCACTTGGCATTAGTCACATGGACGTCCCCCAGAGCCACCGGAAGGGAAAGCGCTACCCCAGCGTCCTGGTGGCTCCAGGTGGCAGTGCTCAGGAAGGTATGACACCGTGGCTAAGAAGGTGGGTGCTTGAATCAAATAAAAATTCAAATCCAGACTCTGACTCTTCTTAGCTGGGTGACCTTGAGAAAGTTACTTAGGTTCTCTGTGCCTCAAAAGGTATAATAGTATCTAGCTCACTGGGTTGTTGTGAGCATTATATATATAACGATGTCGGTAAGTACATAGCATAGTGCTGGCATACAGAGCATTTTGTTTTTACTTATATTTTCCCCAAGTCTTAACCAGTTGCCCCAGTACTTTTCTTCTCTGACCTGAAACAAGGACAGTAAAGAACAAACTTCTTTTTTAAAAAAAATATTTTTATTTATTTCAGAGAGGAAGGGAGAGATAGAAATATCAAAGATGAGAGGGAATCATTGCTCGGCTGCCTCCTGCACACTGGATCGAGCCCACACCCCAGACATGTGCCCTTGATCAGAATTGAACCTGGGGCCCTTTGTTCTGCAGGCCGAGGCTCTATCCACTGAGCCAAACCAGCCAGGGCAAGCACACAATTCTTATTCTAGTGTTTCTGGATTCTTTGCTCTGCTCATGCAAACTGAGTGTGTGTGTGTGTGTGTGTGTGTGTGTTTGGTGGCAGGAAATAATTCCAGCAGTGACAGGGTTGTGGGGACAGCATTCTGGCGTGGGTGGGCACATTTTCTGGAAATCAAGTTTGCTTTGTAGATCTACCTGTGGAATCTATCTTAAGAAAACCACCATTCATGCAGAGATTATATACAATAAGCCCATTAATACACTATGTATAATAGGGAAAATGAAAATGATTCACGTGTTGAATAATGACATTATAATGCATCTTCTATGAATCCATTCAATAAGACCTAAGGCCCAGATATTAGATGAGAAAATTTCAGGGAGAAAAAATCAATGCTAACTGAAAAATCTTACTTGTGCATAACAACTGTTATATATTTAATGTAGACCAACAATTCTAAAACTATAAAAGTGTTCCAAACTGTTGAACGACAAGATCCAAGTACTTTTCATTCATTAAACCATCTTCCATTGCCTGTACTATTTGAATATCTGAACCCCAGAACCTCCCCTCCAACCAAAGGACAAAGGCAAGAAAAGCTGGATGCTGAAAAGAAACTCAGATACAAAATAGTAGCTCACTTTTATTACCGATTTAGGCAATATTTAAGCATCACTCAAACAAGAGGGCAGAGAGTACCCAAGGGCTAGTGTAGGCAAACAACAAACCCAACACCCCCAAATAAAAGGGCAGCTACTGCAAAAACCATGGCCCCAGGGAAGGATGTACTTCTAGGACCGGACACTCCTGGGGCCTCAATTCCCCTTTGGGGACTGACACTTAGAACGAAACTGGGGCACAAAGTGCTGCATGGTCTCCACCACGGTGGCAAGCCGGTGGAGCAAGGAAGCAGTAGAAATTTGCAGGAGGTCAGCGTCTTCAGCGGTTAAGCGGCTAAGAGTGAAGGGAGAAGAAAAGCATTTTAGAGGCGAGAACTTGGCGCCTTCCTCACTCCAACCCCTCCCCCAGGCGGCAATTAGACCTACTCCTCCATCAGAGAGGTCCTCAGGCTGCGGGAGACCCTCCAATGGCCCGGTGCCCCGCGGCCATCCTCAGACCCCCATCCTTGGGGTCCCCACATCGTCAAGAGAGCGCCCCTGGGCCAGAGATCCGCCCCCCGCCTCCTGCCGCTACTCCCACCCCGTCCCTTCTGGAACTTACATGAACAGTTCACTGTCAGCCACTCTGAGGTCCCAGTGAATCCTCCCGTGGTAGGTTTCGGCACCTGCCATCAGGTATCTGCGGGCCACCTCCGCATCCACGTAGGTCAGGAAAGGCACCGTGAGGGTGCTGGTGGAGTTAAGGTAAAGGCTCCATCCACACCGACTTTGTGGGTCAGGCCCCGTTGCCCACCAGAGGCTGGTCCTGCCCCAGACCCCCCCTCGGCCCCCCCAAGACCCTCCAGGATGACCCTTCAAGGACTCTGGACCACAGCCCCTCGTGAGCCACTTGCCGGGTCTCCGGGCCACACCCCACGTCTCCAGGCCACCACAGCTGCTTCCCCAGCCACCTCGGTCCCATAAGCCCCTCAGGCCTCCCAACCCGCAGCCCCCGAAGCCTATCCTGCCCGTCCGCCTGTGTCCCCCACCTCCCGCCCAGCCCCTCACCCTCACCCTTCCCTCCCACGGGAGGGGGAGGGGGCTCCTTGGAAAGGATACAATTCCGACACTGGAGTTCCCAGACCTCTGTGGGAGGTAGAGGCCATTGCAGCCTGCCCCGACTCCTGTGAGGCCGCCTCAACCTGTGAGGCCGCCTCGACCTGCGAGGCCGCCTCGACCAGGGTGGGGCCCTCGACCTGGGGGGTCCCCTCGACCTGGGGGGCTCCCTCGGCGGCAAGGCTTTCCTCTTTGCTGCTGTCCTGGTCTCCAGGGCCCACGGCGCTCCCTGGTCCAATGGATGACCCAGCACCACCGTCCATGCTGCCTCCTCCGTCGACCTCCTCCTCCTTGGGAGCCTGCATGGCTGCGCTGCCCGCCACACACCGGAAGTCCCCTCTCACGCACACTGAGACAATGGCTTCCCAAGAAGCCCTGCCCCTTCAGGTTGCGCCTGCGCACACAGACCTGGGGGCGGGAGGGAGGTGGCTCCTGGCACTGGATTGGTTCCTGTCCACAGTCTGCCCTGCGGAGAGACCCCGTGTGAGGAGCGTGAGGAGCGTGAGGAGCGTGAGGAGCGTGAGGAGCGTGAGGAGCGTGAGGAGCGTGAGGAGCGTGAGGAGCGGCTGGGCGTCCTCACGAAGCCCCGCCCCTCTGTGCGTGCGCGTGCGTCCGCGGGCCCCGCCCATCCTGGAAGAGCCAGGTTGGAATGAAAGGCCCGGATGCCTGGAGGCGGAGTGAGTCCACAGGAAGGAGAGCAGAAAGGTGGGTAGAATGTGGCAGGGGAAGCAGGGTCAAGACATGGCTGCCTGAGCCGTGCAGGGACACCATGCCTCGGGCGTGGAGAGCCATGCCCCGAGGGAAGGACATGGTCCACGTCCCTGTGGGCACACTGTGTGTCCCTCGGGAAATGGCGAGGGGCAGGTGGCCCGCTGGGGGAAACTGGCCATATTAAAAGTCTTTGCCAGCCTCAAACTTTCAGGAATCTGAGAATAAATAGTATTTCTCAGAATGTACGGATGGGGTCCTGTCCCACAAGCAGCCAGTTCCCTCGGGGCAACCCAGAAACTCACTGCCCCTGAGGACGGGTGGCAAAAGGGCCCACGTGTCCATGGAGACCCCAAAAGATTAATTTAGGCTTTCTCTTCCTCGGCCGCCACAGCAGCTCTCCAAACCGTGCTGCTCCAGGCAGGCAAGAAGGGGTACCGCCTCACCCCAACAACCCCCGACCCTCCCCCACATAAATCCAAAGACTGAACAGAAACATCAGGGCAAGCCCGAGATCTCCAAGAGAAGGGGTCTCCCCCAAATTGGGAGGTTTGTCCTGAGGGGTGTCTTCAGGGCTGGGCACTCATCCCCTCGTGCAGGCCCCGCCTTCATGACCTCATCTGCGCCCCATTACCTCTCAAAGGGCCCGTTTCCAAATACCATCTCGTTGGGGGTCAGGGCTTCAATATCCATGGGTTTTACGGGAGCGGGAAGGACCCAGGCATTCAGTCCATAGCAGAGTGCGCCTCCTTGACCCCATCTATGTGGGTGTGACTCTTTTTAACGGGGCGCCAAGGACTGATGTGACCAAGCATGGAAACAGCATCTTTACTGATGGGGAATCCAGCTAGCTGTTGAGAGAGGTGTGGCAGGAGGAGGTACTCCCAGCTGAGGGACAGGACAGAGACAGTGAACTAAGATTCTGTGATACAGTTTTAAAGCAATCCAAACCCAATGCCCTCATGAAGCTCCTGGAATCACAGGAGCTATCGAGGTCCAGACCTGTGATGATGGTTACACTGCTTCCTCTCAAGTTCACCTTGGAATGCCCTTTCCTCCCCTGTGCTCCGGGCCTGGGGGACCCTGCGTCCCCAGCTGTCCGCACCAGGGGTGCTGACGCGCTCGTGCTCCTGTGCCAGGCCCCACCCCTCACATCTCAGGCACAGGAGGTGTCCCAGGCCATGTCTCGGTTCCTCTCTGCTGCTTCTGGGCCCCCCTTCTACCTGCTGTTCTGGTGACTGTCCTTACCCAGCCCTGCTCTGTGCCCCAGAGCTGGCCCAGGTGGATGGCACCACTCAGGAAGCTCCTTTGTCCAGGATGCCGGTTGGGCTCAGCCAGTGGAGACCAGAGGGTGGGGGGAGTGAGCAGCAAGGGCATTTGTCTCCTCACACCTCCTCCGGGACTCCCTGCAGTCCTGGGAGTGGCTGCATCCCTCAGCTCCCAGGGGATGCAGGAGCACTGACCCTCTCCCTGCTCCTTTAGCTTGCTATAGAGAAGATGGCCTTTCCTTGGGTGAGGATGAACAAAAACGGAATAAATTGGGAGGATGTTTTTTCCTGGTGCCTGACCACCCTTTGGTGGCTGTGGCATGCTGGTAAATGCTTGACAGCTTGTTCTTGGTGTGTGGGCAGGTGGGGAAATTGGAAAGTATGCATATACGTATGTATAGAAGTTGATTAGAATTCTGACTCTTATAATTCTGACTCACATAAGGAATGTGTAGCATGTATTGTAAATTTCATAGACTTCATGGACTCACAGATTGTTTTAGTTGACTTTTGCCAAACCCTTGTATCTTTTACCAATCTGTAATTGCCAGTGTGGTCCTGACACGATTGTCACTTGGTATTTTCATTCACGTTCACGAGTAAGGCAAAAACAAGCAACACAGACATCCATTCATCAGTGATGTGAGCAACTTCTTTGCTGAGTCAAATGATAATGTTGGAATATGGCAAATGCATTTCCTCACATTTTTATGCTATTTATCACATTGGGACAGCTACAAACAACACACAGTTTCAGGTACATTTAATCTCATTAATCACATTTCCTCCATCACTTCCTTAAGTCTAGGCAATCAACAAAACAATAAGCCAAGGTCTGATTTGTACCATTTGCCAATTTCCGTGGTGTCAATATTCTAACTCTGGCTAATTTCAAACCACCAGCGGATGTCATGGAACACAGTGTCAGGGAGAGATGTGTCCTCTCTCACGATTAGACACTCTTTCCACCTCACAGCCCCAACACACAAAATTAACTACAAGAGCATAGATGACAGTAACGTAGTGAAAACAATTAGAAAGTGGGGTTTTGTATCTTTCTTTCAGAAGTATAATTCATTTAAATTATAATTACATTGTAATTTCATGTAATGAAAATTCTAATAATTATGCAAGATAAATGACCTCTGGCGATCACGATGCAGCACAGTGCCTGTAGTGAGCAATACTGTATTATGTTCTTAAAATTTGCTCTGTTGAGTATGATGATAAATATTCTCATCACACATACCCAACAAAATAATAAAGTGGGTGGGAGGAAACTTTGGCTGATGCCCTTGATGGTGGTGATGGCTAACAGGTGTATGCTTACCCCCAGACTCGTAGAGCTGTATACATTACATATGCACAGCCCTCTACATGTTAAACATACCTCAATATGTGCTTTAGAGAATAGAATAAAATAAGCTTTTATTATTGGCCGCATTGAGCATCCAGCTCCCAAATTTCCGATGATTTAACACACCTCTCGGGAGCCCACACGAGCCAGCTCCCACTCAGCACTGCTTATTGGTCCCTCACCCCTGCTCACACCTCTCTACATGGCCCTTTCATTAAGCACAACTTAGTAGAAAACTTTACAGGTTCCACTCGTGTCCTGCTGGTCCCCTGACAGGCACTCCAACGGTAGAGGCAGGCATCTTAGGATGACTCGGAGTGTCCTCTTGTAGAGGTCATTGTTCATTTGCAGATCCGGCAAGCCTCTGCTAGTTTTACACAGAGAACCAGGTGCTTACAAAACACATAAAGGGCTGGTATAAACATATAAAGAATGGATGTAGGCTGAGGCTGTGGGAATGGCCCAGAACACCACAGAAAAGACCTGCCAAGGGAGTCGGTACCCAGGTCACAAGGCGGGTGGAGAATCAGGAACTGCTGACTCCACTGTTGGCTCCTGGAACACACTCCCCTTGCTGTGGTCCAAGTATCAGGAAGTGTTTGGCTTCCAGAGCCACACTGCAGTTGCTACATCTTCACGGGCCACAAAAAAGGAGCCTTGGACCCAGGGGTGTGCTGCCGAACCTCCAAACAAATAAGAATGCACCCACTATCTCACCAACACCAGCAACTCAGAGTCCAATCCATCTCAGGGTGTTCTTTCCATCTCTTGTTATTTGATGGGAAATTCCACAAATATCATTAAATCCACCCAGCCAAATGTGTCATTTAAGGCCCATATTTCTTTCTGTCTGGATGGTCTACCTATAGCTGTAAGTCAGTCCCCCACTTTTATTGTCAAGTTCTCCCTTTAATTCTATTGATAATTGCTTTATATATTTTGGTGCTCCTAAGTTAGGTGCATATAAATTAATAAGTGTCGTGTTTTAAAAAAATCCTCACTGGACGATACTTTTTCCATTGATTTCAGAAACAGTGGAAGAGAGGGATGAGAGTGGAAGGGAGGCCTGGTGCAGATCTAGCAGCTGCAGTGTGGCTCTGGAGAGAGAGAAACATCTATGTGAAAGAGATACTTTGATTGGTTGCTTCCCACATGCAATCTGACTGGCGTCAAGGAGCAAACTCGCAACCCAGTTAAGTGCTCTTGACTGGAAATCGAACCCTAGACTCTTTGGTACTCAGGCAATGCTCTAACCACTGAGAAACAGTGGCCAGCGCTATTAGGTCTTCTTGATGGATTGTCCCCTTTTTTGTCATAAAATGCCCATCTTTGTTTCTTGTTACCTCTTTGTCTTGAAATCTATTTTGTCTGATATAAGCACAACTAAACCCAATTTTCTCTGGGTGCCATTTGTTTGGAGTATCATCTTCCACCCTCTTCACTTTGATCTTTTGGGCTGAGATGAGTCTCCTGAAGGTTGCATAAGTTGGGTCTTGTTTTTTTGTTTTAATATATTTTAAAATTGCTTTTTAGAGAGAGAGGGAGACAGATAGAGAGATAGAAACATCGATGAGAGAGGAAGCCATTGATTGGCTGCCTCCTGCACTGCCTCCACTGGGGATTGAGCCTGAAACCCAGGCATGTGACCTGACTGAGAATTGAACCAGTGACCTCTTGGTTCTTGGGTCGACGCTCAACCGCTGAGCCACACTAGCCAGAAGGGTCTTGTTTTTTAATCCATCCTGCTACTCTATGCCTTTTGATTGCTGAATTTAGCCCATTTACATTTAGAGTGATTATAGCTATATGAGGACTTACTACAGCCCTTTTATCTTTTGTTTCTGATTGCTGTATATCTCCATTGTTTCTTTTCCCTCATGTTTCTGCCTGATATTTTGGTTTTGTGGTTTTCTATGTTTTCTTCCTCCCTCCATTTCCTTTCCTTTTTTTTTTTTTAAATGTTTCTTATCTCAGTTCTGGATTTTTGTTTTGTGTTTACCATTAGGTCTGTAAAAAAAAGTCTCAGATAAAATAGTCCTCTTTCTGCCCTAGCTAGTTAATAGAGTGGGTAGAGCATTGGCCTGTGGACTGAAGGGTCCTGGGTTGGATTCTAGTCAAGGGCACATGCCCCGGTTGTGTGCTTAATCCCCAGTAGGGGGCATGCAGGAAGAAGCTGATCAATGACTCTCTCTCATCATTGATGTCTCTATCTCTCTCTCCCTCGCCCTTTCTCTCAAAAATCAATAAAAAATATTTTAAAAAATAGTCCTCTTTTTTCTGTTTGCATCTTATCTTCATTCACCTATACAACTTTAGTCCTTTTCCTCCTCCTTTCTTATGCTTTTGTTATCACAATTGATCCATTTTTATGTTGTTCATTCATTACCAAGGTTCAGTAGTTATAGTTATTTTTAATACCTTTTCTGCATTAATCTTTGTGTTATAATTGTTTAATACCCTATTCTGAGGTAGAGTTGCAATTTCCTTCTTCTGTCCATCATCTTACAGTATTGTATACTATTGTGTTTTTGTTTTAGGTAGAAGAAATATTTTCAACATTTCTTATAAGGAAGGGGTGGTAAATTCTCTCAGCTTTTGTTTGCCAGGGAAAACCTTTTTTCTTTTTCATATTTAAAGGATAACTTTGCTGGATATGTTCTTCTCGGCTTGTGGTTTCTCACTTTCAATATTTTGTATATATCATTCAATTCTGTCCTGCTTTGTAGGGTTTCTACTGAAAATTTTGATGATAATGTGATGGGGGTTTGTTGATAGGTTACTGTTTTTTCCCGTAGCCACCAGGGAATTCTTTCTTTGTCATTAACTTTTGACAGCTTTAATATGTGTCTTGGAGAAGTTTTTTTTTATGTTGAGATAATTAGGTGTTCTGTTACCTTCTTGTATTTGAATATCTAGCTCCTTCCATGAGTTTGGGAATTTCACATTGATTATTTACTTTCTTTTTAAATATATTTTTATTGACTTTAGAGTGAGGAAAGGAGAGGGAGAGAGGGATAGAAACATCAATGTTGAGAATCATTGATCATCTGCCTCCTGCATGCCCCCTATTGGGGATTAAGTTCACAACCTGTCCATGTGCCCTAACTGGGATTGGAACCATGACCTCCTGGTTCATGAGTCAATGCTCAACCACTGAACCACACTGGCTGAGCAGAAACATAAATTTTTAACTCAGTAATTCGACCTTTTGGAATCTATCTTGAGGAAATAACCATTCACACAAAGACAAATAGAAGAATTCCATCGAATCATTATTTATAATAAGGAAAAATGTAAACATTAAATGTTCAACAGTTATATTATGGTACTTCTTTTATGCATCCAATGACATGTATTTAAAATTATTTTAAAAAGAAGAAAGCTCATATGTTAAATGAAAATAGTTCAGAAAAAAAATTTAATCCTGAACTTGCAAAAATCACACATTACCTGTTATTGGTGCATAATCCTATATAATAAAGAGCTAATATGCAAATGGTCATCACACCCTTGGGCCTTTGTGTCAGGGTCAGGGGACCTGAGGCCGTGTCCCCCACCCTGGCGCCCGGGCCGAGGGGACATGAGGCTTTGCCTCCTGCCCAGGCCTGGGGACTTGAGGCCATGCCCCCTGCCCCAGTGCCAGGAGACCTGAGGCCGAGCCAGGGGACCTGAGGCTGTGCCCCCCACCTGGCAGGGCTTGATGGGGGACCTGAGGATGCGCCCCTCGGCCCAGCGCCAGGCCAGGAGACCTGAGGCTGCGCCCCTGCCCTATGGGGCTTGATGGTGGTGGGGCTAGTCAGGTCTGGGTCTTGTGGGATTTCGCAGCATGCATGGGTGGGCAGGGACTTGACTCTGGGTCCTGCAGTGCGCCCCAGACTCTGACAGGAGGGAGATTTTCATATACATTTTACTAATTTTTTTCCATCTCTGACACTTCTATTATTGAGAAAGGGCAAATAGCAATATTAAAATATTTCCTCTAATTAATTCCCTTTTAATGTGCACAAATATCGTGCACTGGGCTGCTAGTTAATATATAAAGCAACTATAAAACTAATATTTTGAAATACTGACAGTGGCTAATGCTGAATGACATAACAATTCATTTTTGTTTTCTTCTATTTCCTAAATTGTGCTCAATTGACTAGAATAGCTGAATCTCACACCTCCCCTCCAAACCAGAGACAAAAGCAAAAATATTTGGAGGCACGGTAACAAAATAATCTCAGACAAGAATAGCAGTTCACATTTATTTCCTGCTGTAACAAACAATTAAGAACCCCATCCTCCAGCAACAGGGAAACAATAGAGGTGAGAGTGCGGAAGGGCCAATACAAGCACACAATTGGGCCCCCATAATAAAGTGACAACCTCTGTAGGAACCAATGGCCCAGGGAAGCATGCAGTGCCTAGGGATGGAGTCATAGCCCCCTTTTCCGGCCTAGGGGTAAGGAAAAAATATGGGGGCAAAAGGCGCTGCATGGTCTGAATCTACAGCTCGTGGAGAAAGGTGATGAAAGTAGTCAGGAGCTGGGCAGGGTCTTCAGAAGACAGTCGGCTAAATGAGGGAAAAAGAAGATCAAATTAAATGTGATAACTCTGCACCGAGCCCTCTCTGTCCACTTAGGTGGTGATAGGCCCAGTACACTGCAAGTACCTGCTTAGATGTGACTTTTTTTGGGGGGGTCTCCAATTCACTATTATAATAACCCTCCGGAGAACCACCCAGTAACCTGACCCCCCACATGGCCCTTTTTAGAACTAACATAGATAGAAGATTATCAGACACTGCCATCTCCTGCTCAACGACCACTGGTTGGGTTTGAGGACGCTGGACCAAGTACTCCCAGGCCATCTTTGCCTCCACGGATGACCTGAAAGGCACTATGAAGGAGCTAGAGGAGAGTCAGTTAAGGCAGCATCCCATCCAGACTTTGCTGCTTCCGCTCAGGCCACACTCCCCCGTCTTAGTCCCTCTCGTATGGTCCCTCCTTCCTGGTCCCTCAGGCCGCCTCCCCCACCATCTCCACTGCCCGCCATTACCCCATCCCCTCAGCCCCCCGGCCGGCCCAGCCCCTCTTCCCTCCCTACCCAGGCTGACCGCTCCTCCCGACCCAGTGTCTGGCCTAGGTCCATCCGCCTGACCACCCGGCCACTTGTGAAATAGGATACAATTGGAGTGGTTCTGGTCTTGGATTTATGGCCATGGGCCCTGGCAAGGCAATGCCATCTGGCCCCGGAGCATTGAGTGCCTGGGCGCCCTGTGCAGGTCCTCCTCCGGCACCGGCCTCCCCGCTGCCGCCTGTCCCGGGGCCCTCGTGGCCTCCAGGGCCATCTGGGATGCCAGGGTCGCCCGGAATGGCCTGTTCTTCCCCATCTTCGGCCACGGCGGCCTGGGACACCGTCGTCATCCTCTATGGCCCCTCAGCCTCTCCTTGCGACTTCTGAGAGCCGCTGCACCTCTAAGGGAAGATGGGTTGGTCTGGAGCCTCGCCCCCTAGGGGGTACCACCACTTGAACGCCCAGGGCGCATGCGCACAAACAGGCCCTGCGCCATTGGCCAGAAACCCAGCCAATGAGTGCCCTGGGCATATGAATGTTTCCCGCGAAGCCTGCCCAGCAACAGGCTGGCGGGTGAACCTCAGAGCCTGTGCGGGTGCCCGCCCAGCTACCCTCACGGTGAACAGCTTGCCGCTGGCGGTCCCTGTCATTGGGCCTGAGAGTGGGTCAGGGGCCTCTGGGCCGGTCCCCCGGGAGTCCCGCCTGGGCCCTGCCTGCCCTGCCCCCGCGAACCCCAACTCAGACCCTGGAGGAGGCGGTGGATGGGCCTTGCTCCTTCAGCACCACTTAGTGCTGCCCACCGGCCTGGGGAGGGTGGCTGCTGGCTCCTCTGCCTCTGCCCGCACGCACACTGCCCTGTCTCACACGTCAGGCTGGGGCGGGCGGGGTCCAGGCGCTCAGGAGGGACCAGCAAGTTGGACAAAAGCAGAAAAGGAGCCGGAGCACCACCTCTGGGACAACCCAGCTGCTTTACCCTCTGCTGGCTCAGCCCTCCTGGGGGCTCTCCTTCCCCCTAGGAACAAAGTCTTGCTACTCTGGGGGGTGGTGGGTGGAGGGCTAGGGGCCCTTAAGTGGGCTCTGTGTCTCCATGTCTGCTGCTGCTACTTTACTTCTGTGTCTGGAAGGGGGTCAACTCAAAAGGAAAGGCACAGCGAGAGGTGGGCCAGGCTAGGGGTGTGGTAGGGCTGGTGGCAGCAATGCCTGGAGACGTGTTTCTGTGCCCACGCTGCTGCTCTGCCCACAGTGGTCGGAGTGGGTGGATGTGGTGTTCTGTCCCAGGGATGGGGCTGCTCACCTGGCTGGCACAACTGCAGGGATGTGAGGTGGGCGCCCACCTTGAGCTTAAGGCTGATGCACTTCCCACACCTCAAGGCCTCCATGTAGCAGCTTTACTGAACCCACGTCTGTGTCACATCTAATCCCAGGACGGCTGCGTGGATTCGGAAGTGACTTTCCCCACACCCCGAGACCAGGTGGAGGGGTGATGCAGGGTGGGGGATCAGAGGTGACATCTCTTAATGCTAAAAAAACAACCCTGAAAACATAACCATCGAAATGCCATTTTCCAAAGCCGCTCCTGCTCCACCTCTGCTTGTGTTTGGGGGATGGGAGAGGGGAAGGGACGGAGGGTACAGGGGAGGCCTCCCCACATCCAGCTGCTCCCATGGGCAAGTATTTGTTCTGGGGTCTCCACGCCCCACACTGTTCCGGGAACTGGGAATAGTACAGCAGGGAGGGAAGCCTGCAGAAAGCCTTTCCCAGGGCGCTGTCTCCTTCGGGAGAAAGGATGACAGAATCCCAGACAGGAACACAGCAAGCAGGGCAGGTGGGTGAAGGGATTCAAGAGAAAACACAGGAAGTAGCTGTTAGCAGGGAAGAGCCACAGATCCAGCAAGGACTGGGTGGGGAGGGCGAACAGTGTGGTGACAAGGAGGACCCCCAGGGATTGGCATAACTGGGTCACGCTGACATGGGGCCGAGGAGGGAGAAGCAGGCTGGACAGGTGACACGTGCAGGGCTCTGCTCTGACCCGCTAAGGAGCTCCTGCCTGTGCTGTCTACTTATCTCTGGAATCTTCCTGCTCTCCCTCGCCTGCAGGCTGCCTATTCCTGCTGAGAATCTGGGCCCCTGCGTCCCTCGTGCCCCCTGAGGCCACACTGCTGGGGAGGACACCTCTGTTCCCAGTGCCCGCGCTCCCCTCCAGCTCCCTGCACGCCCCCCTTCTCCTGCCTCCGCACAGCCTGTGCACAGGGGGCCTGGGAGTGCAGGGGAGTTTGCACCTGGACACAGCTCTCTGCTGACGCAGCCAAGACTCACGGGACAGATCCTTTAAGGGACACTTCTGAGGTGCAAGTGACTGTTTAATGAATGAAATAGGACGGGACAAATGAGCACTGGGGTCAGAAGCTGCTTTTAATGTATCACACTGAGACACAGGGGGGGTAAACGTGTGGAGGAATGCATTCACTCTTATACTATTCATTTGTATAGGATATGAATGGTTTGTAATGAGTAGGTATTTATGTGTTAGACACACAATAAAATTAAATTGAAAATACCAGAAGAAAATTTAGATGAACTTTGCTTTTTGGACAGGGAAAGGCTTTCCTAAGCCTACTAAGAAGGGAATAATAATAATCAATAACGTGACCCTGGCCAGGTGGCTCAGGTGTTTGGAGCGTCATCCTGTACATCAAAAGGTTGTGGGTTTGATTCCCTGTGTGGGCACATCTTAGGTGGCGGGTTTGTTTCCCATTTAGGCCCGTCGGGAGGCAACTGATCCATGTTCCTTACATCAATGTTTCTCTCTCATTCACTTCCTCTCCCTCTAAAAATTAATAAGAACAACCTTGAATGAGAATTTTTAAAAATAAGCAAATAGATGCTTTGAGTGATTACCATGTTCCAGTCACTGTTCTAAATACTAAACATGAATGATCTCATTCCATCCGGAAGTACACCAACATTTTCATTGTGGTTATCTTTAGTAGGGAGATGATGGGCAATTATTTATTTTCCAAACTTACCCATAATTTTTTCTATTTTTGACAGTGGGCATCGATTACACTTCTAAATAGAGAGAAATTAACATAATTATTCAGCAATTGTTGTTCAGAGAAACTTCTAATTAGTTCCCAAGTGAACTACTTTGCTGAAGTTTGAATTATCCTCTTCTATTCATTGGGGGCCAATCTTTCCTTTAAATGCTTATACTTCAGTGGGGCGGTGGGGGCTTGCCCTCAGGGGTGGGAGTGGTGGGGGGAGTCACGGGAGGATAAAGGAGACATATGTAATACTTTAAACAATAATTAAAAAAGTGCTTATACTTGGCCCCTTTCCTTGATGCAGGTAGGAGGACTGTGATGAAGTCACGGAGCCTGGGGACCCAGCCTAATGACCGTGGGGCCCGTGTGGCACAGCCCTGCTGTCCTCATGACTTTGAGCTGCTTCCCAAGAGCAATCCTTCCTAAACTCCACACATAATGCCCATCCGACATGGACACTTATTCCTCTAGAGGCAACTGCAAGTTTGCTGTCATCAGCATTTCATCAGGATGACACAAGGTAATATTTTGCTCTCTAATCCTTCCAAGAACTCCAGTACACGTGCACATGTGTGCATGAGCAAGAAACACACGCACACGCAGCAACATAGTCAGGAGTTGCTCAGCACATCACAGCCTCTTGTGTCCATAGCGCCAGGACTAGCCCGAACACTTCTGTCTACACAGCGGTTAAGGCCTTTGCATTTCTGAATCAAAAAAGACTTGTTTGGAATGTAGTAAATATATTTAAAAACACACTAGGCATAATATGTAATGTTTAAGTCTAATAGGGGTCAGGGCCAGGGATTATACATTCACAGAAGGTGATGGTTAAATCAACAGCAATCTTTTTACCAGTTGCCAGATACTCAACGTCTTTTTTGAATTCTTGAACTTCAAATCAGTGTAGTCACCTGAACTTGCATGTCCTGTAAGCACCTGGAACCCATTTTGCCCCCAAATGACCTCCACTTTTCTCTGCCTCCATGTGCTTTCCTCTCTTGGTAACAGGTATTTCCACAGCCTCCCAGTCTCTCACCTCACCTCCCATCAAATCAATCCCCTAAATGTGTCTGAGCCACCCTCCCTAGTCGACCTAAGGCCAGGATGGCATCATCTCTTACCTGACAGAATTGTAAACACTAATATAAATGGAACCACTTTCAAATGGAGCGGGAGAGGCCATGCCAGAGGGCTGCCTTGCATGCCTTATGCCTGAAATCTTTGGGAAGTTAAAACAGGGGAAAATAACCTTCAGACCGGGCCTAAGGCACCCTTGTGTCCCAAGGAGCTGTTTACAAACAAGAGACAGCAGGTGCTATGACTACTGCACTGAATATGAAAAGCATTGCTTACTAGTAGCATAACCATCACTATGTTGTCATCTGCACCAATAGAATTTTCTTCCTTCTTTGGATGTAACTCTTCCCCTCCTCTGTCTCATAAATACCTATTGCCTCTGTCTCCTCATTGGAACTTTACTTGAGCTTCTACCTGAACTAGTAATTCCCTAATGGCTGTTCTTTAAAAAAGAATTTTTTTTGAATCCTCACCTGAGGATATTTTCCCATTGATTTTTAGAGAGAGTGGAATAGAGAGGGAAAGACAGAAATATCGATGTGAGAGAAACACCTAATGGCTAGTCTTATTTATCGTCAATGAATTGTCGCATAATCTGGAAGCCTTCTTATTTGTAGGTTAACAGATTTTTGGGGTCCCTTCCCTCTGAGAACCCCTCTTAATGCTGGTGAGGGGAGTAGGTTATCTTCACTTGCCTTCTGAACCCCCGCAATCCTTACCCTCATAGATGTCGTGGGCAAAGGGCTGGACCCATGCCTTGGCTTTCTCCAGGTGAAGAGGGATCTGCCTTGTCCTGAGGCACCTTATGCTCTCAGACCCATACCACACTAGCGGGGAGTGAGGGACCCCTAGTGTTGGCCCCTCTCTTATGGTTACAAGTGTCTGTGTGCATGGGTGGGTAGGTAGTGTCAGGGACAATCCACTAGACTTGTCTTAAGTAGGAACTGGACCAAGGCAGTCATCAAAAAGGGGTGATCAGCCAGGCTGTGAACCAGGAGGTCACAGTTTGATTCCCTGTCAGGGCACATGCCCAATGTTGTGGGCTCGATCCCGAGTAGGAGGTGTACAGAATTCAGTGCATCAATGATTCTCATCATTGATGTTTCTATTCTCTCCCTCTGTTTTCCTCTATGAAATCAATAAAATATATTTTTTTAAAAAAGAAGGTGAATGGCATTTGAGTTGTGCCTTAAAAGAAGAGTGACGGTTAGATAAATGGCAAAAAGATGGGAGAACATATTCTAAGCTGGTAACTGTTGTGCTAAATAAAGTTGTTTTAGTGCCTCAGGACCTTCGACTTTTAAAACTCTTTACTATAGAAATGATACAGTTACACCTAAGGAGAGAGAATCATGTTTAAAATACACAGCTACCCTTCAACCAGCTTCAACTTTTGTCAACATTTAACTAGTTTATTTTGGAAGAAGACAAGGATTTAGAGGTGACAGCAGTGTAAGCTAATATTTCTTGAAGTAATAAAAGAAGAAGCACCCAGTTAAGCTTGTCCAAATAGAGGGGTGCCCATGCACCATTTGTAAGGGCATTATAGGGCCCAGCAGCACAGGGCCCACATGGGGCTGCAGTGGGGTATTGTGGGCAACAAACTGCTACCATTTTGGTCGATGTCTGTCTCCCCCTCACTCCTGACTGCTCTCTCCGTAGCCATATGGAATCAATTTAATTATCACCACCTTCCCTGGGATCCAGCTGGAGTCGCCATCTAAGTTTCCTGCAGGACCTCCTCAGGGAGTCAGCCCCCCAAACCTTCCAGGCTGCAGCCTCTCCCAGCTCTGAGGGCACTGAAGGAAGGGCATCTGGAGGGTGAGGGGGCCACATGGAAGGACCCAGTACCCATCAGCTCGCTAACCCCTGTTTCCATTGATCGGCACCCTGTATGCCAGGGGCTGCCCAGGCATCGCTTTCCGGGCTTATCCACGAATCCTCAGCACAATCCCAGAAGATGGGGAACAGCATTGCCCCGTTGGATAGCAACCTGAGCCTAACTTTGGCACAGCACCCGTAGCCCTGACTGTGACCAGGAGTCTGCTGGTGAGTAAGCTCCTGGGCAGAGCCTCTAGGGCACTGGGCGCCAACCTTTCGGACCTCACAGACCACCAGTGGTCTGAGGATCACCGGGGGCCACCGCTGCTCTAGGGAATCTGGACCAAAAGCAAGCCGGGCTGGGCACTAAGGAAAAATGATCTATCTACATGGTTCCTGTCCTCCCAGATCTGCCACTGCCATTGAGGAGTGCCCCTCTGGTGGCTCTGGGGCCTCTTTGGTGTAGAAGATGGGGTCATCGCCTAGGCCTCATGAGGTGGGTAGGAGGAGCTGCAAATTGAGGAGATGGGCAAGGTTGGAAATAGCTGATGCTCATTGGGTTTTTCTGTGTGTCAGTAAGTAATGCTTTTGGGGCTTAAACTATAAAGAAATGTATTGACTGATTGTGCAGTCCAGAGGGAGAGGGTCATCATGCTGGTTTACTTGTCCAATGAAGGGTCATCAAGGACCCAGTCCCCCCATTCCTGACCCTTTTAGCAGAATGTGGGTGTTCCTAGGTTTGGGGTTGGGACAAGTCACTCCTTCCTCTGAAGAGCTGGTAACAATTGTGTTAAATAAAGTTGTTTCGGTGCCTAATCCCCCAGACTAATTTGTGAGCTCCTTGAGGGCAGGGTCTGTGTTGCTTTTCTGTAGCCCCAGTGCTATGCCCAGCGCCTGTTACACACAAGGTGCCCAATCACTCATTCATTTACTCATTCAACAATTCTTTCTTGCTAAGTGCCATGATGGAGGAAAATTCAGGGTCCATGGCACATAGCCCAGCCTGTGGGGTGGGAGTGGGGTCAGCAAACACTCTCTTGAGATCCTTACATCTGACATGAGTCCCTGAACACAGAGGCCTGGGCTCAGCAGGCGTTGAAGGCTTTCATTCATTAGCAGCCAGGGTGGGAAGGTAAGCCGAAGCCATGGGGCTCACAGTTTGGTTACTGCGTACCGAGTACCTGTTACGTGCCAGGTCTCTGGTAACAGAGTAATCACACCCCTTGCCTGCAGGTGCCCCCAGGCCAGTCAGGGACAGTTCATTTCAGTGCTGGGCGATGAGTAAGCACTTGTGGCCACGGTGGAGGGGCACCTCCCCAAGCAGGGCAGGGCAGGTGGGAGGAAGGGCAGTGTGTACTGCCTACCAGGAGCAAGTGGCCCTTTAAGCAACGCAAGGAGGAGGGTCACCTGGCCCAGAGGCTGGACTGGGGTGGACAGTGAGTGAAATGCCTTCGTGAGGATGGTGAGCTGATGGAGGCAGAGCAGGTCACAGGCCCCCAGGGCTGCTGCTGTTTGGTTTGCACTGTTGTATCTCAAGTGATCGCTAGGTTGTTTTGTGGTGATGCAAGATTAAATTTCTGGGAGGCTGTGCCTTTCCACGTCTTCACTTTGCCTAGTTTGGGCTTGGGAAATTCTTGTATTTTATCCTCTCTGTTTGTCCAGAGAAGTGGTGCCTTCATGTTTCGGCTCTTCAGTTTCTTATACAGTTAAACTTATACTTAACTGTATGACCCAACAAGGACACTTCTGTTATTTACCTGATAATTAATGCCATATGTCCTCCAAAATTATGTGTCAACTTTATTTATAATAACCCCAATCTGGAAACAACCCAAATGTCCATTAGGCGGTGCAAGGTTACACCGATCCTGATACGCCTGTGCGTGGAATAGCACTCAGCAATACGGAGGGATGGAGGAGCGACTGCTGCTGGGAATTCCCCCAGGGCGGGGCCCCACCCGTCTCTGCAGATTCAGATGCAGCAGAAGGTGGAGGCCAGAGAGGAAGGCAGGCCAGGACTAGCCCAGAGGCGCCGAGTCCCTCCCAGAACTCGATCAAGGGGACCAGGGGTCAGCGAGCTTGAGTTACATGAGGGCAGTCAGGCCAGCGCTGCCCGAGGCTCAGCTGGAAGCTGGGGGCGGGGCCAGGTGGCGGGAAACCCTCAGTTCCCAGCAGCCTCAGCACAGACGCCCAGGGCAGGCCTCCCCTGCCAGGAAACCAGCGAGTGGGTGTGTCCGCGCAGGCGCAGGCGCAGGCGCACTGGGTGCAGAGCGCTCCAGGCGGCAGAGCTTCCGGCGGGAGTGCTCATTGGCTAAGCTGGCTGTGGGTCTGGGCCCAGGTGGCCTGAGCCAGTCGCACTGCCTCTGAATCCAAGGGGGTCGTCTGCGCAGACAGGAAGGCGCCCTGGAGACGCCTGGTTGCCTTGCACGAAAGGGTGGGACTTCCTGGGAGAGCCTCAGTCCCTCATTCGTGGGCAGGGGGGCCGTCATCTTTAAGTTGGAGCCAGAGGGGCGCAGGGGATTTGCAGCAGCCATGCAGGCTGCAGGCAAAGATGCGGGTGGTCGGGCTGGGGCAGGGGGTAGACTCGGAGGCCCTGGAGACCAGGGTGGACCTGGAAACCCTACCGGCCACGGTCTCCCCGGCGATCTGGAAGGCCAGCGTGGTCCTGGCGGCTCGACTAACCCTGGCGGTCCCGACACCCAGAGTGGCCCTGGCAGCTCTCCTGGCCAGCGTGGTCCTGGTGCCCCCATTGCCAGGGTGCCCCTAGTAACCCAACAATCAGGGTGGCCCCTGGCTCCCCGGTTGGCCAGGAGACGAGGAAACCATGGCAGCATAGGTGCTCCCACTGTGGCACGGACACTCCATGTTTCCGGGCCAGGTAGACATGCAATATCTGTGGCTGCAGGACCAGGAAACCGAAAGATGGTCTTGCATCCTTTCCGAACCAGGAAACCGAAAGATGGTCTTGCATCCTTTCCGACGATGCCCTGAGGACTGGTAGCCAAGGGATGGTTCAGGGACATCCTGCGAGGCTAGGGCTGGCTTTGGGGACAGGGCACAGGGCAGCCTGGGGAAGATAAAAATGGGAGCAGGGAGGGGACCTGGGGTAGCCGGGTGGGAGGGGAGTCGATGAGTCGACAGCTGAAGCGGCTGGAGGGTCGTGAAGCAGCCTGAGGGAGTGGCGGAAGTTGAACAGGATGAACTGGGTGAGGAGGGAAGCGGGCCAAGGTGGCCTGAGCTGGGGAGTTGTGGGTAGACAACTTGAGCGGGAGCCTGGGGTGAAGGCCTGCCTCTGCGGTATAAGGAAGCCCGAGGCACTGGAAAATTCAGCTGCGGATGGTGTCTTAACCACGTCTTCCCCAGCAAGCTCGCTGTGCTTTCAGCTGCCTCCTGGAGGCAGAGATGGCCGGCAGGCCCATGGCCACAGATGACCAACACCACCTGCAGGCGGTTCAAAAGATGTTCACCGTGAAGGGCAGCACGCGGGCTGTGTCAGCTGTAGAAGGAGCCGAGATGGAGTGGGGGCAAGTGCTCAGGGCCTAAGAGCCAGTCTCAGGCAGAGAGGGGCCGCGTCGTGCATACAAGGAGACACTCGAGTGTCAGCTCTCAGGAGAGGGGGTGTGCGCTGGGTGTAAGGGAGTCATCACCTTTAACGTGATTTTCATCCCCCACCTTTAGCAAATGGACTACAGACGACCCTGGTCAGCTCTGAGCCTCCCTGGAAAAGCTGTCGGAGATGGGGAACGTTAAGTGCATGTGGCCTGACACACCCAATCGTCTGAACCAAGGGCAGAAGAGAAAGTCAGTTGGACACCTAGGTGGCCCCGTCTTCCACCTCCACAAAGAATGCTGTGATGAACATCCTCATATAAACTCCTTAAGGGGGTAGGTGACAGCTTCCCAAGGGCACAGTTGCCGGGTTTTAGGGGATGGGCAGACTATTTGACACAGTTGTGTCAGGGTGCCCTCTGCTAGGACTGTGGCCATCTCCACTGCACCATATCCTTGGGATCTTTGGGGGTTTCTTCTGTAACTAGACCATTCATATCCTTTGCCCCGTTACAAAACTAGGATTGCCGTTATCTTCTTGATGACCAGGAGGTTGTTTTAAAAATATATTCTTGATATTCTTCCCTTACTAATTTTATTTTTTATTATTTTTTAAATGTATATATTTATTGATTTCAAAGTGGAAAGGAAAGGGAGAGAAAGAAACATCAATGATGAGAGATGATCATTGATCAGCTGCCTCCAGCACGCCTCCTACGGGGACCAGGCCTGCAACTGGGCATGTGCCTTTGATGGGAATCAAACCTTGGACCCTTCAGTCTGCAGGCTGACACTATCCACTGAACCAAACTGGCCAGGGCTCCATTACTAATTTTATTTTATTTTTTAATTAAATCTTTATTGTTCAGATTATTACAGTTGTTCCTCCCCCCCCCAATAGCTCCCCTCCACCCGGTTCCCAACCCACTCTCCGTCCTCACCCTCGCCCTCACCGCCCCACTGTCCTCATCCATAGGTGCACGATTTTTGTCCAGTCTCTTCCCGCATCCCCCACACCCCTTTCCCCCCAAGAATAGTCAGTCCACTCCCTTTCTATGCCCTTGATTCTGTTATAATCACCAGTTTATTCTGTTCATCAGATTATTTATTCACTGGATTTTTAGATTCACTTGTTGATAGATGTATATTTGTTGTTCATAATTTTTATCTTTACCTTTTTCTTCTTCTTCCTCTTCTTAAAGGATACCTTTCAGCATTTCATATAATACTGGTTTGGTGGTGATGAACTCCTTTAGCTTTTCCTTATCTGTGAAGCTCTTTATCTGACCTTCAATTCTGAATGATAGCTTTGCTGGGTAAAGTAATCTTGGTTGTAGGTTCTTGGCATTCATCACTTTGAATATTTCTTGCCACTCCCTTCTGGCCTGCAAAGTTTCTGTTGAGAAATCAGCTGACAGTCATATGGGTACTCCCTTGTAGGTAACTGACTTCTTTTCTCTTGCTGCTTTTAAGATTCTCTCTTTGTCTTTTGCTCTTGGCATTTTAATTATGATGTGTCTTGGCGCGGTCCTCTTTGGATTCCTTTTGTTTGGGGTTCTCTGCGCTTCCTGGACTTGTGAGTCTATTTCTTTCACCAGGTAGGGGAAGTTTTCTGTCATTATTTCTTCAAATAGGTTTTCAATATCTTGCTCTCTCTCTTCTTCTGGCACCCCTATAATTCAGATGTTGGTACGCTTGAAGCTGTCCCAGAGGCTCCTTACACTATCTTTCTATTTTTGGATTCTTTTTTCATTTTGCTTTTCCGGTTGGGTGTTTTTTGCTTCTTCGTATTTAAAATCTTTGACTTGATTCTTGCGATCCTGTAGTCTGCTGTTGGAACTCTCCATAATATCCTTTATTTCAGTCAGTGTATGCTTAATTTCTAGTTGGTCCTTTTTCATAACCTCGAGGGTCTCACTAGATTTCTTGAGGGTCTCACTACATTTATCGGCGGTCTCACCAGACTTTTTGAGGGTCTTACTAAATTTATTGGCAGTTTCTAGAAAGTTCTTGAAAAACCTTAAAAGTGTGGTTTTTAACTCTATATCCAGTAGTTTTCTTTCCTCCATTTCTGTCATTTGTGTCCTGTTTCTTTGTCTCCGCTTTTTTTATGCTTCCCTGTATTGATAGAGTGGCTTTCTGTGCTAGGTGTCCTATAGGGCCCAGTGGCTCAGCCTCCCCAATTACCTGAGGTGGACACTCTTGGTGCACCCCCTTGTGGGCTTTGTGAACAGTCTTGTTGTAGTTAAGCCTTGATTGTTGTAGGTATCAATGGGAGGAATTGACCTCCAGGCCAGTTGGCTGTGAGAATCAGCTGTGTCTGCAGTGGGAGAACTTCTGTGCTGGAAACACCCTTCTGGGGCAAGACTTGCTTCAGTGGGGCTTTGGTGCTCACTCAGTCTGCCCCCTTAGTGTGTCCTTTATGGATCTGAGGAGCTGCAATCTGGATGGTCCCACTCTGACCACTGGGCACACTGGCTCCTGGATCTCTAAGGAGGTGCTAATCTAGCCTCTGCCTGAGGCTACCCAGCAGGAGCTCAGCTGTGAAGCAATGCAAGTTTCTCTGGGGGCTTGGGCCAACTACAAGTTTGTTAGGTAATTTTCAGATTGCAAAGGGCCAGGCCTTTCATATGCAAAAGCCGGTGCACAGCTTGGGCGGGGTGGGGGTCCCAGGGGATCAACAGGAGGGTGGAGCAAGCAGCTATGGCTGCTCTCAGAGGCTCCGCTTCTCAGTGTCCCGGCAATCGTTGCAAGCACTTCCGAGAGAAAGCTGCCCTCAAGTTCCGACCGATGCCAGACAGTCCAATTTCTCCCGTATGAGTTAGGTTCCCCAGAGACTCGCCTGGAACTGGAACTCAGAGCTTGAGACTCCCTACTGATTGAAAAAGACAACCGTGTCCTCAGCCACCAGCCTCTCCATGTGCGCCTCCGTACCTCTGTACTTTACTTCCGCACCGCAGCTCCTCTTAGTCTCGCTATGCTTTTCTCTTTCCTTCTAGTTGTAGAATTTCCACTCAGCCAGCCTTCCTGTGGTTCTGGATGATGTCCCTTCCATCTTTTAGTTGTATTCTTGAAGTGGTTGTGCTAAGCAGCAATCTCCAGTGTTTACCTATGCCGCCATCTTGGTTTTTTTTCTCCCTTACTAATTTTAAATAACATTTAAGTTCTACCCTACTCTTTGGCCACAATAATATTTTCTTTATTAACTTTAATCAATAATTTAAGAAACATTATTGCTAGACACTGTTCCAGGCTTCCATAGAAGTTATATACTAATGGGGAGAGACAGTCAAGAAACAAAACAAATAATTACAGCCAGGCTGGTGTGGCTCAGTGGTTGAGCATCAGCCTATGAACCAGGAGGGCACAGTTCAATTCCCAGTCAGGCCACATGCCCAGTTTGCTGACTAGATCCCCAATGTGGGGCATGCTTGAGGTAGCCGATCAATGATTCTCTCTCATCATTTATGTTTCTTTTTCTCTCTCTCCCCTCTTCATTTCCTCTCTGAAATCCATACAAATATATTAAAAAAACAATAACTACATTATGTAGTGTGTGAGCCGGTGGGGAGTCTTATGGTATGAAATAAAGTGTGGGGAAAGATAAGGAGTACTGGGATGAGTGGTTTTCAATTTTAAATGGGGTGGTTGGGTAGACTTCATTGTGTGAGTGAGATTGGAACAAAGGCTGGAAGGTGGTGGGGAGAGGGAGTAGACCAGTGAGCTGGAGCAGAGTGGGTGAAGAAGAGAGTGGCAGGATAGGGGTCAGAGAATTGACGGGCCAGTTGCTGTAAGACCTCAGAGGTCATACTAAGGGCTTGTGCTCTGAGTGAAATGGGAAATAATGGAGGATTCTTATGGGTTATATTGTGTCCTCCAAAAAGGATATGTTGAAGTCCTAATCCCCGGTGCCTGTTAATGAGATCTTAGTTTGAAATTGGGTGTTTGCGGATGTAATTATTTAAGACTAGAGGCCCAATACAGAAAATTCATGCAAGAGTAGACCTTCCTTCCCCTGGCTGCTGGCACTGGCTTCCCTCTTGCACCCAGGACCCAGGCTTCCCTCACAGCCCTGACTTCGTCCAGAAGGTCATCTAGAAGGACGTCTGGTCTAATTAGCATATTATGCTTTTATTATTATAGATGAGATCATACCGGGTTAGGGAGGCAAAGTTGTTGAAAACAAGGTATATCAGAGAGAGCTAACTCCTCCCCCAAAATGTGTAACTAATCCTCTCAACACTTTTCTTTACTTCTTTGAAATCTTAGTAAGGACAAATTTCTAATTCCAGTACTGGGTTGTTTTATCTTCCCATGCAAACTAAGTTTGTTGTTTTTGTTTTTAATTTTGGCAGGAATCAGGACTAATGGTAAGAAATAATCATGGGCAAACTAGAATTCTGGTGGGAGGGTTCACTTTCTGGATAGCAATTGCGTACTGTAGACTAACAGCCTTAAAAAATAAATAGGAACAAATTTTTAACTCAGTAATTCTACCTTTTGGAATCTATCTTGAGGAAATAACCATTCACGCAAAATCATATAGAATAATTCCAATGAATCATCCTATGTAATAAAAGCCTAATATGCAAATTGTTCAACCACTCTCTATGATGTGCACTGACCACCAGGGAGCAGCTGGAACATGGCGGGTGTTGGCAATGCGGTGCTAGCAGCAGGCGGCAGTGGAGGCACTGCTGGCCCGACAAGAGTGGGACTGCAGTGGGATGGTGGAGCAGGTGAGTGGGTAGCACCAGGCCAAGGCAGGTGCAAGTGGAGATCTGATCGCCCTGCTGATTGCCCTGCAGACGGCGACCAGCAGCGGTGGCAGGGGGCAGGGCCGCTGCCTGGCTCCCAGGTGCTAAGGGAGCTGGGTGGAGGGGCCCAGCCCCAACCGATCGCCCTGTAGACAGCGACCAGTGGCCAGCAGGCCCTGGGCTCAGATGAGGAACTGGGGTGGGTGGTAGCAACCAACCTCCATTGGAGCCCGGGCGGAGGGCTGCGACCTCTTGCCGGCTACCTGGGGGTGGGGGTGACTGGGACAGAGGTGTGATGAGAATGCGGGGTATCCGCTGAACTCGCTCTCACTCCCCCTGTCACTCTACTCCAGGACGCCAGGGCTCGAATGCTGGGGAAGCCCCCATGCTCAGGTGCTAGGCGCCCACAAGGAGCTCATCCTGCACCCGTGCGGCCTCTTTCAGGTGAGCCAGGCCGCAGCCCACAGGGGCCAGTCTGGCTCCCTGTAGGTTCGTGCAGGAGCTGGTCTGTGAGGCTGGCCAGGAGAGAACACGCTGCCCGTCCGGCTTCTGTGTGGCGCCACTGGGTGGCCCAGAGGCCCATGCTGCACCCTGGTCCATGTTGTCTAGCTGTGCTCACCGCATCTCTGCATGGGGACTCAGGCGCTGTGACTCAGGCAGGTGGGAGCCCAGGGACCCAGGTGCTGCCCAGGGCCCAGAGGTTGGCTAGGACTTGCCCTTCCACACCAGATGCTCATGCTTTGATCGCCAGCCAGGCCTAGGGATCACACCT
Source organism: Myotis daubentonii (assembly GCF_963259705.1). NCBI lineage: Eukaryota > Metazoa > Chordata > Mammalia > Chiroptera > Vespertilionidae > Myotis > Myotis daubentonii. The sequence continues at coordinate 10,160,524 of NC_081861.1, read as the reverse complement.
GTGCACGAATTTCATGCACCGGGCCTGTAGTTATTTATAAGAAGAGGGAAAACAGAAACATTAAATGTTTAACAATTAAATTATTGTACTTCTTTTATGCATCCAATGATATGTGTTTAAAGTTTTTTCTTAGAGGAAAACTCATATGTTAAATGAAAATAGTTCAGAAAGAATTTAATCCTGATCTTGCAAAAATTATATATGGTGGAACCTCAAACTTAATTCATTCTGGAGGGCTGTTGGAGAAGTGATTTGTTCGAAAACCGAATCATTTCCCCCCCAATCAAATATAATGTAAATTGAATTAATCCATTCCAGACCCCCAAATGATTCTGTTGTAACTTTTCATATATACAGTGCATGTCTAATGTACTGTTTAAGGTGTAAATAAACACTTCTTAAGTTTATCGAACCACCCCTACTAGCCTTAAAGGAATCACTTTTAGCATTTGGTCCAGGGATGTCTTTCAGGTCAGCATGCAGCATCTTTTCTTGTTCACATATCACTGCCTCCCAAATGCTGTCACTGGCTAACTGCTTTTCCTTTATCCAAATCAACAACAGTTTTTCTACCTCTCCCATTGCCTGTGATCAGTTTTTTTTTTTAAATCTTCACCAGAGGATATTTTCCCATTGATTTTTAGAGAGAGTGGAAGAGAGAGGAAAGACAGAGAGAAATACCGATGTGAAAGAAACACATCAATTGGTTGCTTCCTGAAGGAACCCAAACCAGGGCCTGGACCAGGGAGAAGCCTGTATTCGAGGTACGTGCCCTTGACCAGAATCGAACCTGGGACCCTTGGTCCCACAGGCTGACGCTCTACCCATTGAGCCAAACTGGCTAGGGCTGTGATCAGTTTCTTTCACACCCTTAGCAACATTGGCACTCTTGATGGCCTCCTTATGTTTTAAAATTGTGCTAATCCTTGATGTTGATTGAGCCAGCAACAAAAGCATTCTTTCCATTGTTTGTTGCCTGAGAGATGCTTTGTCACGCTGACGTATCAGCTTGAAAGGATTGTCAGTTCAAAAACCGAAGATTGGTTCCACAATCTAGGCATTTTTCTGTGAACAACTTGGTTGAGAACCTAATTTTTCAAGATGGGAGATGGTGGAGAAATGACATTTGACTGAATTGTATGCTATTTTTGTGCATGTAATATATAAAGCAACTATAAAACTAAGAAAATATTCCCACATACTGGCAGCTGTTAATGCACAATGGCATGACAATTCATTTTCATTTTCTTCCATTTCCTGAAGTGTCTTCAACTGATTAGAAAAGCTGAATTCCACATCTCCGCTCCAACCCAGGGACAAAGGCAAGTAAATATGGAGGATTGGGTAACTGAAAACGTACTTAGAGAAGAGTAGCAATTCACTTTTATTTTCTGCTGTAACATACAATCTAGAACCCCTCTTCCAGCAACAGCAAAACAATGGAATTGAAAGTAACAAAGGGCAATACAAGCAAACAATTAGGCCCACATAATGAAGTGGCAGCTTCTGTAGGGTTCCATGCCTCAGGGAAGCATGCACTACCTAGGGAGGGCCTCTAGCTTAGTCCCAGCCCCTTTTTAGACATGAGCGCGAAATGCGCTGGGTGTTCAGAACCAATAGGCCAAGGTCACGGAGACAGGAGCAGAGAGAAAGTCCCATTTGTTCAGGGTCTTCAGCACTCAGTCGGCTAAATGAGGGGGAAAGAAAATCAAGTTATGTGATAACTCTGCACCTAGCTCTCTGGCTCCTCTGGTGGTGACAGGCCCAGTACACCGGGAGGACCTCCTGACTTTATTTTTTTGGGGGGGGGGGGTCTCCAATTCACTATTAGATTGACCTTCTGCAGAACCACGCTAACCACCTGCCACCACTCCCCACTTGGCCCTTTTTAGAACTTACATAATTAGAAGATTGTCAGATACGATAAGCTCCTTCTGAACCGCCCTGGGGAGGGGTTGGGAATGGCGGGCCAGGGCCTGGACAGCCCTCACTGCCTCCATGGGTGATGGCAAAGGCACCAGGAGGAAGCTAGTGGAGGTTTAGTTAAGGCACCATGCAATCCACACTTGTCCTATTTCCCTTCAGGTCACTGTCACCCCTCTTAAGCCCTCCCTCCCCCGCCCTTCCCTCCTTCCTGGTCCCTCAGACCACCTCCCCCCACCATCTCAACTGCCCATCACTGGCCCATCGCCTCAGCCACCGGGGGCTCCCCTCTCCCCTCAATACCCCCAGGCTGACCCCCTCTTCCCCATCCCATTGCCTCTCCCAGCCACTCCTCAAAAAAGGATACTAATTGAGCTGTTGTCTTCCTGGCCTTCTGGTTGTGGACCCAGCATGTGGACTGGGCCCTGGCAAGGCACCTCCGCCCAGCCCGGGAGGGTCGAGTGCCCTCATGACTGGAGCTCCTCCGCCTTCAGCACCAGCCTCTCCCATGCTGCCTGTACCGGGTCCCTCTTGGTCTCCAGGGCCATCTGAGCTGCCAGGATCACCTGGATTGCCCTGGCCTTCAGCATCTTCCGCCACACCGCCTGCGCCTTGGTCTCCAGCCTGCATGGTTCCTCAGCCTTTTGACTTCTGAGAGGCAGCTTAATGGCAGAGGGAATGAGGCTCCCTCCTAAGCTCTGCCCTCTAGCGGGAGAAATTGTTCAACCCTTCAGGTCCTGCGCCACTTCCCAGAAACTCCTCTTGAGGCCTCTGGGCACGAGACTGTTTCCCGCCCAGCCTGCCCTGCCCCCAGCTTGTGGTGAGCCTCAAAGCCTGAGCCGGTGCAGCCCAGCTACCCTCATGGGTGACCAGCTTGCTAACTGCCAGTCCCTGTCATCGAGTTCTGGGAGTGAGTCAGGTGCCTCTGGGCCAGTCCCAGCCTGTCCTCCCAGGGCTCCACATGTGGCCAGAGTCTGCAAAGCCTGTGCAGGACCCAGCCCTGAGGGTATTACCAGCAGAGTTACCTTAGGCAGCTCTCAGTCGGAGCGCAGGCCTGGCTGGCCACTATGGAGGGGCAGCTGCACAGGGGCTGCTCAGAGCATGTGGGCGCCCAAGATGCAGGGGTTCCCCAGGGACTCTAACGGGCTTGTCCTGGATGTGTGGACGTTGCCTACAGCAGCAACCTCAGGCTTCCTGAGGGTGGGACATGCGTGCCCCACCCTGCCCCCTACCATAGGCCTTGAAGGAGCACTGGGGAGTCTCCCAAATTGGCCAAGATGGCAAGGGGGTGGTTCTTACACCCAGCATGCCAAAAGATGCATGGACAAGCGCCAGAAGCCAGAATTTATAAATGGATAGGGCCCAAGCACCCAAAGGCTAGAAGGAGCAATGCATTTGTCCCAAACACCCCAAAAGCTAGCAAGATAATTGGATAGAAAAAAGTTCTCCCCTCGCTATCTCTATTAAGAACTGGGCTTGAGAAAGAAGGGGGGTTGTCTTTGAGACCCGAGTCCACCATTCTTCCAGGGCTGGCACCTGAATAAAACCTCTTTCCTTTTGCACCAGCTCAAGCCTGGCAAGTTCTGGTGAGCCCATGGAGCAGAACGTGTGTTTTTCAGTTATAACAGGAGTCATTCCTGGGCCTTGCCTCCCCCTCAGCATCCTCCAGCCCAGGATGGATGGGCCTTGCTCCTTCAACACCATTCTGCCCTTCTCTGTCTACACTCCATGGTGCCTCCCAACCTGGGGGAGGGAGGTAGCTGCCAGACCCACTGCATCTGCTCTGTGATTGCCAGGAGCCAGGTACACATGCTGCCATGTCTCCAGGCCCCAGGCTTGGGCCAGTCCAGCCCAGGTGCTCACGAGGGACCAGTTTGACACAAGGGCCACAGGAGTGTGAGCACCACCTTGGGACAACTCCCAGTTGCTCTGCCCTCTGCTGGCACAGCCCTCATGGGCTGTCCTTCCCCCTAGAAGCAAAGTCTTGCTGCTCAAGGGTGGGGGATGGAAAGTGGGGGTAGGGGTGGGGATGGAGGTGCCAGGGCCCCTCAGCTGAGAAGTCACCCTGTGTCTGCTGGCCTATTGGTATCAGAAGGTGGGCAAACTAGAATTCTGGTGGGAAGGCACACTTTTGGTTTTTATTTTATTTATTAATTTATTATTTTTTAAAAAATATTTTTATTGATTTCAGAGAGGAAAGGAGAGGGAGAGATAGAAACATCAATGAGAGAGAATCATTGATCAGCTGCCTCCTGCACACCCCATACTGGGGATCGAGCCTGCAACCCAGGCATGTGCCCTTGACCAGAATCGAACCCAGGACCCTTCAGTCTGCAGGCAGATGTTCTATCCACTGAGCCAAACCAGCTAGGATAGAGGGCACACTTTTTGGATAGCAATTGTGTACTATAGATTAACAGCCTTAAAAAATAAACGTAAAAATTTAACTCAGTCATTATGCCTTTTGGAATGTATCTTGAGGAAATAACCATCCATGCACAATCACAGTGAAGAATTGCATTGAATTATTATTTATACCAGAAGGAAAACAGAAACACTAAATGTTAAGCAATTACATGATTGTACTTCTATTATGCATCCAGTGACATGTATTTCAAGATTTCTTAGGAAGAGGGAGAGATCATATATTAAATACAAGTAGTTCAGAAAAATGTAACCCTGAACTTGAAAAACTTACCAGTACACATTGCATGTTATTTTTGTGCATCCAATCTGTAAATGCATCCATAAATTCAAGAAAATGTTCCAAAATACTGACAGCTGTTAATGCTGAATGGCATGACACAATTCATTTTCATTTTTTTCCATTTCCTAAACTGTTCTCCATTGACTAGAGTAGCTGAATTGCACACCTCAGTTCCAAACCAGGGACAAAGTCGAATGAATGTGGGGGCTGTGGTAACAAAACACACTCAGAAAAGAGCAGCAGTTCACTTTTATTTTCTGCTGTAACAAACAGCTTAGAACCCACTCCTCTAGAAATGGGGAAACAATAGAATTGAGAGTACTGAAGGGCAAGTACAAGTAAACAATTAGGCCCCCATGATGATGTGGCAACTCTAGGGTACATGTCTCAAGGAAGCATGCACCAATAGGGACTTAAATCTTAGTCCCCATTTACAGTACTGGCGTTAAAAAAAAAAAATGAGGGCAAAATGTTCTGCATGGTGTGAATCATCAGGGAAAGATCCTGGAGACAGGCAGAGATGGAAGTTGCCAGTTGGTCAGTGTTTTCAGCAGTCAGCCGGCTAAATGAGGGAAAAAGAAAATCAAATACAATATGATAAATCGGCACCGAGCTCTCTATGTCCCCTCAGGTGGCGAAGGCCCAGTTCACCATGAGTATCTCCCTAGAACTGACTTTCTATTTATTATTCTTTTAGAGAGAGAGAGTGGAAGGGAGGTGGAAGGAAGAGAGACAAGAGAGAGGGGGGAGGAGAGAGAGTGGCAGTGAGAGAAATACAAATGTGAGAGGAGAAACACGTGGATCAGTTGCTTCTCTCACACACTGGCCATGAACTGACTGGGGGGCAGGTATTGAACCTGCAACTCAGGTAGGTGCCCTTAACAGGGAATAGAACCTTCCACCCTCCAGTGTGCCTGCCCAGGCTCTAACCACTAAGCCTCACTGGCCAGGGCTAGATCTGACTTTTGGGGGAAATCTCCAATTCAATATCATAAAGACCCTCGGGAGACCCACCCTAGCCACCTGCCCGCCCCACCTCCAGTCCCCACCATGACCCTCTTTAGAACTAACATAGCAAGAAGCCTGCCAGACACCGTGACCTCCTGGTGAGCTGTCCTAGGGTGAGGTTGGGAAGGAAGGCCCAGAAAATGATAGGCTATCTCTGCCTCCAGGGATGAGCCGAAGGGCACCAGGAGGACGCTAGAGGAGAGTCAGTTAAGGCACCATCCCATCCAGACTTTGCTGCTTCCGCTCAGGCCACTCTCCCCCGTCTTAGTTCCTCACGAATGGTCCCTCAGGCCGCCTCCCCCACCATCTCCACTGCCCGCCATTACCCCATCCCCTCAGCCCCCCGCCCCCCAACCCCGGCCGGCCCCGCCCCTCTTCCCTCCCTACCCAGGCTGACCCCTCCTCCCGACCCAGTGTCTGGCCTAGGTCCATCCCCCTGACCACCCGGCCCCTCCTCAAATAGGATACAACTGGAAAACGTCTGGTCTTGGCCTTCTGACCATGGGCTGTGGCTCGCCAACTGCGTTTGGCCCTGGAACGTTGACGGCCCAGGCGACCCAAGGCGGTTCCCTGGCGACAGCACCGGCCTCCCCGCCGCCGCCTCTCCCGGGGCCCCCGGGGCCTCCAGGGCGATCTGGGATGCGAGGGTCGCCCGGAATGGCCTGTTCTTCCCCATCTTCGGCCCCGCGGCCTGGGACACCGTCGTCATCCTCCATGGCCCCTCTGCCTCTCCTTGCGACTTCTGACAGCCGCTGCACCTCTAAGGGAAGATGGGTTGGTCTGGAGCCTTGCCCCCTACGGGGTACCACCACTTGAAGGCCCAGAGCGCATGCGCAAACAGGCCCTGCGCCATTGGCCAGAAACCCAGCCAATGAGTGCCCTGGGCACGTGACTGTATCCCGTGAAGCCTGCCCAGCAACAGGCTGGCGCAAACAGGCCCTGCGCCATTGGCCAGAAACCCAGCCAATGAGTGCCCTTTGCAGGTGTCTGTTTCCTGACAAGCCTGCCCAGCGCTCAGGAGGAACTGAGCCAACAGAGGGCAGAAGTACTAGGTATTAACCAGAGGTGGTGCTCCGGCTCTTTTTCTGCTTTTGTCCAACTTGCTGGTCCCTCCTGAGCGCCTGGACCCCGCCCGCCCCAGCCTGACGTGTGAGACAGGGCAGTGTGCGTGCGGGCAGAGGCAGAGGAGCCAGCAGCCACCCTCCCCAGGCCGGTGGGCAGCACTAAGTGGTGCTGAAGGAGCAAGGCCCATCCACCGCCTCCTCCAGGGTCTGAGTTGGGGTTTGCGGGGGCAGGGCAGGCAGGGCCCAGGCGGGACTCCCGGGGGACCGGCCCAGAGGCCCCTGACCCACTCTCAGGCCCAATGACAGGGACCGCCAGCGGCAAGCTGTTCACCGTGAGGGTAGCTGGGCGGGCACCCGCACAGGCTCTGAGGTTCACCCGCCAGCCTGTTGCTCGGCAGGCTTCGCGGGAAACATTCATATGCCCAGGGCACTCATTGGCTGGGTTTTCTGGCCAATGGCGCAGGGCCTTTTTGCGCATGCGCCCTGGGCGTTCAAGGGGTGGTACCCCGTAGGGGGCGAGGCTCCAGACCAACCCATCTTCCCTTAGAGGTGCAGCGGCTCTCAGAAGTCGCAAGGAGAGGCTGAGGGGCCATGGAGGATGACGACGGTGTCCCAGGCCGCGGGGCCGAAGATGGGGAAGAACAGGCCATTCCGGGCGACCCTGGCATCCGAGATGGCCCTGGAGGCCCCGGGGGCCCCGGGAGAGGCGGCAGAGGTGAAGGCGGTGCAGTCCCCAGGGAAGCGCCAGAGGTCACTGAGGCCCTCAACGCTCCACGGCCAGAAGCAGATGCCGAGCCAGAGTCCATGGCTGGAAGGCAAAGACGAGACATTTTTCGCTTGTATCCTATTTGAGGAGGGGCCGGGTGGTCAGGGGGACGGACCTAGGCCAGACACTGGGTCGGGAGGAGGGGTCAGCCTGGGTAGGGAGGGAAGAGGGGCGGGGCCGGCCGGGGTTGGGGGGCGGGGGGCTGAGGGGATGGGGTAATGGCGGGCAGTGGAGATGGTGGGGGAGGCGGCCTGAGGGACCAGGAAGGAGGGACCATACGAGAGGGACTAAGACGGGGAGTGTGGCCTGAGCGGAAGCAGCAAAGTCTGGATGGGATGGTGCCTTAACTGACTCTCCTCTAGCATCCTTGTGGTGCCCTTCAGCTCATCTATGGAGGCACAGATAGCGTTCCATCTCCTGGCCATCGATTGCGAACCTCATCCTGGGGCAGTTCGCCAGGAGGTCATGGTGTCTGGCAGGCTTCTTGCTATGTTAGTTCTAAAGAGGGTCATGGTGGGGACTGGAGGTGGGGCGGGCAGGTGGCTAGGGTGGGTCTCCTGAGGGTCTTTATAACATTGAATTGGAGATTCCCCCAAAAGTCAGATCTATCCCTGGCCAGTGAGGCTTAGTGGTTAGAGCCTGGGCAGGCACACTGGAGGGTGGAAGGTTCTATTCCCTGTTAAGGGCACCTACCTGAGTTGCAGGTTCAATACCTTCCTCCCAGTCAGTTCATGGCCAGTGTGTGAGAGAAGCAACTGATCCGTGTGTTTCTCTTCTCACATTTATGTTTCTCTCTCCCCCCCTCTCTCTCTCTTGATTCTCTCTCTGTCTGTGTCTTTCTTGTCTCTCTTCCTCCCACATCCCTTCCATTCTCTCTGAAAAATAATAAAAACTCAGTTTTAGGGAGATACTCATGGTGACCTGGGCCTGTCACCACCTTGAGGGGACAGAGAGAGCTAGGTGCAGATTTATCATATATATATATATATTTTTTAAATATATTTTATTGATTTTTTACAGAGAGGAAGGAAGAGGGATATAGAGTTAGAAACATTGATGAGAGAGAAACATCGATCAGCTGCCTCCTGCACACCCCCTACTGGGGATGTGCCTGCAACCAAGGTACATGCCCTTGACCGGAATCGAACCTGGGACTCTTCAGTCCACAGGCCGATGCTCTCTTCACTGAGCCAAACTGGTTAAGGCGATTTATCATATTTTATTTGATTTTCTTTTTCCCTCATTTAGCCGGCTGACTGCTGAAGACATTGACCAACTGAAAATTTCTGCCTCTTCCTGTCTCCGTGAGCTTTCCCTGATGATTCACACCATGAATCACGTTTTGCCCCCATTTTTTTTTGTTAACACCAGTACTGTAAATGGGGACTAAGACTTAGATTCCCTCTTTGTGCATACTTCCCTGAGGCATGGAACCCTACAGAGTTGCTACATCATCATGGGGGCCTAATTGTTTACTTGTACAAGCCCTTCAGTACTCTCAATTCTATTGTTTCCCCATTTCTAGAGGAGTGGGTTCTAAGCTGTTTGTTACAGCAGAAAATAAAAGTGAACTGCTGCTCTTTTCTGAGTGTGCTTTGTTACCACAGCCCCCACATTCATTCGACTTTGTCCCTGGTTTGGAACTGAGGTGTGTAATTCAGTTACTCTAGTCAATGGAGGACAGTTTAGGAAATGGAAAAAAATGAAAATGAATTGTGTCATGCTATTCAGCATTGACAGGTGTCAGTATTTTGGAACATATTCTTGGGTTTATGGATGCATTTATATATTGGATGCACAAAAATAACTTGCAATGTATAAGTTGTGCAAGTTCAGGATTAAATTTTTCTTAACTACTTATATTTAACACTAGTGGCCTAGTGCATGAAATTCATGCACATGAAAAGGGAGTTAATTAGAGGAAATATTTTAATATAGCTATTTGCCCTTACTCTATAATAGAAGTGTCAGAGATGAAAGAAAATTAGTAAAATGTTTATGAAAATCTCCCTCCTGTCAGTCTAGGGCAGGGGTCCTCAAACTTTTTAAACAGGGGGCCAGCTCACTGTCTCTCAGACTGTTGAAGGGCCGGACTATAGTTTAAAAAAAACTATGAAAAAATTCCTATGCACACTGCACATATCTTATTTTGAAGTAAAAAAACAAAACGGGAACAAATACAATATTTGTTTTTGCATGTGGCCCGCGGGCCGTAGTTTGAGGACTCCTGGTCTAGGACATGCCTCCGGACCCAGAGTCAAGTCCCCGCCCACCTGCGTGTGCCTTGAAATCGCGTGAGACGCAACCCAGCCGGCCCCACCTCCGTCAAGCCAAGCAGAGTGGGGGGCGCAGCCTCAGTTCCCCTGTCAAGCCCTGCTGGGCAGGGGTGCAGCCTCAGGTCCCCCATCAAGCTGTGCTGGGCAGGGGGCAGAGCCTCAGGACCCCTGGCCCTGGCACCAGGGTGGGAGCCACTGCCTCAGATCCTCATGCTCTGGAGTCGGGGTGGGGGATGCGGCCTCAGGTCCCCCATCAAGCTGCTCTGTGTGGGGGGCACAACCTCAAGACCCCTGGCCCAGCGCTGGGGCCGGGTGGCATGGCCTGAGATCCACAGGCTCAGCCTCAGGTCCCCTGGCCCTGGCACCAGGGCAGGTGGTGTGGCCTCAGGTCCCTCGGTGGGGCCTCAGGTCCCCTGGCCCCAGCACGAGGGTGCAAAGGTGTGAGGGTGTGATGACACCCTTGCATATTTGCTCTGTATTATATAGGGTTATATAGGATATGTTCTCTCCCACTTTCTAAGAAAAACTTGAAATACATGTCACTGGATGCATAAAAGAAGTACAATCATATAATTGCTTAACATTTAGTGTTTCTGTTTTCCTTCTGGTATAAATAATAATTCAATGCAATTCTTCAATATGATAGTGCATGGATGGTTATTTCCTCAAGATACATTCCAAAAGGCATAATGACTGAGTTAAAAATCTATGTTTATTTTTTAAGGCTGTTAATTTACAGTACACAATTGCTATCCAAAAAGTGTGCCCTCTACCCTAGCTGGTTTGGCTCAGTGGATAGAACATCTGCCTGCAGACTGAAGGTCCTGGGTTCGATTCTGATCCAGGGTACCTGCCCGGGTTGCAGACTCAATCCCCTGTGTGAGGTGTGCAGAAGGCAGCTGATCAATGATTCTCTCTCATCAGTGATGTTTCTCTCTCTCTCTCCTCTCCCTTCCTCTATGAAATAAAATTTTTTTTTAAATATAGTGGTTCCATTTATGTTAGTGTTTACAAATCTGTAGGGTAAGAGATGATGCCATCTTGGCCTTAGGGGACTAGGGAGGGTGGCTCGGACACATTTAGGGGATTGATTTGATGGGAGGTGAGATGAGAGACTGGGAGGATGTGAAAATAACTGTCACTAAGACAGTAAATGAAGAGAGGGAAGCATTTGGAGGTAGGGAAAATAGGAAGTCATTTGAGGGCTAGTTGGGATCCAGGTGCCTTCAGGACATGCACCTTTGGGTGGCTATACTGATTTGAAGCTCAGGAATTCAAGAAAGTTGTTTAGTATCTTGCAACTAGTAAAAAGATCATTGCTGATTTAACCATCACTTTCTTTGATTTTATACTCCCTGGCCCTGACACTTCTTAGGCTTAGTCATTACATATTATGCCTAGTGTGTTTTTAAATATATTTACTACATTCTCAACAAGTCTTCTTTGATTCAGAAATGCAAAGGCCTTAACCGCTGTGTAGACAGAAGTGTTCAGGCTAGTCCTGGCGCTATGGACACAAAAAGCTGTGATGTGCTGAGCGACTCCTGAGTATGTCGCTGCATGTGCATGTGTTTCTGGCTCATGCACACATGTGCACATGTACTGGAGTACTTGGAAGGATTAGAGAGCAAAATATTACCTTGTGTCATCCTGAAAATGCTGATGACAGCAAACTTGCAGTTGCCTCTAGAGCAGGGGTGGGCAAACTTTTTGATTCGAGGGCCACAATGGGTTCTTAAACTGGACCGGAGGGCCGGAACAAAAGCATGGATGGAGTGTTTGTGTGAACTAATATAAATTCAAAGTAAACATCATTACATAAAAGGGTACGGTCTTTTTTTTTTTTTTAGTTTTATTCATTTCAAACAGGCTGGATCCGGCCCGCGGGCCGTAGTTTGCCCATGGCTGCTCTAGAGGAATAAGTGTCCATGTCGGATGGGCATTATGTGTGGAGTTTAGGAAGGATTGCTCTTGGGAAGCAGCTCAAAGTGATGAGGACAGCAGGGCTGTGCCACACGGGCCCCACGGTCATTAGGCTGGGTCCCCAGGCTCCGTGACTTCAGGGACTTCACCACAGTCCTCCTACCTGCATCAGGAAAAGGGGCCAAGGGCAAGCACCTTCAAAGGAAAGATTGGCCCCCAATGAATAGAAGAGGATAATTCAAACTTGCGCAAAGTAGTTCACTTGGGAACTAATTAGAAGTTTCTCTAAACAACAGTTGTTGAATAACTTAATTTTTCTCTGTTTACAAATGTAATTGATGCCCACTGTCAAAATTAGAAAAAAATGGGCACGTTTGGAAAATAAATAATTACCCATCATCTCCCTACTAAAGATAACCACAATGAAAATGTTGGCGCATTTTAGGATGAAATGAGGTCATTCGTGTTTAGCATTTAGAACAGTGACTGGAACATGGTAATCATTCAAAGCATGACATTTCTTATTTTTTAAATACTCACCTGAGTTATTCTTATTAATTTTTAGGAGAGGGAGAGAGAGAGAAACATAGATGTGAGAGGGAAACATGGATCAGTTGCCTCCCAAAGGGCATGGCTGGGAGTCAAACTCATCACCTAGGATGTGCTCACACAGGGAATTAATCCCACAACCTTTTCATGTACAGGATGACGCTCCAAACACCTGAGCCACCCGGCCACGGTCATGTTATTGAATATTATTATTTTATTAGGCTTAGGAAAGTCTTTAGTTAGTAGGCTTAGGAAAGTCTTTCTCTACCGAAAAACCAAAGTTGATCTAAATTTCCTTCTGGTATTTACACTTTGATTTTATTGTGTATATGATACATAAACACCTACTCATTATAAACATTTCTACCTCATACAAATAAGTAGCAGAAATGGAAATGCATTCCTTCACATGATTCCCTCCTGTGTCTCAGTGAGATGTGTAAGAACAGCTTATGACCTCAGTGCTCATTTGTCCCATCCTATTTCATTCATTAAACAGTCACGGGCACCTCAGAAATCTCTCTCTCTCTCTCTCTCTCTCTCTCTCTCTCTCTCTCTCTCTCTCTCTCTCTCTTCCTCTCCTTCTAAAAATTAGTAAGAACAACTCCTCAGGTGAGTATTTCAAAAATAAGGAATTACATGCTTTGAGTGATTACCATGTTCCAGTCACTGTCCTAAATACTAAACACGAATGATCTCATTTTATCCTAAAACGCACCAACATTTTCATTGTGGTTATCTTTAGTAGGGATAGTGATGGGTAATTATTTTTTTCCAAACTTGCCCATTTTTTTCTAATTTTGACAGTGGCTATCAATTACATTTGTAAACAGAGAAAAATTAATAGAACTTTTTAGCAATTGTTGTTCAGAGAACATTTGAATTAGTTCCCAAGTGAACTACTTTGCTGAAGTTTGAATTATCCTCTTCTATTCATTGGGGGCCAATCTTTCCTTTGAAGGTGCTTGCCCTTGGCCCCTTTTCCTGATGCAGGTAGGAGGACTGTGGTGAAGTCCCTGAAGTCACGGAGCCTGGGGACCCAGCCTAATGACCGTGGGGCCCGTGTGGCACAGCCCTGCTGTCCTCATCACTTTGAGCTCTTTCCCAAGAGCAATCCTTCCTAAACTCCACACATAATGCCTATCTGACATGGTCACTTAGAGGCAACTGCAAGTTTGCTGTCATCAGCATTTTCAGGATGACACAATGTAACATTTTGCTTTTCTAACCCTTCCACGTACCACAGTACACGTGCACATGTGTGCATGAGCAAGAAACACATGCACACGCAGTGACATACTCAGGAGGTGCTCACACAGCACAGCCTCGTGTCTGTAGCGCCAGGTCTAGCCTGAACACGTCTGTCTACACAGCGGTTAAGGCCTTTGCATTTCTGAATCAAAGAAGACTTGTTGAGAATGTAGTAAATATATTTAAAAACACACTAGGCATAATATGTAATGACTAAGCCTAAGAAGTGTCAGGGCCAGGGAATATAAATTCAAGGAAAGTGATGGTTAAATCGGCAAGGACCTTTTTTTTTTTTAAATATATTTTATTGATTTTTTACAGAGAGGAAGGGAGAGAGATAGAGAGCCAGAAACATCGATGAGAGAGAAACATCGATCAGCTGCCTCCCACACGCCCCCCAGTGGGGATGTGCCCGCAACCAAGGTACATGCCCTTGACTGGAATTGAACCTGGGACCCTTGAGTCCGCAGGCCAACGCTCTATCCACTGAGCCAAACCGGTTCAGCGGCAAGGACCTTTTTACTAGTTGCAAGATTCTCAACAACTTTCTTGAATTCCTGAGCTTCAAATCAGCATAGCCACTGGAACTTTCATGTCCTTCTGGCACCTGGATCCCAACTAGTCCCCAAATGACCTCCTATTTTCCCTACCTCCAAATGCTTCCCTCTGTTTCATTCACTGTCTTAGTGATGATTATTTTCAGAACCTCCCAGTCTCTCATCTCACTTCCCATCTACTTAATCCCCTAAATGTGTCATAGCCACCCTCCCTAGTCCACCTAAGTCCAGGATGTCCTCATCTCTTACCCAACAGATTTGTAAACACTAATATAAATGGAACCGCTATATTTTTTTAACATATATTTTTATTGATTTCAGAGAAGAAAAGAGAGGGAGAGATAGAAACATCAATGATAAGGGAGAATCATTGACTGACTGCCTTCTGCATACCCCACACAGGGGACTGAGTCTGAAACCTGGGCATGTGCCCTTGACCAGAATTGAGCCTGGGACCTTTCAGTCTGCAGGCAGATGTTCTATACACTGAGCCAAACCAGCTAGGGAGAAGGGCACACTTTTTGGATAGCAATTGTGTACTGTAGATTAGCAGCCTTAAAAAATAAACATAACATTTTAACTCGGGAATTATGCCTTTTGGAATGTATCTTGAGGAAATAACCATCCATGCACTATCATATTGAAGAATTGCATTGAATTATTATTTATACCAGAAGGAAAACAGAAACACTAAGTGTTAAGCAACTATATGATTCTACTTCTTTTATGCATCCAGTGACATGTATTTAAACTTTTTCTTAGAAAGAGGGAGAGATCATCTACTTATATAAAAACCCTGGGTGTTACATCACAACCCGAGGCGCGTCCAACAGGAAGGAAGTCAGTCCTGCAGGGGTTGTCTTGGAAACGGCTGCGCCCTCCCCCAGCTGTTTCCTCGGAGGGCGAGATTTCAGGCAGGAACCTGCCCTCGGAGCAGAGTATGGAAGTACTGAGTCCTGGATTGCCATGCCAAGGGCTTCGCCCTCCCCGAGCTGCTTCCCATAAGGCCTTATGGAAGAATCCATCCTCAGAGCATCAGGAGCGCCCAGCAGCAGTCAGTCCTGGGTTGCTGAGGCGGAGACCACAGCGTGGTAGAACTCTGGGTCTGGCCCAACAGGGGCCGTGGCTGGCCTTCAAACCAGACCCTGACAGTAGGGAGGAGGCAGCCCCATTCCTCACAGAATCTGCTGTTGGATAGCTTGCTGTCAGTGGCCTGCCAGGCAGGAACCCCATTCACCTGCACCCTGGACCCTCACAGGAGGGAGGAGGGAGCCCCATTCCTCACGGAATTGACAGCTGGCCAGCTTGCTGTCAGGGGCCTGCCAGCTAGGAATCCTATTCACCTGCATATGTGTCTAAAGTTTTAGTACATAATATTAGAGGTCGTGGTGGTACTGTTTTACCCACAGCGTCTACAGGAATTGCTGCAAATTTACTTCTCGGTGGAAGCACCTTTCATTCCTAATATAAATTACCGATTCCATTAAATGAAACTTTAATTTCTAGACTCAATATAATCAGTGAAGTTGCTAAAACTATTAAAAAAGCCCAACTTCTCATTATTGATGAATGCACCATGGCATCCAGTCATGCTATAAATGCCATAGACAGATTACTAACGGAAATTATGAATTTGAATGTTGTATTTGGTAGGAAAGTTCTCCTTCTTGGAGGGGATTTTCGACAATGTCTCAGTATTGTACCGCATGCTATGGGATTAGCCATAGTACAAACGAGTTTGAAGTACTGCAATGTTTGGGGATGTTTCAGAAAGTTGTCTCTTACAACACATATGAGATCAGAGGATTCTGCTTATAGTGGATGGTTAGTAAAACTTGGAGATGGCAAACTTGATAGCAGTTTTCATTTAGGAATGGATATTATTGAAATCCCCTGTGAAATGATTTGTAATGGATCTATTATTGAAGCTACCATCGGAAATACTATATCTATAGATAATATTAAAAATATATCTAAATGTGCAATTCTTTGTCCAAAAAATGAGCATGTTCAAAAATTAAATGAAAAAATTTTGGATATACTCGGAGATTTTCACACATATGAGTGATGATTCCATTGATTCCACAGATGATGCTGAAAAGGAAAATTTTCCCATCGAATTTCTTAACACATTGTATGCGGGAAACGTGTTTACATGTTTTACGTATTTATACGTTCTACCAGTGTAGTAGAGCACGGGACACGTATTAATACGTTTTTTATAGACTAGCGGTAGAATGCGGGTAACGTATAAATATGTAAACTAAAGTTATAGTAATTTTACTGAACGTTGCCATTTGTGCAAAAAATTAGCAAAAATGGCCCGCGCCACCTGTTAGCGTGCGATAAAAACTACCCGCAAACAATGTGTTAATAGTATTACTCCTTCGGGAATGCCGTGTCATAAATTAAAATTGAAAGTGTGTGCAATCATCATGCTATTGAGAAATCGCAATAGTAAATGGGGTCTTTGTAATGGTACAAGATTTATTATCAAAAGATTATGACCTAACATTATTGAAGCTGAAGTCTTAACAGGATTTGCAGAGGGAGAGGTTGTTCTGATTTCAAGAATTAATTTGTCCCCATCTGACACTGGCCTCCCATTTAAATTGAATCGACGATGGTTTCCCGTGATGCCAGCATTTGTGATGACTATTAATAAATCACAAGGAAAAACTCTAGACACAGTAGGCATATTCTTACCTGAACCCGTTTTTGTACATGGTCAGTTATATGTTGCTTTGTCTCGAGCTTGAAGAGCATGTGACATTACAGTTAAAGTTCTAAATACTTCATCACAAGGGAAATTAGTCAAGCACTCTGAAAGTGTTTTCACTCTTAATGTGGTGTACAGGGAGATATTAGAATAAGTTTAATCACTTTATGAGTCATTGTTTGCATCACTATTGTTTTTATATCATGTTTTTGTTGTTTTTATATCATGCTTCTGTTGTTATATCCTTTTGTTACTTTATTAATAAATTCATATATTATTTTCATATACATTTTACTAATTTCCTTTCATCTCTCACACTTCTATTATAGAAAAAGGGCAAATAGCAATATTAAAATATCTCCGCTAATTATCTCCCTTTTAAAAAAATATATTTTATTGAGTTTTTACAGAGAGGAAGGAAGAGAGATAGAGAGTTAGAAACATCCATGAGAGAGAAACATTGACCAGCTGCCTCCTGCACACTTCCCACTGGGGATGTGCCCGCAACCAAGGTACATGTCCTTGGCTGGAATCGAACCTGGAACCCTTGAGTCTGCAGGCCGATGCTCTATCCACTGCGCCAAACCAGTTAGGGCAATTAATTCCCTTTTAATGTGCACGAATTTCATGCACCAGGCTACTAGTATGTTAAATACAAGTAGTTCGGAAAAATTAAACCCTGAACTTGAAAAACTTACCAGTACACATTGCATGTTATTTTTGTGCATCCAATATATAAATGCATCCATAAATCCAAGAAAATGTTCCAAAATACTGACAGCTGTTAATGCTGAATGGCATGACACAATTCATTTTCATTTTCTTCCATTTCCTAAATTATCCTCCATTGACTAGAGTAACTGAATTGCACACCTCAGTTCCACACGAAGGGCAAAGTCAAGTGAATGTGGAGGCGCTTATAACAAAACACACTCAGAGAAGAGTAGCAGTTCATTTTTAATTTCTGCTGTAACAAACAATTTAGAACCCCCTAATCTAGAAATGGGGAAACAATAGAATTGAGAGTACCGAAGGGCTTGTAACAAGTAAACAATTAGGCCCCCATGATGATGTGGCAACTCTGTAGGGTTCCATGCCTCAGGGAAGCATGCACCAATAGGGACTCTAAGTCTTAGTCCCCATGTACTGTCCTGGCATTAACAAGGAAAAAATGGGGGTACAATGTTCTGAACGGTTTGAATCAGCAAAAAAAGCTCATGGAGACAGGCAGAGATGTAAATATCCAGTTGATCAATGTCTTCAGCAGTCAGCCGGCTAAATGAGGGAAAAAGAAAATCAAATAAAATATGATAAATTTTCACATAGCTCTCTCTGTCCCCTCAGGGGGCGACAGGCCCAGTTCACTATGAGTACACCCCTAGAACTTTTTATTTATTTATTACTATTTTTTAAAATAATTTTTTTGATTTTCATTTTTTTTTTTTTTTACAGAACGGAAGGGAGAGGGATACAGTGTTAGAAACATCAATGAGACAAATATTGATCAGCTGCCTCCTCCACACCTCCTACTGGGGATGTGCCTGCACCAAGGTTCATGCCCTTGACCTGAATCCAACCTGGGACCTTACAGTCTGCAGGCCGACGCTCTATTCACTGAGCCAAACCCGTTAGGGCTATTATTTTTTTGAGAGAGTGGAAAGGATGTGGGAGGAAGAGAGACCAGAGAGAGACAGAGGAAGAGAGGGGCAGAGAGAGAGAGAGGGAGAGAGAGAAACATAAATGTGAGAGGAGAAACACGTGGATCAGTTGCTTCTCTCACACACTGGCCATGAACTGACTGGGAGGAAGGTATTGAACCTGCAACCCAGGTAGGTGCCCTTAACAGGGAATAGGACCTTCCACCCTCCAGTGTGCCTGCCCAGGCTCTAACCACTAAGCCTCACTGGCCAGGGCTAGATCTGACTTTTGGGGGAAATCTCCAATTCAATACCATAAAGACCCTCGGGAGACCCACCCTAGCCACCTGCCCGCCCCACCTCCAGTCCCCCACCATGACCCTCTTTAGAACTAACATAACAATAAGTCTGCCAGACACGGTGACCTCCCGGTGACTTGCTGCAGCTTCAGATTGGGAACCAAGGGTCAGGAAATAATAGGCTATCTGTGCCTCCAAGGATGACCTGAAGGGCACCAGGAGGATGCTAGAGGAGTCAGTTAAGGCACCATCCCATCCAGATTTTGCTGCTTCCGCTCAGGCCACACTCCCCGTCTTAGTCCCTCTCGTATGGTCCCTCCTTCCTGGTCCCTCAGGCCGCCTCCCCCACCATCTCCACTGCCCGCCATTACCCCATCCCCTCAGCCCCCCGCCCCCCAACCCCGGCCGGCCCCGCCCCTCTTCCCTCCCTACCCAGGCTGACCCCTCCTCCCGACCCAGTGTCTGGCCTAGGTCCGTCCCCCTGACCACCCGGCCCCTCCTCAAATAGGATACAAGTGCAAAAGGCCTGCTCTTGGCCTTCCAGCCATGGACTCTAGCTCGGCATCTGCGTTTGGCCCTGGAGCGTAGAGGACTCGGGCGACCTGTGGCGCTTCCATGGCGACAGCACCGGCCTCCCCGCTGCCACCTGTCCCGGGGCCCTCGTGGCCTCCAGGGCCATCTGGGATGCGAGGGTCGCTCGGAATGTCCTGTTCTTCCCCATCTTCGGCCATGTGGCCTGGGACACCGTCATCATCCTCCATGGCCCTTCAGCCTCTCTTTGGGACTTCTGAGAGCCCTCCCCCTGAGGCGCCAACGGTCTGACAGGAAGCTCCGCCCCCTAGCCGGTGACCCCACTTGAACTCCCCAAAGCGCATGCGCAAAGAGGCCCTGCGCCATTGGCCAGAAACCCAGCCAATGAGTGCCCTGGGCACGTGACTGTATCCCACGAAGTCTGCCCAGCAACAGGCTGGCGGGTGAGCCTCAGAGCCTGTGCGGGTGCCCGCCCAGCTACCCTCACGGTGAACAGCTTGCCGCTGGGGGTCCCTGTCGTTGGGCCTGAGAGTGGGTCAGGGGCCTCTCCCCTCCAGTCTGCAGCCCGGGTATGTGCCCTGACCAGGTATTGAATTGTGACCTCGTGGTTCATAGGTCCATGCTCAACATCTGACCTATGAACCGGGCTAAATGGAACTAATTTAAAATGCAGCCGGAGCTGCCATCCCAGAGAGCTGACTTGCATGTCTTTTGCCTTAAACTTTTGGGAAGTTAAAGCAGGGCAAAATAACCTTTGGACTGGGCTTAGGGCACCTTTGTGTCCCAAGGAGCTGTTTACAAACATAACAGAAAGCAGATATTATGACTACTGGAGTAAAAATTAAAGACACTGTTTTTCTGTGTGTCAGTAAGGAATGCTTTTGGGGCTTAAACTATAAAGAAATGTATTGACTGATTGTGCAGTCCAGAGGGAGAGGGTCATCATGCTGGTTTACTTGTCCAATGAAGGGTCATCAAGGACCCAGTCCCCCCATTCCTGACCCTTTTAGCAGAATGTGGGTGTTCCTCGGTTTGGGGTTGGGACAAGTCACTCCTTCCTCTGAAGAGCTGGTAACAATTGTGTTAAATAAAGTTGTTTCGGTGCCTAATCCCCCAGACTAATTTGTGAGCTCCTTGAGGGCAGGGTCTGTGTTGCTTTTCTGTAGCTCCAGTGCTATGCCCAGCGCCTGTTACACACAAGGTGCCCAATCAATCATTCATTTATTCCATGAACAATTCTTTCTTGCTAAGTGCCATGATGGAGGAAAATTCAGGGTCCATGGCACATAGCCCAGCCTGTGGGGTGGGAATGGGGTCAGCAAACACTCTCTTGAGATCCTTACATCTGACATGAGTCCCTGAACACAGAGGCCTGGGCTCAGCAGGCGTTGAAGGCTTTCATTCATTAGCAGCCAGGGTGGGAAGGTAAGCCGAAGCGCATGGGGCTCACAGTTTGGTTACTGCGTACCGAGTACCTGTTACCTGCCAGGTCTCTGGTAACAGAGTAATCACACCTCTTGCCTGCAGGTGCCCCCAGGCCAGTCAGGGACAGTTCATTTCAGTGCTGGGCGATGAGTAAGCACTTGTGGCCACGGTGGAGGGGCACCTCCCCAAGCAGGGCAGGGCAGGTGGGAGGAAGGGCAGTGTGCACTGCCTACCAGGAGCAAGTGGCCCTTTAAGCAACGCAAGGAGGAGGGTCACCTGGCCCAGAGGCTGGACTGGGGTGGACAGTGAGTGAAATGCCTTCGTGAGGATGGTGAGCTGATGGAGGCAGAGCAGGTCACAGGCCCCCAGGGCTGCTGCTGTTTGCTTTGCACTGTTGTATCTCAAGTGATCGCTAGGTTGTTTTGTGGTGATGCAAGACTAAATTTCTGGGAGGCTCTGCCTTTCCACGTCTTCACTTTGCCTAGTTTGGGCGTGGGAGCTCCTTGTATTTTATCCTCGCTAACTCTTTGTCCAGAGAAGTGGTGCCTTAATGTTTTGGTTGAGTCATCTCATGACCTCTTTTAATTTTTTAATTTTTAGAGAGAGTGATAGAGGGAAAAACAGAGAGAAATACCAAAGTGAGAGAAACACAGCGATTGGTTGTCTCCTGCATGAGCCCTGACTAGGGCCGGGGCCAGGGAGGAGCCTGCAAGTGAAGTATGTGCCCTTGACTGTAATCCAACCTGAGAACCTTCTGTCTGCAGGCTGACGCTCTATCCACTGAGCCATACCAGCTAAGGCTCATAACCTTCTTCCTGTCGGTGTCCATACCACTGACAGTGTCCCAGATGATGAATGTCATTGCCCAAGAAGGGACAGCAAAATACCCCTGGACGGCTGCGTTTTGGAAAGCCTCAGGATCCGCCCCGTCTCTGTGACCATAGAAGAGGGTGGTAAGG
The DNA here is from genome assembly GCF_963259705.1 of Myotis daubentonii. NCBI lineage: Eukaryota > Metazoa > Chordata > Mammalia > Chiroptera > Vespertilionidae > Myotis > Myotis daubentonii. The sequence goes on along the minus strand of NC_081861.1, from coordinate 10,138,930 downwards.
TTCAGGTGCATGCAGAACCAGGGAGCAGCCCTCAGCGGGGGGAGTGGAGCCGCAAAGGGTGCAGTGCGATGACCCACTGGGTTCTTGTCAGGGGCCAGGTGAGTCCTGGTGGGCTCCACTTTGCCCTTCACCTGGCTTTAGGCTGCCGCCTCATCGGGTTATAGCTCCCTAGGAGTCTCCTGAGGGCACCCTTGACTTCCTTGTTCCTGAGGCTATAGATCATGGGGTAGAGCATGGGGGTTACATTGGTGTAGATTAAGGACACGATCTTGTCCTGTTCTGGGGTGTAGCATGACTTGGGGCGAATGTAGATGAATATTGCACAGCCGTAGTGCAGAAGAGAGACCAGCAGGTGCCCGGCACAGGTGGAGAAGGCCTTGCTCCTGCCCTGGGCTGAGTGGATGCTGAGGATGGCGGTGATAATGAATCCGTAGGAGAGCAGTATCAGTAAGAAGGGAATCAACAGGATGAGCGTGCAGACCACGAAGACGGCAATCTCATTGGCTCGTGTGTCTGAGCAGGCCAGGAACAGCACAGCAGGGATGTCACAGAAGAAATGATTGATCTCATGGGACTGACAGAAGGGCAAGAGGAATATCAGGGTGGTAAGAGTGAGCGAGAGTGCAAAGCCGCTGACGCATGCCAGAGCCAGCATCTGCACACAGAGGACCCTGGTGACGATGAGTGTGTAGCGCAGGGGCTGGCAGATGGCCACGAAGCGGTCGTAGGCCATCACGGCCAGGAGGAAACACTCTGCTCCTCCCAGAGCGATGAAGAGGTGCATTTATTTCAGAGAGGAAGTGAGAGGGAGAGAGAGACAGAAACATCAATGATGAGAGAGAATCACTGATCTGCTGTTTGGAGCTTAAAGTGTGGTTTTTCTGCAGCGGGGCATCTTATATTCCCCTGGAGAACTCCTGGGCTGGAAAGGGCAGTTTTCTAGCAATTGTCCAAGTTGTGGGAGACTCTGCAGCCCTTTCCACAGATGAGAGTGTAGCCACCCCTCCAGGGCCTCCAACCCACTTTGCCAGGCTTGGCCCTGGTCTGCATTCTATGAGCTTCTAACATTCTGCCCGCTGGTCACTGAGAATAAAGAACTGCTCATTGAAATAGTTTTATCATTCATGCCACAGCCCCCTTATGTCCTTTACTTTCTCTCAGTTCAAACACACCCTTTTCTAGGGTGGAATAAGAGGAGAGGGAGCATTGCATTCTCCCCACAAACCATCAAATAAGTATTCTCTTTCAAACTCTAAGCGTCCTATGTACAAAGCTAATTACTTCTTTAATTAAGCACTTCTCGCTCTTATTAGAGCTCTTGTCATGTTCAAGAACATTTGCTGCTCTTGGTCACCAGTGGACCAAGGCGTGCATTTTCAGGAACCCAGGATATCTGGCTGAACTCAACTGAACTCACCTCTTACCACATCACTGAAGACTGATCTCGGCTAGCTAACAGTCTAGATACAGAATAAGCTGCCTTGGAATCACTTGTCTGTGAATCCTGAGGAGCTGTTCCGGGAAATATGGACAAGTAATCTGCTGGTTTCAGGGGATGTAGAAATAGGATTGAGACACAAAGAATCACCCAAGTGTCTGCATCCGGGTTGCCATGATACTCAGTCTCATAACAGTTATCCTTGGTGCAGGAAAAGCCCGGGAGTGATTCTGAATGAACGCTTTATTGCTGCTGTCTTGAGATTCATAATGATTTTTAACTTAGGGGCTCAGCATTTTCATTTTGTACTGGGCTCTGCAAATTATGTCATCTGTCCTGGCCTCCAATATGGTTTCTTTGCCCGAAAGCCCTCTAATTTCAGGTTTGCTTCTTTAATAGCGCATAACCCTCTTTTGCATGCATTTATTTATGTGTCGGGTATCCAGTTTTCCAACTGCTGGTTCCCGAGGCCATGGACTTTCTTATCTCTTTTTTTCCAGTGCTTAGAAGAGTGCTTGATAAATCATAAGTAGTCAGAGAGTTTGTGGAATGATTGAATGCTGTAAAGAGACCGAAAGAATATTCCCGTAGACAAGGTAACAAGCATTTCATTGGGATAGTGCCACATTTGGTATCAAGTGCACCATAAAAGGGGTCATTAATTCTGGACACTCCCTCCCTGCCTCCTCTTTAACCACTTTTCTCTGTCTGAGGCATAAGCTGCTTTAATGCTTGATTGCCCACATAGATTCTCTGTTCACCTGATTCCCTAGGCCAGTGATGGCGAACCTTTTGAGCTCGGCGTGTCAGCATTTTGAAAAACCCTAACTTAACTCTGGTGCTGTGTCACATATAGAAATTTTTTGATATTTTCAACCATAGTAAAACAAAGATGTATATTTTTGATATTTATTTTATATGTTTAAATGCCATTTAAGAAAGAAAAATCGACCCAAAAAATGAGTTCATGTGTCACCTCTGACACGCATGTCATAGGTTCGCCATCACTGCTAAGCTGAGCAGGGAATTTGTACTGACCCAGACAACCATGTTAATGGACCAAGCAGAGCTGTTGTTAAGGTTCAGAGAGACAGTTTTGACCTTGGACTTAGGCATACCTTCACCCTGGCCAACTGAGCTGCAGAGTGCGAGTGAACTACATGTGAGATCAAACATCGGGACTTCTAAGAGGATTATGTAAAGGGGCGCCATCCTGAGCACCATCTACAGGCTGGTCCTAGCCCTGCCACTCTAGCACCCAGGGCTGGTCCTCGGCCCACCCTGGTGTGAGTTGTCTGTCTGCGATTCGAGGCGGCTCAGGCAGAACAAGCACCAACGGTAAGGAGGCCAAGAAACTTGTAGGCCTCTCAGAGAAGGAGAATCTCATGAGGAATAAGCAAGTGCTGGGGATTGGAAGTGGTTCTACAGTTGCCCATGCTGTGCAGCAAATAGCTGAGAGAATGACACAAGGGAATGTGAACCTTGTCTGTGTTCCCACCTCCTTCCAGGTCCATCAGCTCATCCTGCAGTCTGGCTTAACTCTCAGTGACCTGGACCGACACCCAGAGATTGCCCTTGCCCTTGCCCTCGATGGTGCTGATGAAGCAGATGCTGATCTCAATCTCATCAAAGGCGGTGGAGGCTGCCTGACCCAGGAGAAGATTGTGGCGGGCTATATCAGTGCTTTATCGTGATGCCAGTTTCAGGAAGGATTCAAAGAACCTTGAGGATCAGGGGTGCAAGTGATTCCCCATCAAAGTCATCCCAATGACTCACGTCCCAGTGAGCTGAGTTTGGGGGCATGGTTGAACTTCAAATGGCCATCAACAAGGCAAGTCCCATGGTGATGAATAATGGGAATATGGGAATTTTATCCTGGCCTGGAAGTTTGACCATGTGTACAAATAGAGCGAAGTGAACACAGCTATCAAAATTATCCCAGGTGTGGCCCTGGCTGTTGTGGCTCAATTGGTTGGAGCATTGTCCTGTATACTAAAATGTTTCGGGTTTGATTTCCAGTCAGGGCATATGCCTAGATTGCGGATTTGCTCCCCAGTTGGGGCAGATAAGGAAGGAAACCAATTAATGTTTTTTTCTCTTCTCTTCTCTTCTCTTCTCTTCTCTTCTCTTCTCTTCTCTTCTCTTCTCTTCTCTTCTCTTCTCTTCTCTTCTCTTCTCTTCTCTCTCTCTCTCTCTCTCTCTCTCTCAAATCAATAAGCATACCCTAGGGTGAAGATAAGAAAAAAAATGATGCCAGGTGTGTTGGGCACAGGCTTATTCATCAACATGTCTGAGAGTCTCCTTTGGGATGCAGGACAGCTCAGTGAATACGAGGGAGAAGCCCTTCTATTGGCCCGAGAGGTGTGGCGTGTATTCACCTTGAGTCCCCAGCCCACAGCCAGGTGGACATGCCTCTCCAGGAGCCTTTGCCTTAATGAATGTGCCAGGGTGGTTGAGGAGTTAAATTCAGCCTTCTAAAGTATTGCGGTTTTTAAAAAATATGTTTTCATTAATTTTAGAGAGAGGAAGGGAGAGGGGGAGAGAGAAACATTGATTGGCTGCCCCTCTCATGTATCCCGATTAGGGATGTGCCCTTACTGGGAATCAAATTGGAGACCTTTCAGTGCATGGGACGATGCCCAAGCAACTGAACGACACCAGACAGGGCTGAAGTATTGTTAGTAAATGTCTTTTTAAAAAAGAGAAATATAAACATATATGTTTTTCTTATTTTTAAAAAAGAACTGCTGACTGATTGAACTCAGGGATCCATAAACTATGGCCTCTGGCCTGAATGGAGCTGGCCAGTAAATTCTGTTGGAGCAGATTGCTCCACATCCTGGTTAGGGCAGCTTTCCCGCCAAAACACCAGAGGCCAGTGGTCTCAAAGGATCACGTGGCCTGCAAAGCTGAAACTATTTCCTGTGTCAACCTACACATAAAAGGCCTTTCAAAGTGAGAAGCAAATTAGCATTTACTTGAGGTCAAAAGAATAGCTATCCAGGAAAGCTCTGATTCAGGCAAACAGTGTTCCAATTAGGAGGCAAGGGGAGAGGGTATTTCTGAGAAAGGCCGGGGAACACTTACATCCACAGAAAGGCGGCGTTTCTATTGGTGCGGATAACAAAACATAGTGATGTTTATGCTTAATGATGCTTTTACTTTTCAGCCCAGTAGTCATGATACCTGCTTTCTTTCTTTTTTTTTTTTAAATATATTTTATTGATTTTTTTACAGAGAGGAAGGGAAAGGCTTAGAGCAGCCGTGGGCAAACTATGGCCCACGGGCCGGATCCGGCCTGTTTGAAATGAATAAAACTAAAAAAACACACAAGACTGTACCCTTTTATGTAATGATGTTTACTTTGAATTTATATTAGTTCACACAAACACTCCATCCATGCTTTTGTTCCGGCCCTCCGGTCCAGTTTAAGAACCCATTGTGGCCCTCGAGTCAAAAAGTTTGCCCACCCCTGGCTTAGAGAGTTAGAAACATCGATGAGAGAGAAACATCGACCAGCTGCCTCCTGCACACCCCCTACTGGGGATGTGCCCGCAACCAAGGTACATGCACTGGACTGGAATCGAACCTGGGACCCTTGAGTCCGCAGGCCAACTCTCTATCCACTAATCCAAACCGGTTAGGGCAATAGCTGCTTTCTTATGTGTTTTTTGTTTAATCCTCAGCTGAGGATATTTTTTCCTTTGCTTTTCTGAGAAATTGGAAGGGAGGGAGGGCAAGGGAGAGAGAGCTAGAACTAGAGTGAGAAAGAGAGAACACATTTACTGGTTACCTCCCACACGCACTCCAACTGGGCAGGGAGTGAACCCGAAATCCAGGTACCTGCCCTTTACCTGGAATCACACCCTGGAGACTTCAGTGTACAGGCCAACACTCTCACCACAGAGCATCACTGGCCAGCGCTCTTGTTACAGTTGTAACCAGTTCTTTGGCACACAAGGTTACCCTAGGCCCCCTCCAAAGGTTATTTTGCCCTGTTGTAACATTCCAACGGTTTGAGGCAAAAGACAGGCAAGGCTGTTCCATTTTTTAAAAATTTATCTTTATTCTTACAGAGGTTCCCCTTTTCCCCCCTTTGACTCTCTCCACCCCACACCACCCATATGTCACTGTTGACTGTGTCCATGGGTTATGCATATATGCTTATAAGTTCTTTGGTTAATCTTTGTCCACCTCCTCCCATCCCTCTTCCCTCTGAGATTCCTCAGTCCATTCCCTGCTTCCATTCCTCTGGATCTGTATTGCTGGTCATTTTATTTTGTTCATAATATTTCACATAAAATTGAGATCATGTGATACTTGTCTCTCTCTGAGTGGCGTATTTCGCTTATCATAATGCCCTCCAGGTCTCTCATGCTGTTTCAAAGATCCTTCTTTTTTACTGCTGCATAGTATTCCATTTCGGAAATGTACCACAGCTTTTTGGTGTATTTTTTAAAAAAATCAATTCATCTAATGATGAGCACTTGGGTTGCTTCCAGATCTTAGCTATTGTAAATAATGCTGCTATGAACATAGGGGTGTATACATTCTTTATTATTGGTGTTTAATGTGGCTCCATTTACATTATTTTGGACACCTGTATGACATGTCACGGACAAACTTTCTAACCTCATCTATTGCCTATTTGCATCCTCTGCCCATTTGCCTAGCAGGTTGTTAGTCAGCTTTGGGAATAGAGGCTTGCAATTATTTTCTGGCTTGAATGCTTCCCATTCATCACTATATCTAGTCATCAGAAGACCAGGAGGGAAGGGCTGCTACTTCAAGCTTTGGAGGTAAGAAACTTAGGCTGAGAGGCACCCGAAGAGGTGGGGTCAGAACTTTGGAACCTGGCATTCAGCTCCCCTCCACCCACAGTCAACTCTTCATTGGCTTTATTTAGAGAGGACAGGACGTGTTTTTGTGTATAGAAAATCATACCTACAAAAAAGAAAAGTGGCATTTAAAAAACCACTATCATTTCTAATGGCATTCCAAAACATGAAATACTTAGTGATGCACTTAGGAAAATATGTACAAAATATTTACAGTGGAAACTGAAAACTGTTGATAAGAGAAATTAAAGAAAACCTACATAAGTGGAGAAATATGCCGTGTTCATGGATTGGAAGACCCAGTGTTCCTAAGTTGTACGTTCTCAGCACATAATTCTATAAATTTGATGTAAACCTAATAAAAACCCAGACTTTGCAGAAAATGACAAACTGATTACAAAATGTATGTGGGGAAAAATGTATGTGGAAATGCAAAGAATCCAGAATAGAAACGGCAACCTTGAAAAAGAAGAATAAAGTTGTAAGATACAACTACATATAAAGAATACAGATAAAATGAAAAGCTCATAGATTGCCGGTGGGAATGTAAGTTGCCATAATCATATTGAACAACAGTTCTCCAGTTGCTTATAAAGTTAAAGGTATACTTAACCATATGACTGAGCAAGGTCATGTCTGCTATTTACCTGATTATTAAAACCATATGTCCTCACAAATTGTCCTATCAACTCTATTAAGAATAACCTAAATGTCCATCCGCAGGTGAATGGTTACACCGATCCTGATACGCCTGTGCGTGGAATAGCACTCAGCAATACGGAGGGATGGAGGAGCGACTGCTGCTGGGAATATTCCCCCAGGGCGGGGCCCCACCCGTCTCTGCAGATTCAGATGCAGCAGAAGGTGGAGGCCAGAGAGGAAGGCAGGCCAGGACTAGCCCAGAGGCGCCGAGTCCCTCCCAGAACTCGATCAAGGGGACCAGGGGTCAGCGAGCTTGAGTTGCATGAGGGCAGTCAGGCCAGCGCTGCCCCAGGCTCAGCTGGAAGCTGGGGGCGGGGCCAGGTGGCGGGAAAACCTCAGTTCCCAGCAGCCTCAGCACAGACGCCCAGGGCAGGCCTCTCCTGCCAGGAAACCAGCGAGTGGGTCTGTCCGCGCAGGCGCAGGCGCACTGGGTGCACAGCGCTCCAGGCGGCAGAGCTTCCGGCGGGAGTGCTCATTGGCTAAGCTGGCTGTGGGTCTGGGCCCAGGTGGCCTGAGCCAGTCGCACTGCCTCTGAATCCAAGGGGGTCGTCTGCGCAGACAGGAAGGCGCCCTGGAGACGCCTGGTTGCCTTGCGCGAAAGGGTGGGACTTCCTGGGAGAGCCTCAGTCCCTCATTCGTGGGCAGGGGGGCCGTCATCTTTAAGTTGGAGCCAGAGGGGCGCAGGGGATTTGCAGCAGCCATGCAGGCTGCAGGCAAAGATGCGGGTGGTCGGGCTGGGGCAGGGGGTAGACTCGGAGGCCCTGGAGACCAGGGTGGACCTGGAAACCCTACCGGCCACGGTCTCCCCGGCGATCTGGAAGGCCAGCGTGGTCCTGGCGGCTCGACTAACCCTGGCGGTCCCGACACCCAGAGTGGCCCTGGCAGCCCTCCTGGCCAGCGTGGTCCTGGTGCCCCCATTGCCAGGGTGGCCCTGGTATCCCAACAATCAGGGTGGCCCCTGGTTCCCCGGGTGGCCAGGAGACGAGGAAACCATGGCAGCAGCAGCCATAGGTGCTCCCACTGTGGCACGGGCAGCAGATGTTTCTGCGCCAGGTAGACATGCAACATCCGTGGCTGCAGGACCAGGAAACCGAAAGATGGTCTTGCATCCTTTCCGACGATGCCCTGAGGACTGGTAGCCAAGGGATGGCTCAGGGACATCCTGCGAGGCTAGGGCTGGCTTTTGGGGACAGGGCACAAGGCAGCCTGGGGAAGATAAAAATGGGAGCAGGGAGGGTAGCTGGGTGGGAGGCGAGTGGACAGTTGAGGAGGCTGAAGGGTAGGGAAGTGGCGGAAGGTGGCCTGAGCTGGGGGCGTTGGGAGGAGTTGTGGGTGGACAACTTGAGTGGAAGTCTGATGTGGAGGCCAGCGTCAGGTATAAGGAAGCCTAAAGCACTGGAAAATTCAGCTGTACAATGACATTATTGTACTTGTTTTATGCATCCAATGACATATGTTTAAAGTTTTTCTTAGAAAGAGAAAAAGCTCATATGATAAATGAACACAGCTCAGAAAGAATTGACTGCTGATATTGCAAAAATTATACATTGTATGTCATTTTTGTGCATTTAATATATAAATGCAACTATAAAATTAAGAAAATATCCCCAAATACCAGCAGCTGTTAATGCTGAATGGCAGGACACAATCCATTTTCATTTTCTTCCTTTTCCTAAATTGTCTTCAACTGACTAGAGTAACTGAATTCCACATCTCCGCTCTAACTCAGGGACAAAGGCAAGTAAATATGGAGGACTGGGTAACTAAAAATGCACTTAGAGAAGAATAGCAATTCACTTTTATTTTCTGCTGTAACACACAATCTAGAAACCCTCTTCCAACAACAAGGAAACAATGGAATTGAAAGTAACAAAGGGCAATACAAGCAAACAATTAGGCAGCTTCTGTAGGGTTCCATGCCTCAGGGAAGCATGCACTACCTAGGGAGGGACAAGGGTTAGTCCTAACCCCTTTTCAGACATGAGCGCGAAATGCGCTTCATGGTTGGAATCAATTGGTCAAGGTCACGGAGACAGGAGCAGAGAGAAATTCCCATTTGTTCAGGGTCTTGAGCACTCAGTCGGCTAAATGAGGGGGAAAGAAAATCAAGTTATGTGATAACTCTGCACCTAGCTCTCTGGCCCCTCTGGTGGTGACAGGCCCAGTACACTGGGAGGACCTCCTGACTTGTTTTTTTTTGGGGGGGGTTCTCCAATTCACTATTAGATTGACCCTCCGCAGAACCACGCTAACCACCTGCCACCACTCCCCACTTGGCCCTTTTTAGAACTTACATAATCAGAAGATTGCCAAATAGGATGAGCTCCTTCCGAACTGCCCTGGGGAGGGGTCGGGCATAGCGGGCCAGGGCCTCTAAGGTCCTCTGTGCCTCCTCGGGTGATGTGAAAGGCACCCGGAGGGTACTAGTGGAGGTCCAGATAAGGTACCATGCAAAGAAGACTGCTATTTCTCTTCAGGCCACCGTCACCCATTTTAGCCCCCCACCAAACCCCGTACCCTCCTCCTGGTCCCTCAGACCACCTCCCCCCACCGCCTCAACTGCTCACCAGTGGCCCATCCCCTCAGCCACCGGGGGCTCCCCTCTCCCCTCAGTACCCCCAGGCTGACCCCTCTTCCCCATCCCATTGCCTCTCCCGGCCACTCCTCAGAAAGGATACTACTTGAGCACTAGTCTTCCCGGCCTTCCAGCTGGGGGCCCAGCATGTAGACTCGGCCCTGGCAAGGCATTTCCGCCTGGCCCGGGGGCGTTTAGTGCCCTCACAACTGGAGCTCCTCCGCCTTCAGCACCTCTGCCACCTCCACCGCGAACCTCGTGGCTGCCAGAGCCAGCTGCAATGCTCTGGCTTTCCGCATCTTCAGCCATACCACCTGCACCTTGGTCTTCAGCCTGCATGGTTCCTCAGCCTTTCTTTGTGAGTTCTGAGAGCTGGCTAAACCTTGGAGGCAATGAGGCTCCCTCAGAAATTCAGTCCTCTAGCGGGAGACATCACACAACGCCCCCTCCCCCAATTCTAACCCCCAGGAGCGCCTGTGCAAACAGGTCCTGCGCCACTTCCCAGAAACCCCTCTTGAGGCCTCTGGCCACGAGACTGATTCCCACCCAGCCTGCCCTGCCCCCAGCTTGTGGTGAGCCTCAAAGCCTGAGCCGGTGCAGCCCAGCTACCCTCATGGGTGACCAGCTTGCTAACTGCCAGTCCCTGTCATAGAGTTCTGGGAGTGAGTCAGGTGCCTCTGGGCCAGTCCCAGCCTGTCCTCCCAGGGCTCCACAAGTGGCCAGAGTCTGCAAAGCCTGTGTAGGACCCAGCCCTGAGGGTATTACCAGCAGAGTTACCTTAGGCAGCTCTCAGTCGGAGCGCAGGCCTGACCACTTTGGAAAGGTGGGCGCACGGGACTACTCGGAGGATATGGGCGCGCAGGATTCAGGGTTACTCCGGGGACTCCAAATGGCTCACCTTGGTCTGGGCGCTGTGCAACAGCATCTCCAGGCTTCCTGAGGGCGGGACCTCTTGGCCCCGCCCCCCACCCCTTCTACCATAGGCAGTGAAGGAGCGCTGGGGAGTTTCTTCCATTGGCCAAGATGACACAGGGGGTGGTTCTTACACAGAGCATGCGGAAAGATGAATGGACAGTGCCCAAGCGCCAGAAGCCAGAAATATAAATGGATAGGGCCCAAGCGCCCCAAAGCTAGAAAGATAAATGAATTTGTCCCAAACGCCACGAAAGCTAGCAAGATAATTGGATAGAATAAAGTCCTCCCCTCGCTGTCGCTATTAAGAACCGCTGAGCATGAGCAAGAAGGGGGGGTGGTGGTGGTGGTGTTGTCTTTGAGACCCGAGTCCACCATTCTCCCAGGGCTGGTATGTGAATCAAGCCTCTTTCCTTTTGCACTAGCACCTGCCTCATGAGTTTTCTGGGCCGCAGGCATCAGAACCTCCGGTTTTTCAGTTACAGCAGGAGTCACTCCTGGGCTTTACTTGCCCTCGGGCATCCTCCAGCCCAGGACGGATGGGCCTTGCTCCTTCAACAGCATTCCTTACTCTGAGCTCTGTCAGCACTGCATGGTGCCTCCCAGCCTGGGGGAGGGAGGTAGCTGCCAGACCACAGGATCTTCCCTGAGACTCCCAGGATCCAGACCCATATGCTGCCAATATCTCCAGGCCTCAGGAGAGGGCAGGCTGGGCCAAAGTGCTCAGGAGGTACCAGTTGGGCAAAAGTGTGGCAGCAGCAGGACCACCAACCCTGGGACGATGCCCAGTTGCTTTACCCTCTGCTGGTCAACCAGGGTGGGTGGGTGTGCTGGGGGCGACAGGGGAGGCTGGAAGTGTCAGATGTGCCAGGGAACCTCTAGTGGGAGGTGACCCTGGTCCACTGGTCTGCTGGATGCTATTTTACTTCTGTGTCTGGAAGGGGGTCAAGTCTCCAGGAAAAGTACAGCGAGAGGTGAGCAGGGCTAGGGCCATGCCTAGAGACATGTTTCTGTGCCCACAGTGCCGCTCAGCCCACAGTGGTCGGAGTGGGTGGATGTGGTGTTCTGTCCCAGGGATGGGGCTGCTCACCTGGCTGGCACAACTGCAGGGATGTGAGGTGGGCGCCCACCTTGAGCTTAAGGCTGATGCACTTCCCACACCTCAAGGCCTCCATGTAGCAGCTTTACTGAACCCACGTCTGTGTCACATCTAATCCCAGGACGGCTGCGTGGATTCGGAAGTGACTTTCCCCACACCCCGAGACCAGGTGGAGGGGTAATGCAGGGTGAGGAGGGCAGGAGCAGTGAGGACATTCGTATTCTGCTAAAAAGCTTCTGCAAAGGTAACATAGAAATGCCATTTTCCTAAGCCACTCCTGCTCCACCTCTGCTTGTGTTTGGGGGATGGGAGAGGGGAAGGGACGGAGGGTACAGGGGAGGCCTCCCCACATCCAGCTGCTCTCATGGGCAAGTATTTGTTCTGAGGTCTCCGCGCCCCACACTGTTCCGGGAACTGGGAATAGTACAGCAGGGAGGGAAGCCTGCAGAAAGCCTTTCCCAGGGCGCTGACTCCTTGGGGAGAAAGGATGACAGAATCCCAGACAGGAACACAGCAAGCAGGGCAGGTGGGTGAAGGGATTCAAGAGAAAACACAGGAAGTAGCTGTTAGCAGGGAAGAGCCACAGATCCAGCAAGGACTGGGTGGGGAGGGCGAACAGTGTGGTGACAAGGAGGACCCCCAGGGATTGGCATAACTGGGTCACGCTGACATGGGGCCGAGGAGGGAGAAGCAGGCTGGACAGGTGACACGTGCAGGGCTCTGCTCTGACCCGCTAAGGAGCTCCTGCCTGTGCTGTCTACTTATCTCTGGAATCTTCCTGCTCTCCCTCGCCTGCAGGCTGCCTATTCCTGCTGAGAATCTGGGCCCCTGCGTCCCTCGTGCCCCCTGAGGCCACAGTGCTGGGGAGGACACCTCTGTTCCAGTGCCCGCGCTCCCCTCCAGCTCCCTGCACGCCCCCCTTCTCCTGCCTCCGCACAGCCTGTGCACAGGGGGCCCTGGGAGTGCAAGGGAGTTTGCACCTGGACACAGCTCTCTGCTGACGCAGCCAAGACTCACGGGACAGATCCTTTAAGGGACACTTCTGAGGTGCAAGTGACTGTTTAATGAATGAAATAGGACGGGACAAATGAGCACTGAGGTCAGAAGCTGTTGTTACTAGTAAATATCACATGGGAGGCTACTTATTTATATAGTATATGAACTGTTTTTAATGATAAGGTATTTATGTATCATACACATAATAAAATCAAAGTGAAAATACCTGAAGAAAATTTAGATGAACTTTGATTTTTGTATAGGAACTTTCCTAAGCCTGATAATAATCCTATCTAATAATAGACAAACATGGTAATTAACTGTAGCTCCGACACGCTTCCCATTGGCTAATCAGGGCGATATGCAAATTAACTGCCAAGAAAGATGGTGGTTAATTTGCATACGCACAATGATGGGAGGCGAAAGGGGAAGGACTGAAGAATGGTGATCATAAACCCAGGTGGCAGGCAAGAGCTGGGGGGTGGGCAAAGGCCGCCTTTCCCACCCCCCAGCCGGTGATCGCCATTGGAAAGCTGGGCAGCAACCCCGGACCTCTGGGGCCGGGTTGCCAGCTGGCCAGCGGCCCGCGATCACCATGGGGATCGAAGTGCGGGAGGGCCGGTGCGAAGGCTAGGTGGCAACCCCGGACCCCCACCATGGCCATCGGAGGGCGGGAGGGCCGGGGCGCAGGCCAGGAGGCAACCCCAGACCCCCACCATGGCGATCGGAGGGCGGGAGGGCTGGGGCGCAGGCCAGGCGGCAACCCCGGACCCCCGCCATGGCTTTCGGAGGGCGGAAGGCCCGGGTGCAGGCCAGGCGGCAACCCTGGACCCCCGCAATCACCATCAGAGGGCGGGAGGCCCGGGTGCAGGCCAGGCAGCAACCCCGGACCCCCGCCATGGCGATTGGAGGGCGGGAGGGCGGGGTGCAGGCCAGGCTGCAACCCCGGACTCCCGGAACCTCTCTTAAAGGTTTTCTTAAAGCAGTTGGTGAGGGACCTCGGAGAGCCCCAGGGGACCCTGGTGCCAGCAAAACTGAGACCTGGGGCGGCTCTCCCCAGGAAGGTCCAGGGAACAGCCACTGCAGCCCACCCCCACCCCAGCGCAAGGCAGGGCACGCTGGGCCCGAGGACCCACCCCCTACCAGAGGCCCCTCGCTCGCTCATGCAGCCCTGGTCACATCACCGGAGCAGCTACAAGGCACAGAAAGCACCAGGGACGGCCGCTTGCCCCCACCCGCATTTGCAAAGACAAGGCCGGAGGGTGTGAGGGCCGCTCACATCTCCTTCTCCCTCCTTTTGCTGCTCCTCTGGCTGCTCAGCTCGCCCAGCTTCTTATCCAGGCTCCTCTGCAGCGGGGCCCTCTTGGCGGGGTCCAGGGATCGGTCCTTGGCCCCACTGCCGGCGTACAGCACTGCCTCCCGGCTGATTCTCTGCAGGGCATGGGTGCAGGCCCTCTCCCCACAGCCATGGATCTCGGGCAGGCAGTGGCTGAGGCAGTAGCGGTGGCTGCAGTGTGGGCAGAGCTGGCCCCGAGTCACGACGCTGGCCGGGCACTTGGCGAGGCCACAGGTGTCATCAGCCTTCATGGCGGCCGAGACCAGGGCGTCGAAGTCCTCTGTGGAGGGCAGATCCAGGGCCGGGGTCCTTTTGCATCTTTCTTCTTTTTCTTTTCTGGTAACTTCTGCAGCCCCCGGCCTGCGGCCCGTGGGCCCTCCTTGGCTCGCTGCTCCTGCCTGCCCCTCTCCCTCTGCAGTCGCTCCAGGTGCACAGCCCTCAGGTCCAGGCTGCTCGGCTCTCGCCTGGGGGCTCCGTCTGCACGGGGCTGGAGGGCTCGGGATGGAGAGGGGCTTTGCTGTCAGTCCCTACCGGGACAGGTGGGACTGGTGGAGCCGATTTTTTTTGGGCCGTGTGCACATAGATTTAATTCTTAAATAATTTATACTCCTCTGAAACAAAACTCTGCAGCCCGTGATCGCCATGGCGATTGGAGGGCAGGAGAGCCTGGGCGCAGGCCAGGCGGCACCCGGGTACCCCAGCACCTGACATGCAAAGGTCGGGGATGAAATGACTTTTCCCAACCACATCTGCAATACCCTGCGGAAGGCATCACTGAAGCGATCACCACAACTCTCTTACTTGGCAAGGAAGAAAACAGTTGGCAACGGAAACAATCCCTTACCTCAAAGTTAAGGTCCCTCTGGGTAACAAAGAATATTTCCAACGTAAAGGAGGGAGCAGGCAAAAATAATAGGTTCTCATGACTTCCACTGAAGATTGAGCATATGACAGAGTCAAAACGAACATACAAATTAAAACAGACAGTGGACGTTCAAATGACCTGAATCAACTGTCACTGTTTGTCCCAATAGCAGCAATGCTTATGTGATAATATAGTTTCACAGACATACAAAACAAGTCACATGATAAGATAGGTTCGGCTTCTAAAGTAAATTGAATATGTTCTTTTAAAATTCTAATGTCCTTTCCTCTGACTATAATTCTTAATTTTCCAATCAGAAAATGACCCCAGGTGATCCAGTAACATGTAGAACTCCAGTAACCTAACTTATTTAAAAAAACAAACATCCCAACCATTTTTAAAATATTTAAATTGATATTTTAGGGTTAAAATTATAGAAGATATTTAGATCCAAATATATTTTCTGAATATTTTTAAATATATATATATATATATATATATATATATATATATATATATATATATATATATATATATATATAATACATTTTACCAAGGAACTCTGAATTAGTACCTTTCCCTCTAACTTTCTTCAAATTGAGAGAATCTATGGAGTTCCCTATACTGCACAAGTTTTAATGAAAGAAACTAAGGCTTTCTAAGAGCATCAAATACATGTTTTCTTATTTACAAACATATACACTCTTCTCTCTCTTTAAAATATATTCTTACTGATTCAGAGAGGAAGGGAGAGGGAGAGAGATAGAAACATCAATGATGAGAGAGAATCATTGATCAGCTGCTTCCTACACACCCGGTACTGGGGATCAGGCCAAAACCTGGGCATGTGGCCTGACCTGGAATCAAACTGTAGCTTCCTGGTTCATAGGTCGAGATGCTAAACCACTGAGTCACACCCGCCGGGCTCAATTCTTATTTATAAATTCATTCCAAGGACATATACAGCTTGAAAAGCTTTGGAAGCAGCTTTAAAAAAAATCTAGCTTTTAAGTAACAAGAAAACAGTTATAGAAGAAACTTTAAATTAAAAGAAAAAAATTGTTTTAATTTATTCAAGAGTGGGAACATCCTCCATGAAAATGTGTGCCTTGACTGTGGATGGCTGGGTGGCCTTATCACACCTTAGGAATTCAAATGCTTTTTACAATGACAAGAAAGAGAGTTTCATCTCATTTCTCTCCCAGGGTAGATGTCTGTCAACAGAAGGTGGACATCAATAAAAGGAGGGGCTTGCACAATCAATCCAGAAAGTCAGCAATCTATGAATAATCCAGAACCCAGTATTTATCTCCTCTGGCACACACCCTCCCTCCCAGCCAGTGAGCAAGATAATTACCCTCAAGTCAAGCTAAGTGTCCCCCAGTCACAGTGGCCCAATGCTGACATACAAAGCATACAAGTAATTCTCACTCTGGCATAAAAGTGACAACTTCCTTGGAAGAAAAGCAGATACTGTAAATTTCTCAAAGTCTTCCTGAAACACTTTTTAAAGTAATTTTTACTTCTTTAGAAAAATGCATACATGGCAAACCATCTGTAATAAAAGGCCCATTCTATAAAATTTTACCTGGTCCTACTCATATCTGCAATCATAACCATATTTACAGACAAATATATCTATACTAATAAAAGAGTAATATGCTAATTAGACTGGGAGACCTTTCAGGAGACCTTCCAGATGTTCTTCTGGACAAAGCCATGGTGGCGGGCCGAGGTAGAGGCAGTTAGAGGCCAAGAGGGGAGGGCAGTTGTGGGTGATCAGGCTGGTGGGGGGTGGGGTCATTGGGGGTAAGCAGGCCAGCAGGGGGGCCAGTTGGGGGCAAGCACGCCATCAATGGGGATCAGTTGGAGGTGATCAGGACAGCGGGGGGGGGCAGTTTGGAGTGAGCAGGCCAGCAGGGGGACAGTTGGGGATGAGCAGGCCAGTGGGGATGGAAGGTAGGGGCGAGCAGGCCAGCAGGGGGGGCAGTTTGGGGTGATCAGGTTGGCGGGGGGGCATTTGGGGGCAAGCAGGCCAGCAGCGGGGTGGGGGCAGTTGGGGGCGAGCAGGCCAGCAGGCAGAGTGGTTAGAGGCAATCAGGCAGGCAGGCAGGCAGGTGAGCAGTTAGGAGCCAGCAGTCCTGGATTACAAGAGAGATGTCCGACTGCTGGTTTAGGCCCAATCCCTGTAAACTGGCAGGGCATTTTTCGAAGGGTCCCAAATTGCAGGCCAGGCTGAGGAAAACACCCTCCCCCGTGCATGAATTTTGTGCACCGGGCCACTAGTGGAATAATAATAATCAATGGCATGACCCTGGCCGGTGGCTCCAGTGTTTGGAGCATCATCTTTTACACCAAAAGATTGTGGTTTGATTCCCGGTCAGGGCATATGCCTAGGTCAGTGATGGCGAATCTATGACATGTGTGTCAGAGGTGACACATGAACTCATTTTTGGGGTTGATTTTTCTTTATTAAATGGCATTTAAATATATAAAATAAATATCAAAAATATGTCTTTGTTTTACAATGGTTGCAAATATCAAAAAATTTCTATATGTGACACCGCACCAGAGTTAAGTTAGGGTTTTTCAAAATGCTGACATGCCGAGCTCAAAAGGTTCGCCATCACTGGCCTAGGTGGTGGCTTCTATCCCTGGTCAGGGCACTTCTAGAAGCAAACAATCATGTTTCCCTCTCTCTCTCTCTCTCTCTCTCTCTCTCTCTCTCTCTCTATCTCTCTCTGACACACACACACACACACACACACACACACACACACACACTTCCTCATTCTCAAAAATTAATTAAAACATCCTGTGGGATGAGATGTGTTTAAAAAACAACCAATAACAAGAATTGAGTGATTACTACATTCCAGTCACTGTTCTAAATACTAAACATGAATTAGCTCATTTCATCCTGAAATACACCATTTTCATTATGGTTATCGTTAGGAGTGAGATGATTGGTAATCCTCTTCTGAATTTTCCCATATTTTTTCGGGTTTGGCCATGGGTATAGATTACATTTGTAAACAGAAAAATAAAATTCAGAAAGTTATTCAGCAATTGTTGTTCACAGAAACTTCTAATTAGTTCCCAAGTGAACTACTTTGCTGAAGTTTGAATTATCCTCTTCTATTCATTGGGGGCCAATCTTTCCTTTAAATGCTTATACTTCAGTGGGGCGGTGGGGGCTTGCCCTCAGGGGTGGGAGTGGTGGGGGGAGTCACGGGAGGATAAAGGAGACATATGTAATACTTTAAACAATAATTAAAAAAGTGTTATACTTGGCCCCTTTCCTTGATGCAGGTAGGAGGACTGTGATGAAGTCACGGAGCCTGGGGACCCAGCCTAATGACTGTGGGGCCCGTGTGGCACCGCCCTGCTGTCCTCATCACTTTGAGCTGCTTCCCAAGAGCAATCCTTCCTAAACTCCACACATAATGCCCATCCGACATGGACACTTAGTCCTCTAGAGGCAACTGCAAGTTTGCTGTCATCAGCATTTCATCAGGATGACACAAGGTAATATTTTGCTCTCTAATCCTTCCAAGTACTCCAGTACATGTGCACATGTCTGCATGAGCAAGAAGCACATGCACACGCAGCGACATACTAAGGAGGTGCTCAGCACAGCACAGCCTCTCATCTCCATAGTGCCAGGTCTAGACTAAACCCTCTGGCTACACAGCGGTTAAGGCCTTCACATTTCTGAATCAAAGGAGACTTGTTCGGAATGTAGCAAATATATCTAAAAGCACATTAGGCATAATATGTAATGTTTAAGTCTAATAGGGGTCGGGGCCAGGGATTATACATTCACGGAAGGTGATGGTTAAATCAACAAGGATCTTTTTACCAGTTGCCATATACTCAACATCTTTTTTTGAATTCCTCCATTATTTCCCATTTAACTCGGAGCACAAGTCCTTAGTATGACCTGTCAACTCTCTGACCCCTCTCCTGCCACTCTCTTCTTCACTCACTCTGCTCCTGCTTACTGGTCTCCTCCCTCCCCCCACCGCCTTCCAGTCTTTGCTCCAATCTCACTGTCACAACCCGCAACCACCCCATTTAAAATTGAAAACCACTCTTCCCAGTACTCCTCATCCTTTCCCCTGCTAAGACTCTCCACCTGGCCATACACTACATAGTTATTGCTTTTGTTTCTTCACTGTCCCTCCCCATTAATTTAGAATGTCCATGGAGGCCTGGAACAGTGTCGAGCAATAAATGTTGCTTGAATTATTGAATAATTAAATACAGAAAATGTAAGAAAGCATCCTTGTGGACTAGGAATAGGGAAGAACTTTTAAAATGTCATTTAAAACTAATAAGGTATTAATATCAAGAATATATTTTTAAAACAACCTCCTGGTCATCAAGAAGATAACAGCAATCCCAATTTTGTAACGGGGCAAAGGATATGAATGGTCTAGTTACAGAAGAAACCCCCAAAGATCCCAAGGATATGGTGCAGTGGAGATGGCCACAGTCCTAGCAGAGGGCACCCTGACACAACTGTGTCAAATAGTCTGCCCATCCCCTAAAACCCGGCAACTGTGCCCTCGGGAAGCTGTCACCTACCCCCTTAAGGAGTTTATATGAGGATGTTCATCACAGCATTCTTTGTGGAGGTGGAAGACGGGGCCACCTAGGTGTCCAACTGACTTTCTCTTCTGCCCTTGGTTCAGACGATTGGGTGTGTCAGGCCACATGCACTTAACGTTCCCCATCTCCGACAGCTTTTCCAGGGAGGCTCAGAGCTGACCAGGGTCGTCTGTAGTCCATTTGCTAAAGGTGGGGGATGAAAATCACGTTAAAGGTGATGACTCCCTTACACCCAGCGCACACCCCCTCTCCTGAGAGCTGACACTCGAGTGTCTCCTTGTATGCACGACGCGGCCCCTCTCTGCCTGAGACTGGCTCTTAGGCCCTGAGCACTTGCCCCCACTCCATCTCGGCTCCTTCTACAGCTGACACAGCCCGCGTGCTGCCCTTCACGGTGAACATCTTTTGAACCGCCTGCAGGTGGTGTTGGTCATCTGTGGCCATGGGCCTGCCGGCCATCTCTGCCTCCAGGAGGCAGCTGAAAGCACAGCGAGCTTGCTGGGGAAGACGTGGTTAAGACACCATCCGCAGCTGAATTTTCCAGTGCCTCGGGCTTCCTTATACCGCAGAGGCGGGCCTTCACCCCAGGCTCCCGCTCAAGTTGTCTACCCACAACTCCCCAGCTCAGGCCACGTTGGCCCGTGTCCCTCCTCACACAGTTCATCCTGTTCAACTTCCGCCACTCCCTCAGGCTGCTTCACGACCCTCCAGCCGCTTCAGCTGTCGACTCATCGACTCCCCTCCCACCCGGCTACCCCAGGTCCCCTCCCTGCTCCCATTTTTATCTTCCCCAGGCTGCCCTGTGCCCTGTCCCCAAAGCCAGCCCTAGCCTCGCAGGATGTCCCTGAACCATCCCTTGGCTACCAGTCCTCAGGGCATCGTCGGAAAGGATGCAAGACCATCTTTCGGTTTCCTGGTTCGGAAAGGATGCAAGACCATCTTTCGGTTTCCTGGTCCTGCAGCCACAGATGTTGCATGTCTACCTGGCCCGGAAACATGGAGTGTCCGTGCCACAGTGGGAGCACCTATGCTGCCATGGTTTCCTCGTCTCCTGGCCAACCGGGGAGCCAGGGGCCACCCTGATTGTTGGGTTACTAGGGGCACCCTGGCAATGGGGGCACCAGGACCACGCTGGCCAGGAGAGCTGCCAGGGCCACTCTGGGTGTCGGGACCGCCAGGGTTAGTCGAGCCGCCAGGACCACGCTGGCCTTCCAGATCGCCGGGGAGACCGTGGCCGGTAGGGTTTCCAGGTCCACCCTGGTCTCCAGGGCCTCCGAGTCTACCCCCTGCCCCAGCCCGACCACCCGCATCTTTGCCTGCAGCCTGCATGGCTGCTGCAAATCCCCTGCGCCCCTCTGGCTCCAACTTAAAGATGACGGCCCCCCTGCCCACGAATGAGGGACTGAGGCTCTCCCAGGAAGTCCCACCCTTTCGCGCAAGGCAACCAGGCGTCTCCAGGGCGCCTTCCTGTCTGCGCAGACGACCCCCTTGGATTCAGAGGCAGTGCGACTGGCTCAGGCCACCTGGGCCCAGACCCACAGCCAGCTTAGCCAATGAGCACTCCTGCCGGAAGCTCTGCTGCCTGGAACGCTGTGCACCCAGTGCGCCTGCGCCTGCGCGGACAGACCCACTCGCTGGTTTCCTGGCAGGGGAGGCCTGCCCTGGGCGTCTGTGCTGAGGCTGCTGGGAACTGAGGTTTTCCCGCCACCTGGCCCCGCCCCCAGCTTCCAGCTGAGCCTGGGGCAGCGCTGGCCTGACTGCCCTCATGCAACTCAAGCTCGCTGACCCCTGGTCCCCTTGATCGAGTTCTGGGAGGGACTCGGCGCCTCTGGGCTAGTCCTGGCCTGCCTTCCTCTCTGGCCTCCACCTTCTGCTGCATCTGAATCTGCAGAGACGGGTGGGGCCCCGCCCTGGGGGAATTCCCAGCAGCAGTCGCTCCTCCATCCCTCCGTATTGCTGAGTGCTATTCCACGCACAGGCGTATCAGGATCGGTGTAACCATTCACCTGCGGATGGACATTTCGGTTATTCTTTTTTTATAAAAAATTTATATATTTTATTGATTTTTTACAGAGAGGAAGGGAGAGCGATAGAGAATTAGAAACATTGATCAGTTGCCTCCTGCACACCCCCTACTGGGTATGTGCCCGCCACCAAGGTACATGCCCTTGACTGGAATTGAACCTGGGACCCTTCAGTCCACAGGCTGATGCTCTATCCACTGAGCCAAACCAGTCAGAGTTCCGTTATTCTCAATAGAGTTGATATGACAATTTGTGAGGACATATGGTTTTAAGAATCAGGTAAATAGCAGACGTGGCCTTGCTGGGTCATATGGTTAAGTGTACCTTTAACTTTATAATCAACTGGAGAACTGTTGTTCAATCTGATTATGGCAATTTACATTCCCACCAGCAATCTATGAGCTTTTCATTTTGTCTCTATTCTCTTTTAGTTGTACTTCTATCTTCCAACTTTATTCCTCTTTTTCAAGTTTGATTCTCCATTCCAGGTTCTTTGCATTTCCATATACATGTTGGAATTAGTTTGTCAATTTCTGCAAAGTCAGGATTTTTGTTAGCTTTATACCAAATTCATAGAATAGTGGATCTTCCAACTCATGAACATGACATATTTTTTACACTTATGTAGGTTTTCTTCACTTTCTCTTAACAGTTTTAAGTTTTCACTGTGAATGTTTTGCACATATTAAGTGCATCACCAAATATTTCATATTTTAGGATATCATTATAAATAATAGTGATTTTTTAAATGTCATTTGTCTTTTTTTGTAGGTAGGATTTTTTACACATGCAAACATGTCTTGTCCTCTCTGAATTAAGCCACTGAAGAGGTGACTGGGGGTGGAGGGGAGCTGAATTCCAGATTCAGAAGCGCTCACCCCACCTCCTTGGGTTCCTCTGCCTCTGAGCCTCAGTTTCTTACCTCCAAAGCTTGAAGTAGCAGCCGCTCCCTCCTGGTCTTCTGATGACTAGATATAGTGATGAATGGGAAGCATTCAAGCCAGAAAATAATTACAAGCCTCTATTTTCAAAGGAGACTTAACCCACTAGGCAAATGGGCATAGGATGCAAACAGGCAGTGGGCAAGTTTGGAAAGCTTTTCTGTGACATGTCTTACAGGTGTCCCAAAAAATGCAAATGGAGCCACATTAAACACCAATCAGAAAGAATATATACATCCCAATGTTCACAGTAGCATTGTTTACAATAACTAAGATCTGGAAGCAGCCCAAGTGCCCATCAGTAAATGAATTGAGAAACACACACACACACACACACACACACACACACACACACACACACACACACACCAAAAAGCTGTGGTACATTTACACAGTGGAATACTATGCAGCAGTAAAAGAGAAAGATCTCTTAACCTTTAAGACAGTATGGAGGGACTGGGAAGGTATTAAGTCAGAGAAAGAGAAGTATCACATGATCTCACTTAATGTGGAAGATTATGGACAAATTAAACTGATGAAGAAAACAGATGCAGAGGAATGGAAGCATGGAACACACTGATGAATCTCAGAGGGTAGTGGGGCAGGAGGAGGTGGGAAGAGATTAACAAAAGAACTTATATGAATACTAGAGGCCCAGTGCATGAATTTGTGCATCTTGAAAGAAACTGTGGGCTGGGAGGCTGCAGTGGGCACAGAGGCGGGTCTCAGCCCATCTTCCCTGCCCCCGCCCCTCCCGCTGCATCTCCTCCCCCAAGTCCCCTGTAGGCCAGCAGCCCTGCTCCCACCACCACCACTCCCATGCATTGATGGCTCCAGCCCCGCTCACACCCACTGATGGTGCCTAGCGATTGGAGCCAGCACCAGGAGCCGGCAGCAGGTGCGAACACCCGGTGGGACTGCGGCACACAGGAGCACAGAATTTTCAGTAACCACCAGAGGCTCACCCCGATGGCAGCGACTGGCGCCCGCCTTGGTCTGGTGGCCCTGTTCACCTGCTCCACCATCCCACCATGGCCGATGCCCGCCATGTTCTGGCACGCTCCCTGGTGTTCAGTGCATGTGATAGCGACTGTTTGGTTCTGTTCAGTTATTCTGTCATTCAGTCTATCAGGGTTTTATATAGAGAGATATGCATAACACATGGACCCATTCAATAGTGGGGGGCTGTGGGGTAGAGGGAGTCAAAGGGGGAAAAAGGGGACATCTGTGATACTTTGATCAATAAAAGTTTTTTTTTTTTGAATGGAGCCCATTTGCCTATCTTTTGCTTGAAACCATTGGAATGTTAAAACTGGGCAAATTAACCTTTGGACGGGGCCTAGGGTAACCTTATGTGCCAAAGAACTGTTTACAAACATAACTAGAGCCCTGGCTGGTGATGCTCTGTGGTGAAAGCGTGTTGGCCTGTGCACCAAAGTCTCCAGGGTGTGATTCCAGGTAAAGGGCAGGTACCTGGATTTCGGGTTCACTCCCTGCCCGGTTGGAGTGCGTGTGGGAGGTAACCAGTAAATGTGTTCTCTCAAATTGATGTCTCTTTCTCTCTCACCCTAGCTCTACCTCTATCTCCCCTGCCCTCCCTCCCTTCCAATTTCTCAGAAAATCAAAGGAAAAAATATTCTCAGCTGAGGATTAAACAAAAAAGACATAAGAAAGCAGGTATCATGACTACTGGGCTGAAAAGTAAAAGCATCATTAAGCATAAACATCACTATGTTTTGTTATCCGCACCAATAGAAACGCTGCCTTTCTGTGGATGTAAGTGTTCCCCGGCCTTTCTCAGAAATACCCTCTCCCCTTGCCTCCTAATTGGAACACTGTTTGCCTGAATCAGAGCTTTCCTGGATAGCTATTCTTTTGACCTCAAGTAAATGCTAATTTGCTTCTCACTTTGAAAGGCCTTTTATGTGTAGGTTGACACAGGAAATAGTTTCAGCTTTGCAGGCCACGTGATCCTTTGAGACCACTGGCCTCTGGTGTTTTGGCGGGAAAGCTGCCCTAACCAGGATGTGGAGCAATCTGCTCCAACAGAATTTACTGGCCAGCTCCATTCAGGCCAGAGGCCATAGTTTATGGATCCCTGAGTTCGATCAGCCAGCAGTTCTTTATTCTCAGTGACTAGAGGGCAGAATGTTAGAAGCTCATAGAATGCAGACCAGGGCCAAGCCTGGCAAAGTGGGTTGGAGGCCCTGGAGAGGTGGCTATACTCTCATCTGTGGAAAGGGCTGCAGAGTCTCTCACAACTTGGACAATTGCTAGAAAACTGCCCTTTCCAGCCCAGGAGTTCTCCAGGGGAATATAAGATGCCCCGCTGCAGAAAAACCACACTTTAAGCTCCAAACAGCAGATCAGTGATTCTCTCTCATCATTGATGTTTCTGTCTCTCTCTCCCTCTCACTTCCTCTCTGAAATAAATGCACCTCTTCATCGCTCTGGGAGAGCAGAGTGCTTCCTCCTGGCCGTGATGGCCTACGACCGCTTCGTGGCCATCTGCCAGCCCCTGCGCTACACACTCATCGTCACCAGGGTCCTCTGTCTGCAGATGCTGGCTCTGGCATGCGTCAGCGGCTTTGCACTCTCGCTCACTCTTACCACCCTGATATTCCTCTTGCCCTTCTGTCAGTCCCATGAGATCAATCATTTCTTCTGTGACATCCCTGCTGTGCTGTTCCTGGCCTGCTCAGACACACGAGCCAATGAGATTGCCGTCTTCGTGGTCTGCACGCTCATCCTGTTGATTCCCTTCTTACTGATACTGCTCTCCTACGGATTCATTATCACCGCCATCCTCAGCATCCACTCAGCCCAGGGCAGGAGCAAGGCCTTCTCCACCTGTGCCGGGCACCTGCTGGTCTCTCTTCAATGAAGATGAAAATGGCTTTGCTACATTCATCTTCATCAACTCCAAGTCATACTACACCCTGGAACAGGACAAGATAGTCTCCTTTACCTACACCAATGTAACTCCCAAGTCCTACCCCATGGAACAAGGAAGTCAAAGGTGCCCTCAGGCTCTAACCGGTTTGGCTCAGTGGATAGAGCATCGGCCTGCGGACTGAAAGGTCTCAGATTCGATTCCAGTCAAGGGCATGTACCTTGGTTGTGGGCATATCCCCAGTAGGAGGCGTGTAGGAAGCAGCTGATCGATGTTTCTAACTCTCTATCCTTCTCTCTTCATCTCTGTAAAAAAATCAATAAAATATAATTTTTTAAAAAGGTGCCCTCATGAGACTCCTGGAGAGCTATAACTAGATGAGGCGGCAGCCTAAAGCCAGGTGAAGGGCAAAGTAGACTGACTCCACCAGGACTAATCTGACCCCTGACAAGAACCCACTGGGTCATCTCACTGCACACCTTGTGGCTCCACTTCTCCCTTTGAGGGCTGATCCCTGGTTCTGCATGCACCTAAACTTTACCACACTCTTTCCTATGCTCAGAGAGATGGAACAAATCCTAATCCTGAGCCTCTCCAAAACGCAGCCATTCAAGGGGTGTTTTGTTGTCCCTTCTTGGACAATTACATTCATTATCTGGGACATGGTCAGAGGCATGGCCACCAACAGGAAGAAAGTCATGAGCTGACCCAACGAAAACATTAAGGCACCACTTACTGGACAAAGAGTTAGCGAGGATAAAATACAAGGAGCTCCCACGCCCAAACTAGGCAAAGTGAAGACGTGGAAAGGCACAGCCTCCCAGAAATTTAATCTTGCATCACCACAAAACAACCTAGCGATCACTTGAGATACAACAGTGCAAAGCAAACAGCAGCAGCCCTGGGGGCCTGTGACCTGCTCTGCCCCCATCAGCTCACCGTCCTCACGAAGGCATTTCACTCACTGTCCACCCCAGTCCAGCCTCTGGGCCAGGTGACCCTCCTCCTTGCGTTGCTTAAAGGGCCACTTGCTCCTGGTAGGCAGTGCACACTGCCCTTCCTCCCACCTGCCCTGCCCTGCTTGGGGAGGTGCCCCTCCACCGTGGCCACAAGTGCTTACTCATCGCCCAGCACTGAAATGAACTGTCCCTGCCTGGCCTGGGGGCACCTGCAGGCAAGGGGTGTGATTACTCTGTTACCAGAGACCTGGCAGGTAACAGGTACTCGGTACGCAGTAACCAAACTGAGAGCCCCATGCGCTTCGGCTTACCTTCCCACCCTGGCTGCTAATGAATGAAAGCCTTCAACACCTGCTGAGCCCAGGCCTCTGTGTTCAGGGACTCATGTCAGATGTAAGGATCTCAAGAGAGTGTTTGCTGACCCCACTCCCACCCCACAGGCTGGGCTATGTGCCATGGACCCTGAATTTTCCTCCATCATGGCACTTAGCAAGAAAGAATTGTTCATGGAATAAATGAATGATTGATTGGGCACCTTGTGTGTAACAGGCGCTGGGCATAGCACTGGGGCTACAGAAAAGCAACACAGACCCTGCCCTCAAGGAGCTCACAAATTAGCCTGGGGGATTAGGCACCGAAACAACTTTATTTAACACAATTGTTACCAGCTCTTCAGAGGAAGGAGTGACTTGTCCCAACCCCAAACCGAGGAACACCCACATTCTGCTAAAAGGGTCAGGAATGGGGGGACTGGGTTCTTGATGATTGACCCTTCATTGGACAAGTAAACCAGCATGATGACCCTCTCCCTCTGGACTGCACAATCAGTCAATACATTTCTTTATAGTTTAAGCCCCAAAAGCATTCCTTACTGACACAGAAAAACCCAATGAGCATCAGCTATTTCCAACCTTGCCTGTCTCCTCAATTTGCAGTTCCTCCTACCCACCTCATGATACCTAGGCGATGACCACATCCTCTATAGCTAAGAGGCCCCAGAGCCACCAGAGGGGCACTCCTCAATGGCAGTGGCAGATCTGGGAGGGCAGGAACCATGTAGATAGATCATTTTTCTCAGTGCCCAGCCCTGCTTGCTTTTTGGTCAGAAGGATCGCCTAAAGCAGTGGTTGGCAAACTGCGGCTCGTGAGCCACATGCGGCTCTTTGGCCCCTTGAGTGTGGCTCTTCCACAAAATACCACATGCAGGCGCGCACGTACAGTGCGATTGAAATTTCATGGCCCATGCACAGAAGTCGGTATTTTATGGAAGAGCCACACTCAAGAGGCCAAAGAGCCACATGTGGTTCATGTACCGCAGTTTACTGACCACTGCCCTAGAGCAGCGGTGGCCCCCGGTGATCCTCAGACCACTGGTGGTCTGTGAGGTCGGAAAGGTTGGCACCCAGTGCCCTAGAGGCTCTGCCCAGGAGCTTACACACCAGCAGACTCCTGGTCACAGTCAGGGCTACGGGTGCTGTGCCAAAGTTAGGCTCAGGTTGCTATCCAACGGGGCAATGCTGTTCCCCATCTTCTGGGATTGTGCTGAGGATTCGTGGATAAGCCCGGAAAGCGATGCCTGGGCAGCCCCTGGCATACAGGGTGCCGATCAATGGAAACAGGGGTTAGCGAGCTGATGGGTACTGCGTCCTTCCATGTGGCCCCCTCACCCTCCAGATGCCCTTCCTTCAGTGCCCTCAGAGCTGGGAGAGGCTGCAGCCTGGAAGGTTTGGGGGGCTGACTCCCTGAGGAGGTCCTGCAGGAAACATAGATGGCGACTCCAGCTGGATCCCAGGGAAGGTGGTGATCATTAAATTGATTCCATATGGCTACGGAGAGAGCAGTCAGGAGTGAGGGGGAGACAGACATCGACCAAAATGGTAGCAGTTTGTTGCCCACAATACCCCACTGCAGCCCCATGTGGGCCCTGTGCTGCTGGGCCCTATAATGCCCTTACAAAGGGTGCACGGATGCCCATCTATTTGGACAAGGCATCGTGGTTCATGCCAAATATGTTTTTAGATATATTTATTGCTTTCCATACAAGTCCTCTTTGCTTCAGAAATGTGAAGGTCTTAACCGCTGTGCAGCCAGAGGGTTTAGGCTAGATCTGGTGCTATCGAGATACAGGCTGGATGTGCTGAGCACCTCCTACGTAGCTGCGTGTGCATGTGCTTCTTGCTCATGCACACATGTGCACGTGTACTTAGAAGGATTAGACAGAAAAATATTCTTTTGTGTCATCTTGATAAAATGCTGATGACAGCAAACTTGCAGTTGCCTCTGGAGCAGCGGTTCTCAACCTGTGGGTCGCGACCCCTTTGGCAGTCGAATGACCCTTTCGCAGGGGTCGCCTAAGACCATCCTGCATATCAGATATTTACATGATGATTCATAACAGTAGCAACATTACAGTTATGAAGTAGCAACGAAAATAATTCTATGGTTGGGTCACAACATGAGGAACTGTATTTAAAGGGCCAGAAGGTTGAGAACCACTGCTTTAGAGGACTAAGTGTCCATGTTGGATGGGCATTATGTGTGGAGTTTAGGAAGGATTGCTCTTGGGAAGCAGCTCAAAGTGATGAGGACAGCAGGGCTGTGCCACACGGGCCCCACGGTCATTAGGCTGGGTCCCCAGGCTCCGTGACTTCAGGGACTTCACCACAGTCCTCCTACCTGCATCAGGAAAAGGGGCCAAGGGCAAGCACCTTCAAAGGAAAGATTGGCCTTCGGTGAATAGAAGAGGATAATTCAAACTTCAGCAAAGTAGTTCACTTGGGAACTAATTCAAATGTTCTCTGAACAACAATTGCTAAAAAGTTCTATTAATTTTTCTCTGTTTACAAATGTAATTGATAGCCACTGTCAATATTAGAAAAAAATTGGGCAAGTTTGGAAAAAAATAATTACCCATCATCTCCCTACTAAAGATAACCACAATGAAAATGTTGGTGTACTTCGGGATGGAATGAGGTCATTCATGTTTAGTATTTAGAACAGTGACTGGAACATGGTAATCACTCAATGCATGTTATTGCTTTTTTAAAAAAAATCTCATCTAAAAGTTGTTCTTATTAGTTTTAGAGGAGAAAAAGTGAGAGAGAAACTTTGATGTGAGAGAGAAACATAAGTCGGTTGCCTTCTGACTGGCCTGACAGGGAATCAAACCAACTACCTAGGACAGTGGTTGGCAAACTGAGGCTCGCGAGCCACATGCGGCTCTTTGGCCCCTTGAGTGTGGCTCTCCCACAAAATACCGACTTCTGTGCATGGGCCACGAAATTTCAATCGCACTGTACGTGTGCGCCTGCATGTGGTATTTTGTGGAAGAGCCACACTCAAGGGGCCAAAGAGCCGCATGTGGCTCGCGAGCCGCGGTTTGCCGACCACTGAATGTTTCCACACAGGGAATTGAACCTGTAACCTTTTAATATACAGATGATGCTGCAAACACCTGAGCCACACGGCCAGGGTCATGTTATTGGTTATTATTATTCCCTTGTTAGTAGGCTTAGGAAAGTCTTACCCTGTCCAAAAATCAAAGTTCATCTAATTTTTTTCTAGTATTTACACTTTGATTTTATTGTGTGATAATACAAAAAAACCTACCCATTATAAACAATTCATATCTCTTAAAAATCAGTAGCATAAATGGAAAAGCATTCCTTCACACACTTACCCCCTGTGTCTCAGTGTGATACATTAAAAGCAGCTTCTGACCTCAGTGCTCATTTGTCCCGTCCTATTTCATTCATTAAACAGTCACTTGCACCTCAGAAGTGTCCTTAAAGGATCTGTCCCGTGAGTCTTGGCTGCGTCAGCAGAGAGCTGTGTCCAGGTGCAAACTCCCCTGCACTCCCAGGGCCCCTGTGCACAGGCTGTGCGGAGGCAGGAGAAGGGGGGCGTGCAGGGAGCTGGAGGGGAGCGCGGGCACTGGGAACAGAGGTGTCCTCCCCAGCACTGTGGCCTCAGGGGGCACGAGGGACGCAGGGGCCCAGATTCTCAGCAGGAATAGGCAGCCTGCAGGCGAGGGAGAGCAGGAAGATTCCAGAGATAAGTAGACAGCACAGGCAGGAGCTCCTTAGCGGGTCAGAGCAGAGCCCTGCACGTGTCACCTGTCCAGCCTGCTTCTCCCTCCTCGGCCCCATGTCAGCGTGACCCAGTTATGCCAATCCCTGGGGGTCCTCCTTGTCACCACACTGTTCGCCCTCCCCACCCAGTCCTTGCTGGATCTGTGGCTCTTCCCTGCTAACAGCTACTTCCTGTGTTTTCTCTTGAATCCCTTCACCCACCTGCCCTGCTTGCTGTGTTCCTGTCTGGGATTCTGTCATCCTTTCTCCCCAAGGAGTCAGCGCCCTGGGAAAGGCTTTCTGCAGGCTTCCCTCCCTGCTGTACTATTCCCAGTTCCCGGAACAGTGTGGGGCGCGGAGACCCCAGAACAAATACTTGCCCATGGGAGCAGCTGGATGTGGGGAGGCCTCCCCTGTACCCTCCGTCCCTTCCCCTCTCCCATCCCCCAAACACAAGCAGAGGTGGAGCAGGAGCGGCTTTGGAAAATGGCATTTCAATTGTCACATTTCCAGGTTGATTTATTGGTGGGTTTTTTTGGTGTTTATTTTTTAGGAGAAAGGGATGTCCCCTTTGATAACTCCCATCCCCTCTCACCCCTCAACCTGATCTCAGGGTGTGGGGAAAGTCTTTTGAGAATCTACTCAGCTGTAAGATAGCACGGCCTGTGTTACAAAGCTTTCCCACCAGGTTTGGGATTAGCTGTGACACAGACATGGCTTAAGTAAAGCTGCTACATGGAATACTTGAGATGTGGGAAGTGCATCAGCCTTAAGCTCAGATAGGGGCCCATTCCCTGATCCCTTCCCTGGCTGGTGCCCACAATTGTGCCAAGCCAGGGGAGCAGTCCCTGATCCTTGGGAGGGACAGAACACCACATCTACCCACTCTTAACTTGTGGGCAGAGGGAGAGTGTTGGCACAGAAACACCCCTCCAGGCATTGCCCTAGCCCTGCCCACCTCTCTATACCTTTCCTGGTGACTTGATCCCCTTCCCAGACAGATCAGCTGACACAGGGTGTCCTACCAACTGAGGGCTCCTGGCACCTCTGACACCACCAGCCTTCTCCCCATCTCCAGCACACCCACCCTCCCACACCTAGGGGGAAGGAGAGCCCCCAGGAGGGCTGAGCCAGCAGAGGGTAAAGCAGCTGGGTTGTCCCAGAGGTGGTGCTCCGGCTCCTTTTCTGCTTTTGTCCAACTTGCTGGTCCCTCCTGAGCGCCTGGACCCCGCCCGCCCCAGCCTGACGTGTGAGACAGGGCAGTGTGCGTGCGGGCAGAGGCAGAGGAGCCAGCAGCCACCCTCCCCAGGCCGGTGGGCAGCACTAAGTGGTGCTGAAGGAGCAAGGCCCATCCACCGCCTCCTCCAGGGTCTGAGTTGGGGTTCGCGGGGGCAGGGCAGGCAGGGCCCAGGCGGGACTCCCGGGGGACCGGCCCAGAGGCCCCTGACCCACTCTCAGGCCCAATGACAGGGACCGCCAGCGGCAAGCTGTTCACCGTGAGGGTAGCTGGGCGGGCACCCGCACAGGCTCTGAGGTTCACCCACCAGCCTGTTGCTGGGCAGGCTTCGCGGGAAACATTCATATGCCCAGGGCACTCATTGGCTGGGTTTTCTGGCCAATGGCGCAGGGCCTGTTTGCGCCAGCCTGTTGCTGGGCAGGCTTCACGGGATACAGTCACGTGCCCAGGGCACTCATTGGCTGGGTTTCTGGCCAATGGCGCAGGGCCTGTTTGTGCGCATGTGCTCTGGGCCTTCAAGGGGTGGCACCGGCTAGGGGGCGGAGCTTCCTGTCAGACCGTTGGCGCCTCAGGGGGAGGGCTCTCAGAAGTCCCAAAGAGAGGCAGAGGGGCCATGGAGAATGACGACGGTGTCCCAGGCCGCGTGGCCGAAGATGGGGAAGGACAGGCCATTCCGGGCGACCCTGGCATCCCAGATGGCCCTGGAGGCCACGAGGGCCCCGGGACAGGTGGCAGCGGGGAGGCCGGTGCTGTCGCCAGGGAAGCACCAGAGGTCGCCCAAGCCCTCGATGCTCCAGGGCCAAACGCAGATGCCGAGCCAGAGTCCATGGCCGGAAGGCCAAGACCAGAGGTTTTCCAGTTGTATCCTATTTGAGGAGGGGCCGGGTGGTCAGGGGGACGGACCTAGGCCAGACACTGGGTCGGGAGGAGGGGTCAGCCTGGGTAGGGAGGGAAGAGGGGCGGGGCCGGCCGGGGTTGGGGGGCGGGGGGCTGAGGGGATGGGGTAATGGCGGGCAGTGGAGATGGTGGGGGAGGCGGCCTGAGGGACCAGGAAGGAGGGACCATACGTGAGGGACTAAGACGGGGCTGAGTGGCCTGAGCGGAAGCAGCAAAGTCTGGATGGGATGGTGCCTTAACTGACTCCTCTAGCTCCATCCTGGTGCCATTCAGGTCATCCGTGGAGGCAGTGAGAGCGTGCCATTTCCTGGGCCCGCGTACCCAATCTCATGTAGCAACAGTGGAGCAGGAGCTTATAGTGTCTGACAGTCTTCTAACTATGTTAGTTCTAAAGAGGGTCATGGTGGGGGACTGGAGGTGGGGCAGGCAGGTGGCTAGGGTGGGTCTCCCGAGGGTCTTTATAATATTGAATTGGAGATTTCCCCCAAAGAAGATCCAGCCCTGGCCAGTGAAACTCAGTGGTTAGCGCCTGGCGAGCACACTGGAGGGTGGAAGGTTCTATCCCCTGTTAAGGGCACCTACCTGAGTTGCAGGTTTAATACCTGCCCCCGCCCCCATCAGTTTATGGGTCAGTGTGTGAGGGAAGCAACTGATGCATGTGTTTCTCCTCTCACATTTATGTTTCTCTCTCTCTCTCTCTCTCCCTCTCTCTCCCCCTTCCCTCCCACCTTCCACTCTCTTAAAATAAAATAAAATAAATAAAATAATATAAAATAAAATAAAATAATAGAATAGAATAGAATAAATAAAAGTCAGTTCTAGGGAGGTATTCAGGGTGAACTGGGCCTGTCGCCACCTGAAGGGCCAGAGAGAGCTATGTGCATGCCGATTTATCACCTTTGATTTGATTTTCTTTTTCCCTCATTTAGCCAATTCACTGCTCAAGATATTAACCAACTGCGAATTTCTGTCTTCTCCTGTATCCATGAGCTTTGCCTGCTGATCCGGACCATGCGGCGCACTGTGCCCCCATTTTCTTAGGTTAACCCCAGGTCCATAAGTGGGGGCTAGGACTAACCTAGAGGCCCTCCCTAGGTAGTGCTTGCTTCCCTGAGGCATGGAACCCTACAGGAGTTGCCACTTCAGTATGGGGGCCTGATTGTTTGCTTGTACTGGCCATTTGTTACTTTCAATTCCATTGTTTCGCTGTTGCTGGAGGAGGGGTTCTAGATTGTGTGTTACAGCAGAAAATACAAGTGAACCGCTACTCTTCTCTGAGTGCGGTTTTCTATTACCTGACACCCTCCACATTTACTTGCCTTTGTCTCTGGGTTGGAGCGGAGATGGGCAATTCAGTTACTCTAGTCAGTAGAAGACAATTTAAGAAAAAAAGGAAAATGAAAATGAATTGTGTCCTGCCATTCAGCATTAACAGCTGCTGGTATTTCGGAATATTTTCTTAGCTTTATAATTGCATTTATATATTGGATGCACAAAATAATATACAATGTATAAGTTTTGCAAATTCAGAATTAAATGTTTCCTGAACTATTTATATTTTCTTTTCTTGTGATGAGAACTTTAAAAATATACTCTATTTATTTATTTGCTTGTTTATTTTTATAATTCTTTGTTGTGTTG
Organism: Myotis daubentonii; assembly: GCF_963259705.1. Taxonomy (NCBI): domain Eukaryota; kingdom Metazoa; phylum Chordata; class Mammalia; order Chiroptera; family Vespertilionidae; genus Myotis; species Myotis daubentonii. The sequence continues at coordinate 10,104,893 of NC_081861.1, read as the reverse complement.
CATGTCACCCTTTTCCCCCCATTGAACCCCTCCAGCCCACTCCCGCCCCCCACCCCAAGCCCTTACCACCCATTGTGGCCCTGGGCCATGCATATATGCATATAAGTTTCGTGGTTGATTACTTCCCACCACCCACCCTCCTCCATCTTCCCTCCCATATTCCGCACTCTGTTCCATGCTTCCATGTGTCTGCATCCACTCCATTCATCAGTTTATTTTTTTATCTAAGAAAAGCTTTAAATACATGTCTCTGGATGCATAAAAGAAGTACAATAATATAATTGCTTATCATTTAGTGTTTCCGTTTTCCTTCTAATACAATGATTCAATGGAATTCTTCTATGATTTTGCGTGGTTATTTCCTCAAGATAGATTCCAATAGGTATAAGGACTGAGTTAAAAATATGTTTCTATTTCTTTTCTTAAGGCTGTTAGTCTACAGTACGCAATTGCTATCCAAAAAGTGTGCCCTCCCCCCAGAGTTCTAGTTTGCTCACCTTCTTATACCAGTAGGTCAGCAGACACAGGGTTATTTCTCAGTTGAGGGACCCTGGCACCCCTAGCCCTCCCCTGCCATTTGCCACCCCCACCCCTGAGGAGCAAGACTTTCTCCTAGGGGTAAGGACAGCCCATGAGGGTTGTGCCAGCAGAAGGTAGAGCAACTGGGAGTTAGTTGTCCCAGGGTGGTGCTCCCGCTCCTGCTACCCTTGTGTCCAGCTGGTCCCACCGGAGCAATGTGGATCCAGCCGCCCCAAGCCTGTCACCAGGAGACATGGCAGTGTGCGTGCCTGGCAGAGGCAGTGGGGCTGGCAGCTACCCCTCCCCCAGGCTGGCACCACGAAGTGACAGTGCCCGGGTGAGAAATGGATGGTGTTGAAGGAGCAAGGCCCATCCATCCCAGCTCCTCCAGGGTCTCAGCTGGCGGTACACGAGGGCGGTACACGAGGGCCCAGGAGTGACTCTTAGCGGACCTGTACAGGCTTTGGGGCTCGCCCAGAAACATGGCGTTGGGCAGGCTTAGGGAGGGGGGGAGGGGGGCGGGTAAACAGTCACGTGCCCAGGGCCGTTTCTGGCCAATGGAGGCAGGACATGTTTGTGCATGCGCTCTGGGGAGCCGAGTGCTATTACCGGCTAGGGGGCGGACGTAGCTTCCTGTTAGAACTTGGGCGCCTCCTAGATAGGCGCTCTCAGAAGTCACAAGCAAAGGCCGAGGAGCCATGCAGGCTGAAGATGGAGGCGCAGGCGGTGTGGCCGAAGATGGGGAAGGCCAGGCCAGTCATGGCGACACTGGCAACCCAGATGGCCCTGGAGGCCACGAGGGCCCCGGGAGAGGCAGCAGCGGGGAGGCCGGTGCCGTTGCCGGGCCAGCGCCACAGGTCTCGCGGCCATTTGATGCTCCTAGGCCTGGTGCAGATGCCGAGCCAGGGACCATAGCCAGAAATCCACAACAACCACGACGAAGAGGGCTCCAATTGTATCCTATTTGGCAAGTGGCTGGATGGCCAGGGGGACACAGTAGGCAGGGAGGAGGGGTCAGCCTGGGCTAGGGAGCAAAGAAGGGAGAGAGGTGAGTGGGTGGCTGATGGGATGGGCCAGTGGTTGGCAGTTGAGATGGTGGGGGGAGGTAGCCTCAGGGACCAGGAAGGGGACTAAGATGAACGAGAGTGGCCTGAGGTGAAGTAGCAACGTCTGTATGGGATGGTTCCTTAACTGAATCTCCTCTAGCTCCATCACAGTGTCTTTCCAGTCACACATGGAGGCAGTGTTGGCCTTCCAGTACCTGGCCCGGTGTCCCCAACCCCAACGAATGGTCGTTAAGCAGGAACTCATAGTGGTTGACAATCTTCTAACTATGTTAGTTCTAAAAAGGGCCACAGTGTGGGGGACTTGGGGTGGGTCAGGTGGCCAGGGTGATTCTCTGGAGGGTCATTATAATAGTGAATTGGAGACCCTCAGAAAAGTCAGGTCCAAGGAGTTACTTGTGGTGAACTGGGCCTGTCGCCACCTGAGGGAACAGAGAGAGCTCGGTGCAGAGTTATCATATTTAATTTGATTTCCTCCCCCCTTCTTTTAGCCAACTGACTTCAGAAGACCCTGGCCAGCTCCTAATGTCTTTCTCCTCCTGCCTCCATGAGTTTTGCCAGCTGATTCAGACCATGCAGCACATTATGCCTCCGTTTCTTTTAGTTAACCCTAGGTCGGAAGAAGAGGACTAAGGCTGACCTAGGGTGCCTCCCTAGGCACTGCATGCTTCCCTGGGCCATTGGTTCCTACAGGGGTTGCCACTTTATTATGGGAGCCCAATTGTGTGCTTGTATTGGCCCTTCCGCACTCTCACCTCTATTGTTTCCCTGTTGTTGGAGGATGGGGTTCTTAATTGTTTGTTACAGCAGGAAATAAAGGTGAACTGCTATTCTTGTCTGAGATTATTTTCAGTTACTGCACCTCCAAATCTTTTTTTGCCTTTGTCTCTGGTTTCATGGGGAGGTAAGAGATTCAGCATTAACTGCTGTCGGTATTTTGGAATATTTTCTTTTATAGTTGCATTTATGTATGAATGGCACAGCAGTAGTATATAATGTATAATTTTTGCAAGTTCAGGATTAAAGTTTTTCCGAACTATTTTCATTTAACATATGAGCTCTTTATTTTTCAAAAAATTTTTAAATACATATCAATGGATGCATAAAAGAAGTATAATAGTGTAATTGTTGAACATCTAATGTTTTCATTTTCCCTCTTATAAATAATGATTTGATGGAGTTCTGTATAATTTTATTTGAATGGTTATTTCCTCAAGATAGATTCCAAGAGGTAGATCAGAGTTAAAAATGTATGTTTCTATTTATTTTTAAGGCTGTTAGCTTACAGTACACAATTGCTATCCAGAAAGTATGCCCTCCCACCAGATTTCTAATTTCCCCAGCTATTTATGACAGTAGTTCTGATTCTTGTCAAAAATACCAACAATGCCCTGACCGGTTTGGCTCACTGGATAGAGCGTCGGCCTGGGGACTGAAGGGTCCCAGGTTCGATTACGGTCAAGGGCATGTACCTTGGTTGTGGGCACATCCCCAGTGGGAGGTGTGCAGGAGGCAGCTGATCGATGCTTCTCTCTCATCGATGTTTCTGACTCTCTATCCCTCTCCCTTCCTCTCTGTAAAAAATCAATAAAATATATTAAAAAAAATACCAACAATGACACACACACACAAAATACAACTTAGTTTCCATGAGGAGATCAAACAACCCAGGAACACTAAAATAGGAATTTTTTAAATATATATTTTTATTTTAGAGAGGAAAGGAGAGGGAGAGAGAGATAGAAACATCAAAGAGAGAAATTAATTGATCAGCTGCCTCCTGCATGCCCCACACTAGGGACTGATCCTGCTATCCAGGCACGTGCCCTGACCAGGAGCCAAACCATGATCTCTTGGTTCATAGGTCGATGCTCAACCACTGAGCCACACCAGCTGGGCATAGAATAGGAATTTTGTGGCTTACTAACATTTCAGATCAGTGATGAACTGTTGAGATGATGAGTTAAGCATTAAAGGGGAGCAAGTTAACTCCTAAAATACCTAGTTTCTGGCAACCTTGCCAATCTTGCTTATAGTTTTTATAGCTTTTATGAGGATTACATCAGATTTTCATCATAGGTGATCAGGTTGTCTGCAGATAAGGCAGTTTGAGATTATTTTGAATTGAGAAATTTTAAAACAGAGGAAATGCAGAAAAAACACATAGAAAAACCACAAAACTAAAAATAGCAGACAGAAACATGAGGGAAAAGAAATAATAGAGATACAGTGCAATCAGAAAACAAAAGATTAAATGCCTGTAATAAGTCCTCATGTAGCAATAATCACCCTAAATGTAAATGGACTGGACTCTCCAATCAAAAGGTACAGAGTAGCAGGATCCATTAAACAATAAGACTCTACTATACGTAACCTTCAGGAGACCCATCTCAGCTCCAAAGACACACATAAGCTCAGGGTGAATAGGTGGAAGAGGATACTCCAAACAAATGGCACCGTGAGAAAAGTGAGTTTAGTCCTATTTATATCAGACAAAATAGATTTCAAGGCAAAAAGGTAACAAGAGACAAAGATGGACATTTATAATGAAAAAGGGGACAATTCATCAAGAAGACATAATACTTATTAATATACTAGTGGCCTGGTGCACAAAATTCATGCACATTAAAAGGGGGTTAATTAGAGGAAATATTTTAATATTGCTATTTGCCCTTTCTCTACAATAGAAGTGTCAGAGATGAAAGAAAATTAATAAAATTTATATGAAAATCTTCCTCCTGTCAGAGTCTGGGGTGCGCCACGGGACCCAGAGTCAAGTCCCTACCCACCCACGTGCGCCTCAAAATTGCACGAGACCCAGACCCGGCCGGCCCTTCCCCCATTGGGCTAGATCCAGACCTGGCCGGTCCCACCCTTGTCAAGCCCCACCAGGCAGGGGGCACAGCCTCAGGTCCCCTGGCCTGGCGCTGGGGCAGGGGGCATGGCCTGAGGTCCCCCAGCCTGGGCCAGGGTGTAAGGCATGCCTTGAGGTCCCTCGTCAAGCCCCACTGGGTGGGGGACGTGGCCTGAGATCCCCTGTCAAGACCCACTGGGTGGGGGGCATGGCCTGAGGTTCCCCTGCCTGGCTCTGGGAGGAGGGTGCAGCCTCAGGTCCCCTGTCAAGCCCCTCCAGGCGGGGATGCGGCCTCAGGTCCCCTGGCTTGGTGCTGGGGTAAGGGGCTGGGGTAAGGGGCTTGATGAGGTCCCCCATCAAGCCCTGCTAGGGTGGGGGGCATGTCCTGAGGTCCCCCGGCCTAGTGCCGGGGCAGGGGGCACAGCCTGAGGTTCCCTGGTCCAGCACCAGGGTGGGGGGCACACCTTGAGGTCCCCTGTCAAGCCCTGCCGGGTGGGGGGACATGGCCTCAGATCCCCTGGCCCGGTGCTGGGACAGGGGGTGTGGCCTGAGGTCCCTTGGCCTTGTGCCAGGGCCAGGGGCATGGCCTGAGGCCCCCCATCAAGCCCTGCCAGGTAGAGGGCGCAGTCTGAGGTCCCTGGCCTGGCTCCAGGGTGGGGTGTGCGGCCTGAGATCTCCTGTCAAGCCCCATGGAGGGGGGGTGTGTGGGCGCGCAGCTTCAGGTCCCTACTGATTGCTCATTCAGGCTCGTTACAGAAACTCAGCCTCCACTGTGGGTGCAGCCATCTTGTGTTACAGAAACCCCACCTCCGCTGTGGGTGCAGCCATCTCGTATTAGGGAAACCCCCACCTCCGCTGCGGGTGCCGCCATCTTTGTGGCAGAGTGATGGTCAAATTTGCATATTCCCTCTTTATTATACAGGACTAGTGGCCTGGTGCATGATATTTGTGCACATTAAAAGGAAATTAGAGGAAATATTTTAATATTGTTATTTGCTCTTTCTCTATAATAGAAGTGTCAGAGATGAAAAAAATTAGTAAAATGTATATGAAAATCTCCCTCCTGTTAGAGTCTGGAGAGTGCCATGGGACCCAGAGTCAAATGCCCGCCCACCTGTGCATGCCTCAAAATCCACAAGACCCAGACCCAGCTGGTCCCAACCCCATCAAGCCCCACAGGATGGGGAGCACAGCCTCAGGTTCCCCATCAAGTCCCGCCAAGCGGGGAGTGCAGCCTAAGGTCCCCCAGCCCGGCACCGGGGTGGGGGGCGTGGTGTGACAGCATGATGGCATGACAATCATTTGTATGTTAGCTCTTTATTATATAGGCTGTACACCCAATCTGGAAGCATCAAAATATACAAAGCAATTATCAATAGACTGAAAGGGAGAAATTGATAATTATCTATAATAATAAAAGCATAATATGATAATTAGACCAGATGTCCTTCCGGACAACCTTCTGGATGAAGCCTAGGCTGAGAGGGAAGCTCAGGTCCCGGGTGCCAGAGGGAAGCCGGTGCCGGCAGCTGAGGGAAGGCCTACTCTTGCATGAATTTCATGCAACGGGCCTCTAGTACAATAATAGTGGAGGACTTTAATACTCTACTAACACCTATGGATAGATCACCCAGACAGAAAGTAACAAGGAAATATTGGTCTTAAATGACACATTTGGCTGGGTGAATTTAATGATATTTGTGGAATTTCCCATCAAATAACAAGAGATGGAAAGAACACCCTGAGATGGATTGGACTCTGAGTTGCTGGTGTTGGTGAGATAGTGGGTGCGTTCTTATTTGTTTGGAGGTTCGGCAGCACACCCCTGGGTCCAAGGCTCCTTTTTTGTGGCCCGTGCAGATGTAGCAACTGCAGTGTGGCTCTGGAAGCCAAACACTTCCTGATACTTGGACCACAGCAAGGGGAGTGTGTTCCAGGAGCCAACAGTGGAGTCAGCAGTTCCTGATTCTCCACCCGCCTTGTGACCTGGGTACCGACTCCCTTGGCAGGTCTTTTCTGTGGTGTTCTGGGCCATTCCCACAGCCTCAGCCTACATCCATTCTTTATATGTTTATACCAGCCCTTTATGTGTTTTGTAAGCACCTGGTTCTCTGTGTAAAACTAGCAGAGGCTTGCCGGATCTGCAAATGAACAATGACCTCTACAAGAGGACACTCCGAGTCATCCTAAGATGCCTGCCTCTACCGTTGGAGTGCCTGTCAGGGGACCAGCAGGACACGAGTGGAACCTGTAAAGTTTTCTACTAAGTTGTGCTTAATGAAAGGGCCATGTAGAGAGGTGTGAGCAGGGGTGAGGGACCAATAAGCAGTGCTGAGTGGGAGCTGGCTCGTGTGGGCTCCCGAGAGGTGTGTTAAATCATCGGAAATTTGGGAGCTGGATGCTCAATGCGGCCAATAATAAAAGCTTATTTTATTCTATTCTCTAAAGCACATATTGAGGTATGTTTAACATGTAGAGGGCTGTGCATATGTAATGTATACAGCTCTACGAGTCTGGGGGTAAGCATACACCTGTTAGCCATCACCACCATCAAGGGCATCAGCCAAAGTTTCCTCCCACCCACTTTATTATTTTGTTGGGTATGTGTGATGAGAATATTTATCATCATACTCAACAGAGCAAATTTTAAGAACATAATACAGTATTGCTCACTACAGGCACTGTGCTGCATCGTGATCGCCAGAGGTCATTTATCTTGCATAATTATTAGAATTTTCATTACATGAAATTACAATGTAATTATAATTTAAATGAATTATACTTCTGAAAGAAAGATACAAAACCCCACTTTCTAATTGTTTTCACTACGTTACTGTCATCTATGCTCTTGTAGTTAATTTTGTGTGTTGGGGCTGTGAGGTGGAAAGAGTGTCTAATCGTGAGAGAGGACACATCTCTCCCTGACACTGTGTTCCATGACATCCGCTGGTGGTTTGAAATTAGCCAGAGTTAGAATATTGACACCACGGAAATTGGCAAATGGTACAAATCAGACCTTGGCTTATTGTTTTGTTGATTGCCTAGACTTAAGGAAGTGATGGAGGAAATGTGATTAATGAGATTAAATGTACCTGAAACTGTGTGTTGTTTGTAGCTGTCGCAATGTGATAAATAGCATAAAAATGTGAGGAAATGCATTTGCCATATTCCAACATTATCATTTGACTCAGCAAAGAAGTTGCTCACATCACTGATGAATGGATGTCTGTGTTGCTTGTTTTTGCCTTACTCGTGAACGTGAATGAAAATACCAAGTGACAATCGTGTCAGGACCACACTGGCAATTACAGATTGGTAAAAGATACAAGGGTTTGGCAAAAGTCAACTAAAACAATCTGTGAGTCCATGAAGTCTATGAAATTTACAATACATGCTACACATTCCTTATGTGAGTCAGAATTATAAGAGTCAGAATTCTAATCAACTTCTATACATACGTATATGCATACTTTCCAATTTCCCCACCTGTCCACACACCAAGAACAAGCTGTCAAGCATTTACCAGCATGCCACAGCCACCAAGGGGTGGTCAGGCACCAGGAAAAAACATCCTTCCAATTTATTCCGTTTTTGTTCATCCTCACCCAAGGAAAAGCCATCTTCTCTATAGCAAGCTAAAGGAGCAGGGAGAGGGTCAGTGCTCCTGCATCCCCTGGGAGCTGAGGGATGCAGCCACTCCCAGGACTGCAGGGAGTCCCGGAGGAGGTGTGAAGAGACAAATGCCCTTGCTGCTCACTCCCCCCACCCTCTGGTCTCCACTGGCTGAGCCCAACCGGCATCCTGGACAAAGGAGCTTCCTGAGTGGTGCCATCCACCTGGGCCAGCTCTGGGGCACAGAGCAGGGCTGGGTAAGGACAGTCACCAGAACAGCAGGTAGAAGGGGGGCCCAGAAGCAGCAGAGAGGAACCGAGACATGGCCTGGGACACCTCCTGTGCCTGAGATGTGAGGGGTGGGGCCTGGCACAGGAGCACGAGCGCGTCAGCACCCCTGGTGCGGACAGCTGGGGACGCAGGGTCCCCCAGGCCCGGAGCACAGGGGAGGAAAGGGCATTCCAAGGTGAACTTGAGAGGAAGCAGTGTAACCATCATCACAGGTCTGGACCTCGATAGCTCCTGTGATTCCAGGAGCTTCATGAGGGCATTGGGTTTGGATTGCTTTAAAACTGTATCACAGAATCTTAGTTCACTGTCTCTGTCCTGTCCCTCGGCTGGGAGTACCTCCTCCTGCCACACCTCTCTCAACAGCTAGCTGGATTCCCCATCAGTAAAGATGCTGTTTCCATGCTTGGTCACATCAGTCCTTGGCGCCCGGTTAAAAAGAGTCACACCCACATAGATGGGGTCAAGGAGGCGCACTCTGCTATGGACTGAATGCTTGGGTCCTTCCCGCTCCCGTAAAACCCATGGATATTGAAGCCCTGACCCCCAACGAGATGGTATTTGGAAACGGGCCCTTTGAGAGGTAATGGGGCGCAGATGAGGTCATGAAGGCGGGGCCTGCACGAGGGGATGAGTGCCCAGCCCTGAAGACACCCCTCAGGACAAACCTCCCAATTTGGGGGAGACCCCTTCTCTTGGAGATCTCGGGCTTGCCCTGATGTTTCTGTTCAGTCTTTGGATTTATGTGGGGGAGGGTCGGGGGTTGTTGGGGTGAGGCGGTACCCCTTCTTGCCTGCCTGGAGCAGCGCGGTTTGGAGAGCTGCTGTGGCGGCCGAGGAAGGGAAAGCCTAAATTAATCTTTTGGGGTCTCCATGGACACGTGGGCCCTTTTGCCACCCGTCCTCAGGGGCAGTGAGTTTCTGGGTTGCCCCGAGGGAACTGGCTGCTTGTGGGACAGGAGCCCATCCGTACATTCTGAGAAATACTATTTATTCTCAGATTCCTGAAAGTTTGAGGCTGGCAAAGACTTTTAATATGGCCAGTTTCCCCCAGCGGGCCACCTGCCCCTCGCCATTTCCCGAGGGACACACAGTGTGCCCACAGGGACGTGGACCATGTCCTTCCCTCGGGGCATGGCTCTCCACGCCCGAGGCATGGTGTCCCTGCACGGCTCAGGCAGCCATGTCTTGACCCTGCTTCCCCTGCCACATTCTACCCACCTTTCTGCTCTCCTTCCTGTGGACTCACTCCGCCTCCAGGCATCCGGGCCTTTCATTCCAACCTGGCTCTTCCAGGATGGGCGGGGCCCGCGGACGGATGCGCACGCACAGAGGGGCGGGGCTTCGTGAGGACGCCCAGTCACTCCTCACACAAGGTCTCCCTGCATGGCCGACTGTGGACAAGAGCCAATCCAGTGCCAGGAGCCACCGCCCCCCCCCCACACCCGCCCGCGCCCTGCCCCCCCAGGTCTGTGTGCGCAGGCGCAACATGAGGGGCGGGGCTTCTTGGGAAGGCCCATTGTCTTAGTGACGAGGGACTTCCGGTGTGTGGCGGGGCAGCGCAGCCATGCAGGCTCCGGAGGAGGACGACGGCAGGGGCAGCGTGGACGGTGGTACTGGGTCACCCAATGTCCCAGGGGGCGCCGTCGGCCCTGGAGACCAGGACAGCACCATAGAGGAAAGCCTTGCCACCGAGGGAGCCCCCCAGGTCGAGGGGACCCCCCAGGTTGAGGGCCGCCCCCTGGTCGAGGCGGCCTTGCAGGTCGAGGGGCCCCCCCTGGTTGAGGCGGCCTCGCAGGTGGAGGGGTCCCCCCTGGTTGAGGAGGCCTCACAGGTCGAGGAGGCCGCGCAGGTCGAGGCGGCCTCGCAGGAGTCGGGGCCGGCTGCAGTGGCCTCTACCTCCCACAGAGGTCTGGGAACTCCAGTGTCGGAGTTGTATCCTTTCCAAGGAGCCCCCTCCCCCTCCCGTGGGAGGGAAGGGTGAGGGTGAGGGGCTGGGCGGGAGGTGGGGGACACAGGCGGACGGGCAGGATAGGCTTCGGGGGCTGCGGGTTGGGAGGCCTGAGGGGCTTATGGGACCGAGGTGGCTGGGGAAGCAGCTGTGGTGGCCTGGAGACGTGGGGTGTGGCCCGGAGACCCGGCAAGTGGCTCACGAGGGGCTGTGGTCCAGAGTCCTTGAAGGGTCATCCTGGAGGGTCTTGGGGGGGCCGAGGGGGGGTCTGGGGCAGGACCAGCTTCTGGTGGGCAACGGGGCCTGACCCACAAAGTCGGTGTGGATGGAGCCTTTACCTTAACTCCACCAGCACCCTCACGGTGCCTTTCTTGTCATACTTGGAAGCAGAGGTGGTCCACGGATACCTGATGGCAGGTGCAGAAACACACGAAGGGATGGTTCAGTGGGACTTAAGAGTTAGTGGATGTGACCTATTTATGTAAGTTCCAGAAGGGACGGGGTGGGAGTAGCGGCAGGAGGCGGGGGGCGGATCTCTGGCCCAGGGGCGCTCTCTTGACGATGTGGGGACCCCAAGGATGGGGGTCTGAGGATGGCCGCGGGGCACCGGGCCATTGGAGGGTCTGCCGCAGCCTGAGGACCTCTCTGATGGAGGAGTAGGTCTAATTGCCGCCTGGGGGAGGGGTTGGAGTGAGGAAGGCGCCAAGTTCTCGCCTCTAAAATGCTTTTCTTCTCCCTTCACTCTTAGCCGCTTAACCGCTGAAGACTCTGACGTCCTGCAAATTTCTACGGCTTCCTTGCTCCACCGACTTTCCATAGCAGTGCAAACCATGCGGCACTTTGTTCCACCCTATTGTGCCAGCCGTCATTCCCAAAACGAGCATTGAGGCCCCAGGAGTGTCCGGTCCTAGAAGTACATCCTTCCCTGGGGCCATGGTTTTTGCAGTAGCTGACTTTTTATTTGGGGGTGCGGGCTTTGTTGTTTGCCTACACTAGCCCTTGGGTACTCTCTGCCCTCTTGTTTGAGTGATGCTTAAATATTGCCTAAATCGGTAATAAAAGTGAGCTACTATTTTGTGTTTGAGTTTCTTTTCAGCATCCAGCTTTTCTTGCCTTTGTCCTTTGGTTGGAGGGGAGGTTCTGGGGTTCAGGTATTCAAGTAGTACAGGCAATGGAAGATGGTTTAATGAATGAAAAGTACTTGGATCTTGTCATTCAGCAGGAACTGCTATCAGCAGTTTGGAAAACTTTTATAGTTTTAGAATTGTTGGTCTACATTGAATGTAAAACAATCGTATGCACAAGTAAGATTTTTCAAGGTCAGCATTGATTTTTTCCCCCCCTGATATTTTCTCATCCAATATCTGGGCCTTACCTCTGTCAAAAAATTCTTCAAAAATATCCTGTTGAATGGTTGCATAGAAGATGCATTTTAATGGTATGGTTCTTTTAAATCATTTCCATTTTCCCCATTATAAATAATGTATTAATGATATTATGGTGTGATCTCTGCCTGAATGATTGTTTCCTCAAGATAGATTCCAAGAGATAGATCTACAATACAAAATTGCTCTCCAGTCCTAGCTGGTTTGGCTCAGTGGATAGAGTGTTGGCCTGCGGACTGAAGGGTCCTGGGTTTGATTCTGGTCAAGGGCACATGCCTAGGTTGTGGGCTTGATCCCTGTGGGGGGTGTGTAGAGGCAGCTGATCAATGATACTCTCTCATCATTGATGTTTCTATCTCTCTCTCTCTCTCCATCTCCCTCTCCCTTCCTCTCTGAAATCAATAAAAATATATTTAAAATGAAAAAATTGCTCTGCAGAAAATGTGCCCACACCAACCAGAATGCTGGTTTCCCCACATCCTTGTCCTTGCTGGATTTGTTTTCTGCCACCAAAACCAAACAAACAAACCAACCCACACAAAGAACTCAGTTTGCATGGGCAGAGCAAAGAATCTAGAAACAACTAGAATAAGAATTGTGTGCTTTACTGTCCTTGTTTCAGGTCAGAGAAGAAAAGTGCTGGGGCAACTGGTTAAGACTTTGGGGGAGGGGAAGGCAGTGTACTTTCAATCATCTGTGTGCAGGTACTATGCTATGTACCATACCTACATTATTATATATGACCGGAGGCCTGATGCATGAAATTCGTATAAGAGTAGGCCTTCTTTCTCCCGGCCGCCGGCAGGCACGCGGGACCTGGGCTTCCCTTGCAGCCCTGGCTTTGTCCAGAAGGTTGTCTGGAAGATCATCCAGAAGGATGTCTGGTCTAATTAGCATATTACCCTTTTATTATTATAGATTTTCACAACCACCCAGTTTTGAGGCTCAGAGAAGCTAAGTAACTTTCTCAAGGTCACCCAGCTAAGAAGAGTCAGAGTCTGGATTTGAATTTTTATTTGATTCAAGCACCCACCTTCTTAGCCACGGTGTCATACCTTCCTGAGCACTGCCACCTGGAGCCACCAGGACGCTGGGGTAGCGCTTTCCCTTCCGGTGGCTCTGGGGGACGTCCATGTGACTAATGCCAAGTGCAGGAATGGACAGATGCAGGGCAAGTAGAAAAGGTTGGTAAGAACCCCCGCCCCCTTTCAGGTGGCTTTCCTGTTCTCCCAGGTCCTTTAATATCTTGAAACACTTGACCCTCTTTGAACTGGGGGTACAATGCTGATACCTGTTTCCCTGCCTTCCCCCCTCCTCAACTATGAAGAGGGTTCTTTTCAGGTGCTTTTAGTAGCTAAGAAATAAAAAATAGAACTAAATCTTCTGCCAACCCAGGAAACGTCTCCAGAAAGGCAGCAGAAAAGCAGTTTTGTTATTGCGTAACCATTGCACCAGGACCTGGTGGACATCCCAGGCAATGTGCTAAGGGATTCCAAGGACAGAAAGAAATGTAACCCTTTTCTCTAGCCAAACCGATATGCTCGGAGGTGCGGGGCCATCTGCCCCTCCCCCCCATCCCCGCAGCTGCTGCCGCCGCCTGTCGGGGACCTCTGCACTCCGCCGCCCCCGCCAGCCCCCGCCGCCCCGCACCCTTGCGCCCTGTAGACCCCGCCACATACAGGTTCTCAAGATGTGCGGATCTCGTCCTCAAATAAGAGAACCTGACACCACCAGGGCTCACATGCAGTTCATCCTAAACTTACCTGATTACTGGGGTGACCGTGTGTATCAGATCACTGGGTTTTTCTGTGTTGTTTTTTATTTTAAAAATGTTTTTACTGATTTCATGGATGAAGAAAGGGGGGGAAGAGAGAGAGAGAGAGAGAGAGAGAGAGAGAGAGAGAGAGAGAGAGAGAGAGAGAGAGAGAGACTTCAATGATAAGAGAGAATCATTGATCCGCTGCCTCCTGTACGCCCCACACTGGAGATCGATCCCGCAACCCGGGCACATGCCCTGACCAGGAATCCAACCATGACCTGTTCATTGCTGGGCTCTCAACTGAGTGCCATGGAAGAGGCTGGTCACTGGTGTTTTGGACCGAATGTTTGTGTTCCCCCCATTGCCTCAAAGTCACATATTGAAGCCCTAAACCAGGGGTCCTCAAACTACGGCCCGTGGGCCACATGCAAATACAAATATTGTATTTGTTCCCGTTTTGGGTTTTTTTTACTTCAAAATAAGATATGTGCAGTGTGCACAGGAATTTGTTCGTAGTTTTTTTTTAAACTATAGTCCGGCCCTCCAACGCTCTGAGGGACAGTGAACTGGCCCCCTGTTTAAAAAGTTTGAGGACCCCTGCCCTACACCCCGTGTGGCTGTACTGGGAGATGTGGCCTTTTAGGAAGTAACTAAGGTTAAATGAGTCCTGGAGGATTAGCCTCCTTATAAGAAGACACCAGAGCTCGCCTGCACTACCTCCCCCGACTCTGACTCTTCCCCCCTCCCCTCCCCCTCCTCCTCCTCCTCTCTCTTTCTCCTCTCCTCCCCCCTCCCTTCCTCTCTCCCCATCCCCGTGCACGGAGGAAAGGCCATGTGAGGACATAGGAGAAGGTGGCCACCCGCAAGCCAGGACGAGTCCTCCCAGAAGCTGCATTTCCTGGCACCTTGACTGTGGGCTTGTAGCCTGCCGCTCCCTAAGGAAATAAATGTCTGCCGTGTAAGCCACCCCCGCGCTGGTGTTTTGCTAGAGCAGCTCTAGGCGGATGCAATTGACATGGTCCAAGCGCGAACGGACATCTTGTATCTGTATGATGGGAGCGAGTTTTGCAACTTGGAGCCAGGTGTACCCTGAAGCTCAGCTTCTCCCCCCCGCCCCCCCCAGAGACCCCAGGACGGGCCGTGCTTGGTGTTTCCATCGCGAAGAGCTGTTTCCCTGGCCCTGGAAAAGGCTCTTCCCGGGTCACAAAGCTGGCGAGAGGCCTTCACAATAGCGACGTGCCTCCTGCACTGGACCGCGGGTGCGGGCTGCCTGCGCCCTGGTGCTGGATGGTGCGGGGGAGCAGCTGCTGAGGGCATTCCTGTTTGGAGGGCCCACCCCTGTCTCGTCCACACCCTGAGCGTCCTCGCCTGTCTCACCACCTTCCGATGCTCCTGGGCCCTGGGGTCTGGCTTACTGACTGAGTGTGTGGCTCAGAGCTGGTTTGTGCGAGGCCTCACCTGGGGAATGCGAGTGGGTCCTGCCTCAGGCAGCGCACGGGTTGGGTGTGGAGCCACAGCTGGGGTCTCCTGACTCTGGTCCCCAGTTTCGACAGCTCGGGGGTCCTTTTCTGTGCCCGCGTTTGACGTGAGGACAGGCTGCCTGTGTCGTGGAACGCAGGCAAAGGACACGTGGGAAGGCTGTCCTCATATTCAGAGGGTCCGCCCTTGTCCCTTCCCGTGGGACAGCCTTGGGGACTGAGCATGAGCTTCACGGGGGGCACGTGTCAGTGCATTTACACCCTCAGACTTGGACTCCCCAAGTGGCTTTCTGTTGCTGAGCACGATGGCTTTCTGCACATGTAGGTAGTGCCGAGTGGCCAGTCACAGGCTGCTTCTTGTCTCCTGCAGGAAAAGAAATTTACACGCTTTCCAAGAGGCAGAGAGAGAAGATACAAGCTTTCTGAAGTAAATGCTTTCTGAAAGGGGGTGGGGGGCGGTGCCTCCAATTTAAACGGGGAGGTCACACTCATTCTTTCCGTTTTGGGGTGAGGCTTTTTGTTTGGCTCTCTAAGGTCCCTCAGCAAGTTTCCTAAATGAAAACTGGAATCCGAATGCCTCCTCTGGCATCGCCCTCTGCCCCAGGGCCTCCCTGCCCACCCAGCGCAAGTTCTGGTGCTGGAAGCAGAACCGGAAGCAGCCTGACACGGAGGACAGTGGCTCTGAGCGTGGGCTCTGTAGCCAGACTGCAAGGACTCCGTCGAAGGCTCTGTCCTGGAGAGCTCGGTGACCTTTGACCAATAGCCACCAGCTCTGGACCTAGGCTTCTGGGTCTGGCAACTCGAGATGGTAGAATACCTGCCTGGCAGGGTTGTCTTGAGAAGTAATTCAAGTGAATATAGTTAAAGTGCTTGGAATAAGGACCCATACAAAGTCAGTGTCGTGTGAAGGTTAGCAACCATATCTCATTGTTTCGGTGTTGTAGCCATCACTATTTGTTCCAGTTACTGTGGCTGAATAAGAAATCACCCCACAGGTAGGTGACTTAAGACAACCACAGGTTGTGCACACGGATCAGAGCCTGTGGGTCAGGACATGGGCTAGAGGGGAGTGGCGATGTGTTTGTTGTCTCTGATCCACCGTGCCTGGAGCCTCTGCTGGGAAGACTCAGGCAGGTGTGAGCTGAATCCTCTGAGGGCTCCCTCCCTCCCGTGTCCTGTGGTCCTGGGACAACTGGGAAGCTAGGGCTCTGTGGACAACAGCGCCTCCCCACGGCCTCTCCATGAAGCTTGGCTTTTTTTAAAAATATATTTTATTGATTTTTTACAGAGAGGAAGGGAGAGGGATAGATAGCTAGAAACATCGATGAGAGAGAAACAGCGATCAGCCGCCTCCTGCATGCCCCCTACCGAGGATGTGCCCGCAACCAAGCTACATGCCCTTGACTGGAATCGAACCTGGGACCCTTGAGTCCACAGGCTGACGCTCTATCCACGGAGCCAAACCAGTCAGGGCCAGCTTGGCTTCTTCACGGCATGGCAGCCTCAAGGTGGCCCATCTTCTCTCAGGCAACTCAGGGTTCCCAGAGCACATAGTCCAGGGAACAGTCCAGAGGCGGTACCACCTTCCACGACTCAGCCTTGGAAGTCACAGCATCACGTCCACTGTGCTGCATTGAGGCAAGCAGTCATGAGTCAGCCTACATTCAAGGGTCGGGGACACAGACACCCCCCCCCCACCTCTCCAGGAGAGAAGGCAAGGCATTCCTGTCTATTATGTCCATCACTTGGAAAAGATACTCGGCCACACTGTTGTGATTCCCGTCATATGCACGTGTGAAGATATGGTGATGAATCGATTCTCTCCACTTGAATTGGAATAGTCATTGTGACGTCACAAGTAAGTCTGTGGCCTGGGCAGTGTGTGGAGATGCCACGGTCCAGGCAGGAGTTTGAAGGGGCACCATCTCTTCCTCCACTTGGCTCACAAGCCTGAGGAGTGTGCCATGAAGTCAGAACCCATGCATGTACAGCCACCTAGTGACAAGGGCCTCCAACTGCAGATTTTTTTTCTCTTTGAAGTCACAGGAGCCTCTGTAGTTCCACCCAACAAGTCATTCTTACACCAGCAGAAGGTGGGAATGCCATCCCTTCTTGATGACACTCTCCATCAAGCAACACCCTCAGGAAATGCGAGGTGGTGTGTGTGACTAGCAGTTCCTTATTGCGTCCAGATGGGGAAAGCGAGAGCTTCCATTCACATGGCAGCAGAGGGAAGCCGACAACCCAGCTGTCACCGTCACCAGTGGGCAACAAGGACCAAGTGCTCTGAAGGCCAGCTCTGGGATTTGGGTAGAGGCTGCGTGAAACCATTTTAAAGGTGACGCCTGGGTAGACCGTCACTCTGATGGTCTCCGGACCCGGAAGGAACCTTCTGGCCTCCCCCGCAACCTTGCTGATGGGGTCCCTTAGTGCATGTAGCTAAAGGGTTGAGATGCCAAGGAAACCCAACTGGAAACGTATTCTGAAAGTTATGAAAGTACAGTGGTAGTTGTATTCCCAACTCACCCTGTCTCTGTCGTGAATACAAGAGCACCAATTCCCTCCTAGTTCTCCTGGGGAGACCTGAGATTGTTTGCGAAGACTTGGAGAACCACAGATCCTCCAAAATGTCACCCAGCTGAGAGTTCTGTAAGTCTTGCTACCAGCATTCTCAAGAAACCAGTTTTTTCTGCTTGGATCTCTTCTCTCTCTCTCTCTCTCTCTCTCTCTCTCTCTCTCTCTCTCTCCCTCTCCTCACCCCATTCCCCACATCACCTACTGTATCCTTCCCATCACTCCCTCAGAGATCATCCTGGAATCACCCAACCTAAATTAGCTGGAAGAACAAATATGCAAGAATTTGGTGCTGGGGATTTATAATTTGGTGAAGATGACATTTCAACTCAGTGGGGAAATATGGGTTATTCAGTAAATGGTGTTGGGACCGCTGACTCAAACTTTGAAGAGAAAACAAAGTTAGATCCCGATGTCCTTTATCACTGACATTAGTTTCCCGCAGATTAAAATGTTAAAGTACTAAAGGATCTTGTGAGTGGAGAGTTTTATAATTTTATCATCACTTTTTTGTAAGAGAAATCATCCAGGGAACATCATGAAAAAATTGATCACGTTGAATACATTTACATTTTTTCTTTATGCATGGAAAAGGACGGTGAACAAAGTTAAAATGCAGCAATGAGTAGGGAAAGTATTTTCCAATTAGGATAAAGATCTGATATTCTGAACATGTACAGAGCATTTCCCCATCAATATGAAAACCATGGCTGTCCCAAATAGACAGTTCTCAGACGACGAGATGCCACTGGCCAAATGTCACACACATTATCATTCAATTACATTAAAATCAACAGGAAAGTGCAACTGAGGTATGATTTTGGTCACTGTATAAAAGATTGGTCATATCCTTTGTGAGGTGGGATATAGGAAAACGGTAACTTTCATACATAATTGGTTAGAGTTCAAATTGGTGCAAACTTTGGGAGGCAATTTGGTGATATGTATCAAATACTTTTAAAAAAGCTTATTCATCAACCTAACAATTCCCCTTCTAAATGTCTATTGCACACCAAAAAATATGGCTATCTGGTTTTGAAATAGGATAATGCTGGCCTTATTAAAATGAGCTTGGGAGTCTTCCCTCCTCTTGAATTTTTGGAATAGTTTGAGAAGGATAGGTGTTAGTTCTTCTTTGAATATTTTATAAAATTCACCTGTGAAGCCATTCAACTTTTATTTATTGAGAGGGGTTTTTTTTGTTTGTTTGTTTTGCTTTCTGCTTCACTTTCACTAGTTGTGATCTGTCTATTCAGATTCTCTGATTCTTCCTGATTCAGTTTTGGAACATTGTATGATTCTAGGAATTTATTCATTTCGTCCAGATTGCCCAGTTTGTTGGTATATAATTGCTTGTAATGTTTTCTTACAGTCCTTTGTATTTCTTTGGTGTCAGTTGCTACTTCTCTTTCATTTCTGATTTTTTAATACAATTTTTAAAATTTATTTATTTATTTTCTATGCAATTATTTTATTAATTATTTTTTCTTTATTGATTAAGGTATTACATATGTGTCCTTAATGCCCCATTGCCCCTCCAACATCCCCGACTCATGCTCTCATCCCCCTGGTGTCTGGATTTCTGATTTTATTTATTGGGGTCCTCTTTATCTTTTTCTTGATGAGGCTGGTTAAAGGTGTGTCAATCTTGTTTATCTTTTCAAAGAACTAGCTCTTGGTTTCATTGATCTTTTGTATTGCTTTTTATTTTTCTCCTTCATTTATTTCTGCTCTGATCTTTATTACTTCCTTTCTTCTACTCATTTTAGGTTTTGTTTATTGTTTTCTTCCAAGTTCCTTTAAGTATAAAGGTAGATTGTTTATCGGTATTTGAGATTTTTTTTTATTTCCTGAGGTTGGCCTGTAATGCTATGAAGTTCCCTCTTAGGACTGCTTTTCCTGTGTTCCATAGATTTTAGGTTGTTGTGATTTCATTTTCATTTGTTTCATGTTATCTTTTACTAGGGGCCCGCTGCATGAAATTCATGCACTGGACGGGGGGTCCCTCAGCCCATCCTGCCCCCTCTCATGTACTGGGAGCCCTCAGGGATGTTCTACTGATGGCTTAGGCCTGCTCCCTGCTCCCCTTGGGGAGCGGGCCTAAGCCACAGTCTGGCCTCCCTTTGTGGGAGGCGACCGGGCTGATCAGGGGAAGGCACCAGCCCCATCACCCTGCTGCTGCAGCCACTGCCAGTCACCGCAGCCACCTAGGTGTTTTCATCAACACGGACTCCAGTCCCGACACCATGAAAAAATGACAACTTTCTTTAGGCATTTTCAAGATGTGTCTTTCATATAATAATAATTTATTATTTTTTTATCCTCACCTTAGGATATGTTTCCATTGATTTTTAGAGAATGTGGAAGAGAAAGGGAAAGACAGAGAGAAACATCAAAGTGAGAGGAACATTTTGATTGGTTGCCTCCTGCATGAGCCCTGACCTGGGCCCTGGCCAGGGAGGAGCCTGCAACCTAGGTACATGCCCTTGGTCAGAATTGAACCCAGACCCTGCCACTGGCAGGCCAAGGCATTATCCACTGAGCCAAACCAGCTACGGCAGGATATGACATTTATTAGCCCTCCAGCAGTGGACCATTTTTTTCTCCAGGAGTGTGGTAGAAAAACCCTAGATCACCTTTTTGGATTCTTATTACCCAAGTTACTAAGAATATTACCAGTGGCATACAGGGAGCTTAACCAATGAGCGGTCAGAAAAGGTGTTTCCTCTGTAGTTCACACCAATCACTGGCTCCACCCCTGCCCAAGCCCAAAGCCTCTGGCCCAGGCTTTCGGCCTCGGCAGGGGACCCCCAGCTCCCTCTGATCACTGGATCAGACTCTGCCCAGGCCTAAAGCCTTTGGCCGAGGCTTTAAGCCTGGGCAGGGGCCGCCAGCTCCCTCCAATTGCCAGCTCTGCCCCTGCCCAGGCCTAAAGCCTCTGGCCTAAGCTTTAGGCCTGGGCAGGGGCCCCCCAGCTCCCTCCCATCACCAGCTCAGCCCCTTCCCAGGCCTAAAGAGAGGCTGAGGCTTTAGGCCTGGGCAGGGGACCCCCAGCTTTTTCCGATTGCCAGCTCCACCCCTCGGCTCCAATCACAGGCTCGGCCCTGCCCAGGAGCCCCCTGGGTTAGGCCCTTCCTGCTCAGGGCCCACACGGGTCCTACCTCAGAGTGACCTGGGTGCCGATGATGTTCCCGGGACCCAGGCTACTGGGGCCTATGTATGCAAATTAACCGCCATCTTTGTTGGGTTAATTTGCATACTCATCCGATTGGCTAGTGGGCATAGCGAAGTGACACCAATTTGCATTTTCTCTTTTATTAGTGTAGATTTCTCCCTTGAGTTAATTTTTAACCCATTCATTGTTTAGTAATATGTTATTTAGCCTGCATGACTTTGTGTGTTTTTCAGTCTTTTTCTTATGGTTGATTTCTAGTTTCATACCATTCTTGTCAGAGAAGTCGCTTGGTATGATTTCAATCTTCTTAAATTTATTGAGACTTTTTTGTGTCCTAATGTGGTCTATCCTAGAAAATATTCCATGTGCACTTGAAAAGAATGTATATTCTGCTTCTTTGAGGTGAAATGTTCTGAATATATCAATTAAATCCATCTGATCTAGTGTGTCATTTAAGGCAACTCTAGTCTGCTCTGCCCTCCCTCCAAAGAAGCCCAGGGTGAGTAGCTGTGAATGAAATTTTGTACATTTCCCTTTAAGAGGGGGCCTATGTCTCAAGTAGATTCCAACTCGCCTTGGTGGACATAAACCCCACTGCTCTTCACAGACAGCTGTGTATGAGCACCTCTTCCTGGCTCTGCTGCTCTGGTCTGAGGAGCCTGTCCTGGGGTTTAGGCTCCATGCTTCTCAAGGGGAACCCCCCCCCCCCCACAGATGAGACATCTTTCTGGAACCTCAGCTGCCACCTGCAGGAGCTGTAACAGCCCTTTTTGCCCTACATCCTTCTTACCAGTTTTTTTTCCCTTTTAAATACATTTTTATTGATTTCAGAGAGGAAGGGAGAGGGAGAGAGAAACATCAATGATGAGAATCATTGACCGGCTGCCTCCTGCACACTCCACACTAGGGGATCGAGCCCACAACCCGGGCATGTGCCCTTGGCTGGAATTGAACTCAGGACTCTTCACTCAGCAGGCCAATGCTCTATCCACTAAGCCAAACCAGCTAGGGCTTACCAGTCTTGATGTGGCTTCTTATGTAAATCCTTGGTTATAAGATTCCTCTTCAGCTAGAGTTCATGATAATTATTCTTTAAAATACATATATATATTTGATTTCACAGAGGAAGGGAGAGAGAGAGAGAAAGAAACATCAAAGATGAGATTCATTTATAGGCTGCCTCCTGCATACCCTCTCTACTGGGGATCAAGCCTGAAACCCAGGCACGTGCCCTTGACTGGAATCAAACCCGGGACCCTTCAGTCCACAGGCTGACGCTCTATCCACTGAGCAAAACCAGGTAGGGCCAGGATGATTATTCTTTAATTTAGTTGTATTCCAGTGTGGTCCTGGGAGGAGGTGATGGTAGATTCCACTTACTCTGCTGCCATCTTGAAAGAACCATACTTTTATTTTTTCCTAGAGGCCTAATGCATGAAGATTTGTGCAAGAATGGGCCTTCCTTCCCCTGGCTGCCGGCACCACCTTCACTCTGGCCCAGAGCCACCTTTCTGCCTTTGCTCCAGCCTGGAGCTGCCTTTCCACCTTCCCATGCTGCCCAGAGGCCCAGAGTGGCTGGGGGGTGGTGTGGAATGCCTGTATTGCTGCACACCCCCACCCCAGCCACTCGGCACCTGTGTGTGCGCAGCTGCCCACAGGCCCGCCATCTTTGTTGGATTAACTTGCATACTCACTCCTGATTGGCTGTTGGGTGTCATGAAGGTATGGTCAATTTACATATTTGTCTCTTATTAGTGTAGATGGAAGACTATCCTGTTCCCCTAATTAACCGTAAGCTGCACATTTCCCTTCTGAAAATTGGTTTAAATCCGATTTTTAAAAGTTTTTAAAAGTTCATGAAGATATTTTTCCTGTATGGGAAAATGTAGAAAGAATCTACTTTTCAGCTCTGACAAAGCTTTCAAGATAATGAAAATCAAGCAGTATTACTGAGAAAGATAGATAACCCAAATAAAGAAAATTCTCTATGTATAACACCAATGAATCAAATCTCTGTACATCGGTAGGTGCCATTAGATGTGACCACGGCTGTCCTTCTGCATGTGGTGTGCAGTCTTTGTATGGGGCCCTGGTATCAGAAGCCCCCTCACCTCGTGTGTGGTTCAATGCTGTTGCTGTTGTCTGAAATTCATCATTTTATAGCTGAGCTTCTGTTGTATAAGTGAAGTCTGATGGGAAAATGGAGCTTGTGTGTGAGCAAAGGAGATAGGCTGGTGTCAGCACACAGATGTGCAGGTCTAGGCCCATGGGCACGGAGGCAGCGAGCAGCATGACTGACATTCATGGGGCAGTGATGGGTAACATGGGGGCCCTGATGGGGTGACAGGGTGGGGCCTGAGCCAAGACTGGTGGTGGCAGGGACAGAAATGATATGAAATCCCTGACCCGTTAACCATCCATTTCTATTTACCTGTGAGCTGTTCTCCAAGTTGGCCCAGAGTCAGCAGAACAGATTTATGTCCCCCTTTTTGTTCCCCATCTCGCTATGCTGTGACTTGTATTTACACCTCTACTGAAACTAAGGAGAGACAAATGACAAGCGAGGGCAAAAGAGGAAATGAGGACGATGTGGAGGCTCTGGCTGAAGTTGTCGTGCAAGTAGTGGTACCAGTGGGAGGTAATGAATCCAGAAAGAGGACTGGGCCTGGGAAGGGAGAAGATGAGTCAGTGGTGTTCTGCAATGGCTGCTGAAATGACCATGGAGGAGAAGCTGACCGACACATGGCAGAAAAGAAGGGGAGAGCAGGGAGAACTAGGATGATGCTCTGAATGAGGAGAGGGAAAGAGGCTGGACCTCTGGGAGAAGGATTTGCTTCTGCTGAGAGGGGGGTGAGGGTGGTGATGCGACCCCAGAGAGAGGGATGATGCAGTGCTCAGAGGGGCAGAGCGGCCCATTCCCATCCCAAACCTCTCCCAGAGAGAAGCAGACCATAGGATCTGAGAAATACTTTATTTTTTCTTATTTTAAAGAGAGGAAGAGGGGAAGGGAGTAAGTGAGAGAAAAGGAGAGAAATCGATCTGTTGTTCACTGCATCCACGTGTTTGTTGGTTGATTCTTGTACCTCGACTGGGGCTTGAGCCTGCAATGTATCTGGATGACACTAATCAAAGTGAGCTACCTGTCCAGGGTGAGAAGTAGTTTAATTTAAAACTGTAACAAACAGCCCTGGCTGGTGTGGCTCAGTTGGTTGGAGCATCGTCCTGTATACCACAAGGTTGTGGGATGGATTCCCATTCAGGGTACTTACCTAAGTTGTGGGTTTGATCCCAAGTTTGGGGCATGTCTGATCTCTGGTTGGGGCCCCATACAGAAGGTAATCAATTGATGTTCTCTTTCACATGAGTGTTTCCCTCCTTCCCTCCCTCCCCTCTCTCTAAAATCAATAGGAATATCTTCAGGTGAGGATTAAAAAATAGTAAGATAAAAAATAAAACTGCAACAAATGGGACAAAAGATGTGCTAAACCTCAGGAAAGAGGGCACAGTGGGCCCATCTGATGAGAACTGGGCAAAGAGAACAGGGGAACCCGTGTGGCTCTAAGTCCTGGATTCAACAGATAAAGCTGCTTCTGTGTGTGTGTGTGGGGGGGGGTGTTACTGTGTAACATTGAGAAAGAGCAGAGTCAGGGAGGAGCCTCCAGCCAGGGCCAGACTCAGTCCTCCCAGACTGAGACTGTGGGAGGGGGGATGGACCACTCACATCAAAACTGTTGGAATTTGTTGATGAGGCACTGCATGGTGACTGAAACAGAGAAAAGCATAGTCAGACACTCCAGGCACAGCGACACAAAACCCCTGACCCTTGTCCCCATGGGACGGGCCTAACCCTGCAACCTGAGCCCCCTATCCAAACCAGTCGGCTCCCGGACTGACCCCCCACCCCATCACTTGAGTAAAAGGTAGATATGTTTTCTAAATGGGAACACAGGTATAAGCAGTTCTCAAAATGTGGCATGTATCAGGATCATTCAGAACCGGTGAGGACATGTACACTCCCTGCCAAGCAGCAGTTAAAGAGAAAATAAATGTGGTCTCTCCAAATGAACAGAAATAAGAACAGCTCTAGCACTTGTTGGCAAAGTGACAAAGTGTGACTCATATAATATATTTCTCCATGGAGATGTGATAGAAAGAGAGAGAGAGAGAGAGAGAGAGAGAGAGAGAGAGAGAGAGAGAGAGAGAGAAGAAGAAGAAGAAGAAGAAGAAGAAGAAGAAGAAGAAGAAGAAGAAGAAGAAGAAGAAGAAGAAGAAGAAGGAGGAGGAGGAGGAGGAGGAGGAGGAGGAGGAGGAGGAGGAGGAGGAGGAGGAGGAGGAGGAGGAGGAGGAGGAGGAGGAGGAGGAGGGAGAGAGAAGGAAGAGAAGAGAAGAGAAGAGAAGAGAAGAGAAGAGAAGAGAAGAGAAGAGAAGAGAAGAGAAGGGAAGAGAAGAGAAGAGAAGAGATGCACAGAAGGTTCCAAGTCCATGTCTGCCAGAGTCTCCTTCCCACAGGAACAGTGATCTCTGGGCCGCGCCCTACACTTCCAGCCCTATACCACCCCATGTTCTGCACTAGGATGCCCTGGTATTCCCCTGCCCCAGCCAGAGGTTGGTCATACCAAGTTGGTTTTTCAGTTCATCGATCTCCCTCTGGAGCATAGGACACTAACCCAGCAAGCAGGAGAGAAAGAAATTGTTAGTGTATTCTTGCCTCCTTCCTCTGCTCACTCCCTCTCCAGCGCCTACCCCACATCCCAAAGCCCAGTGCCTAGACTGAAATAGGACCTTCAGTGGGAAGAAGGTAGCCTCCCTACATAGTGGTGGGAGGGGGGGGCAATGTAAGTCTGTTTAATCTGGATGTAAACCTGCTGCCTAGACTACAGAGCATTACTTGAGGGCAGTCCTGTGCTCCAGGTAGTGGTTGCTTCTCTTCCTGCTGTCGTAGATGGAGAAGTGGCCCCTGGTTACCTGAAAGAGAACACAACATCCAGCTCCCAAGCCCAGGAGAGAGGCAGGAAGGGCCCAGCAGGATGGATGGTAAGGCAGAATCTCCCTCTGTGGACAAGTTCCCTCTGCTCTGTCCAGCATTTGTGCCTTTCTCTCCAGAGTGACTTTCTCAGGAGCCATGGCTTCAGGCCAGCCCTAGTTACTCAGTTTCCCTGGGGAGAACTGTATGGGTAGGTAGAGAGGCCTGGGAGCCAGACCCGGGTCCTGAGAGGGGAAGAGCCAGAGTTTTCCCTCCAAATCCCCCTCCCCATAAGCCAAACCCTCTAGACTCAACCTGAGAGTGGGCGCACTCTGGACTTGGCTCCTTCTTGGGATATAGACAAAAGCTGTACATGTTCTGCAACTGGAAAGGTTTTGATCTTGGGGTCTCCACTGCTGTAGTCTTCAAAATGCACTGACAGGCGAGATGGCCTGTTTGCTGAAATCTGAAACACACATTTCTGACTGGTGAGGGTGTGTGTGTGTGTGTGTGTGTGTGTGTGTGTGTGTGTGTGTGTGTGTGTGTGTGTGTAGGAGCTGCGGTAAGGCAGGGAATAGTTGAGAAATAAAAACCTAACTTCAGCCCCCTCCTTCCCAGCCCCTCCCTTTTCAAGCTCCCTCCCATTCAGCCCCCTCCCTCCAGGACCCTCCTTCCCAGCCCCGCCTACTCCACACCCCCTCTCTCCCAGCCCCGCCTTCAGCACACCCCTCCATTCCAGCCCCGCCTTCACCAGGCCCCTCCATTTCAGCCCCGCCTTAGCCACGCCCCTCCCCAAGCCCCGCCTTCACCAGGCCCCTCCATTTCAGCCCCGCCTTAGCCACGCCCCTCCCCAAGCCCCGCCTTCACCAGGCTCCTCCATTTCAGCCCCGCCTTAGCCACGCCCCTCCCCAAGCCCCGCCTTCACCAGGCTCCTCCATTTCAGCCCCGCCTTAGCCACGCCCCTCCCCAAGCCACACCTTCACCAGGCCCCTCCATTTCAGCCCCGCCTTAGCCACGCCCCTCCCCAAGCCCCACCTTCACCAGACTCCTCCATTTCAGCCCCGCCTTAGCCACGCCCCTCCCCAAGCCACGCCTTCACCAGGCCCCTCCCTCCCAGCCATGCCTTAGCCACGCCCATCCCTCCAAGCCACGCCTTCACCATGCCCTTCCCAGCCCCTCTCTGTTCAAAAACAGCATTGGACACATATTAAGCATTTGATCCTATTAAAATGGCCCCCAACTTGACATCCTACTGACAACCTCAAAGGATAGAAGGGCAGGTGAAAAGCTGTTTGTGTTACACGGGTATAGATGGGGAAGGGAAAGGGGAAGATGGACTACTCACTTGGCCCTTAGGGGCAGCCTCTTTATTTAGGTTGGTATCCTCCTGGGCCACCAGTTCGGACTCCTTCGGCCTAATCATCACTGATTTCTTCCTGGAATTAGGCTTGGGCTGTTTGGACCCCTTAGAGGCCAAGGAACAATTCTTAACAATCCCAAACACTGGAGGTGGAGGGCCAGAGATTGGAGGAAAGGTTGCTGGTGCCAGGGGACCTCCCGAGATACAGGCCTCGGAGTTTTTCCCCAGGACAATTTTTGAGACACGGCCAACTCGAGATTTCTTCTCCTGAGGCTCCTTCTTCCTAGGTGTGGATCGCAGCAGGAGACTAGGCCTTTCCGGTCTCTTCCCGCTGACTATGCTTGGCATTTTCTTAGCTGATAACTTGTTGGGAGAAGAGAGAACCGATTCTCTAGCAGACTGCCGTTGTATGATTGCAGCTGATGTGCGACGAATGGAGGACAGATGGGCACCTGGCCCACCAAGGACACGCTTTCTGGACGTTTTTCTAGAACCTTTCAAGCCACTGGACTTGGCTTGGCTTCCTCCTTTGAACAAAATGCTTACCCTCATTAGCTGTGCCTCAGGGAACTCATCCGATGACAGGTCAGAGGGCTCTGGGTCTGGGGGTGGCGGGTTGGGTGAGGACGGCTCCTAGAGACCCACAGTGATACTCAGATTTATTTTAGTCACTCTCTTTTAGTTTTCAAGGCACCCCCACCATCCTCCATCCAGGCCACCCTCCGCCCGGTCTGCCATTATCCCTGCCACCCCATAGGGACCCCTTCAGCCAGGCCATCACCACCTCCAACATCCCAACACCCCCCCACACACATTCGGGGTGTTCTCCCCTCCCACTCCTTGGAAACCGCCACCCAGGAAGTCCTCATTCCCACCATTGCCCGTACTATGGCCTGGGTCAAGATGCTCTCCGGAGTAGACACCTCATCATTAAGAGGGGAGCTCATGTGCAGAGAATTGACAGCCAGGCAGGAAAAGTCCTGCCTGTCACCGCCTCCAGACCTCGAAACCTTTGGGAAAGGTTGCGAAGCTCCGAAAACTGAAGAGCCGTTGGGCACATCTACACAGCCCACCAATCAGCATGCACAACATGGAGTCCTCTGAGGACTCCAACCAATGAGGGCCGAGGGTGGGACCCTGCGTTGCTGGGAGATCAGCCTTGGCCGCGGTGATTATTGGGGGAGGGGAGCTGAACGCCAGGTTCCAAAGCTCGAGCCCCGCCTCCTCGGGTGCCTCCTCCGGTGCCTCTGCTTCTGAGCCTCAGTTTCTCAACCCCAAACTTGAGGTAGCAAGTTTTAGTCCTCCTGGGCTTGTGAGGACTGAATATAGTGATGAATGGGAAGTATTCTAGGCCAGAAAAATAATCACAAGCCTCTATTCCCAAAGGAGACTAACTGCCTACTAGGCAAAGGGCCAGAGCAGCGGTTCTCAACCTTGGCTGCACATTAGAATCACCTGGGAATCTTTTGAAAATCCTGATTTCTGAGCCTCATCCTCCGGAAATTCTGTTTCTTTGTTATGGGGTGGGGCCACAACATTTGTAACAAAGAATTTCTGGAAGATGAGGCCCAGAAATCAGGATTTTAAAAAAGACTCTCAGGTGATTCTAATGTGCAGCCAAGGTTGAGAACCACTGGGCCAGAGGATGCAAACAGGAAGTAGGCAGGGTTGGAAAGCTTTTCTGTGAAGGGTCATACAGGTGTCAAATATAATATAAATGGGATCACTTTAAAATGGAGCCTCCTTGCCTGTCTTTTGCCTCAAACCTTTAGAATGTTAAAACAGGGCAAAATTGGCTTTGGGCTGGGCCCAGGGCAACCTGATGTCCCAAAGAACTGTTTGCAAAGATAACAAGAAAGCAGGTATTATGACTACTTGGCTGAAAAGTTAAAGCATCATTAAGCATAAACATCACTATGTTTTGTTATCCGCATCAATAGAAACGCCACCTTTCTGTGGATGTAAGTGTCCCGCCGCCTTTCTCAGAAATACCCTCTCCCCTTGCCTCCTAATTGGAACACTGTTTGGGTTTCTGCCTGAATCAGAGCTTTCCTGAATAGCTATTCTTTTGACCTCAAATAAATGTTACTTGCCTCTCACTTTGAAAGGCCTTTTATGTGTAGGTTAACACAGGAAAGCTGCCCTGGCCTGTATGTAGACCAATCTGCTCTAATACAATTTACTGGCCAGCTGCCTTCAGGCCAGAGGCCATAGTTTATGGATCCCTGAGTTAAATCAAAAGGGAGAGAACTCCAATGCTCATCATTGATCATCAGGAGATGCAAACTAAAATGACAAATCATTTTTCCCTCATCAGACTTGCAAAACTTCCCAAGGTTGTGAGGAAATGGATGGTTTTGCACTACTGGTGGGCATGTATAGTGGGACAAGCAGTTGGCAAAGTAATTGGGCAGAATGTATGAAATTATACATCAAATTATACAACATTCACTAAAGCTCCTGGCACGCTTCTCTATTCTGTAGATACATATTAACTAAGCCCTGAAACAGTCCTATGATTGAAGAATGTACTGTTATGTGCATGTATAGGTGAGGAAACAGCCACAGAGAGGGGCTGCTGCTTGCCAGGATCGTTTAGCTTGTGGATCATATCAGCAGAAGGGTTGGATCAAGGCCTTGGCTTGAACTGAAAGTATTACAACTTCAAATGCCCATTCTGGCCCAGCGGCGAGGCTCAGTGGTTGAGCGTCGACCTATGAACTAAGAGCTCATGGTTCAATTCCTGATCAGGGCACATGCCCGGGTTTTGGGCTCAATCCCCAGTGTGGAGTGTGCAGGAGGCAGCCGATCAATGATTCTCTCTCATCATTGATGTTTCTGTCTCTCTCTCCCACTCCCTTCCTCTTTAAAATCGATAAAATCCTTTTTTTAAAATGCCCATCTATCTGTGACCCAGCACACCCATTGCCAATACATCTCCTAGAGATACACAGGTAAATGATGTGTATAAGGACACATGCGCAAAGACACTGGTGATAGGAAAAATTAGGAACAATCTAAAGTCCCATCAGTAAGGAAATGGATGAATGCAATGGGGCATAGTCATCCAGTAGATTAAAATGCAGCAGTGATAGGAATGAACGAAGCTGTGTAACTAACTAGATTTCAAACACATCCTTGGTACCGGTGTCTGGGGTTCTTGGGAACTCCCGTGATGGAAATCAAAAGAGCTCATCACACACACACACAAAGTACTCAGGCGAGAGGTTTATTACAAAGCTCATGTGCCAGTCGCAGGGAAACAGCATCCGAAGGGAGGAAAGATGGCTGCTCCTCTCCGATCAAAAGCCAGGGGAATGGTTTTAAAGAAGTTGAGGTGGAAAAGATGACATCTCAGTGTGACATCTAAGTATGTAGAGGTGGGAGCTCTTAGGCGCTTGTGCAGTGAAACTACATGCTTCTTCATGCATCGCATGTCTCATTAGCATGTTAAATCTCCACCCAAGGGCGGGCTTTTTTTAGCATTTAGATGAGGGAGGGTTACCAAAAGGACAGTCTTTCTTGTTAGCTTGAATGTGTGAGTGAAGGGAACACAATTTCAGTCCACAGCTCCCAGGCAGAAGTGTCCTTCAGAATAGCAGCTAATTGGCTGTAAGAGGGGAAAGCATTGGGGCAATTAACGGGTTCCTGGCTTCCTGCCAGCTGGGCCTAGGGCGTAGCTTGCCTATCTCATTGTGGTGACTGTAAAGGAAGGCGCCAAATGAGACAGTAAGCTACAATTTGTAAATGACAAATCCCCCTACAAGTCCTGTATGCTGTTTGTGGATACATATATGTAAACAAACATTATTTTTTAAATCCACACCTGAGAATATTTTCCCCATTGATTTTCAGACAGAGGGTGAGAGGAAAGGGGGGAGAGAGAGAGAGAGAGAGGGAGAGAGAGAGACATCGATGTGAGAGAGACACATTGATTGGTTGCTTCCCACACGTGCCCTAACTGGGGTCAGAGATTGAACCTGCAACCAAGATACGCGCCCTTGACCGGGAATTGAACACATCAGTCTTCCATCAGAGGGCCGTCGCTCTAGCCACTGAGTGAAACCGGCCAGGGCAGCAAACATTTTTTAAAGTTATAGAAGAACACACACCAAACATCTAGTGCTGGCTGGGAGACAACAAGGGGTGGAGTGGGGTGAAAATGCCAGTTGTTTGCCATATTTCCCCCTGAACCTACTGGTTCCTGGCTTCCCAGAGCAAGGTGCCCTGACATCAGAGGAGTGGCCCCTTCCTGGGTTTCTATAAGGCCTTCCAGTGTTAGAATTTCCCACCTCCAACAGCCCTTCACCCCTTACATACCTCCCTTCCTCTCTTTCCCATTCAAATGCCTCTGTCTTCCACTGCCTCTCCCTCGCACAACCTATTCTGGATTAATAGAAGCCTGGAGTGTATGAACACCTCTTGCCCAGGAGAACTTGTCTGTCTGATTTCCCTGAGCCTGCACCTAGAAGCCTACCCTACACCTAGAAGGTTACGCAGCAGGACAGATTGAGTGCACCATACATTTGCACTCTCCCATCTCAGGCAGGCCCTCAAGACCCTGCTCATCTCTGGTTAACTCCATCTCCCAGCCTCCTAAATATTTTTAAAAATGTATTTTTATTGATTTCAAAGAGGAAGGGAGAGTGAGGGAGAGAGACGGAGATAAAAACATCAACAATGAGAGAATCATGGATCGGCTACCTCCTGCCCACCCCACATTGGGGATCGAGCCCACAACCCGGGCATGTGCCCTGACCGGTAATCAAACCCTGACCTCCTGGTTCATAGGTCAATGCTCAATCACTGAGCCCACTGGCTGGGCCCTAATGATTTTGATGTCAGACAATTTAAAAGGGATAATGAAGGATATAGCAAAGTCTTGTATACCCAGCACCCACCTTAGAAACATTACCAATCAAATTGAAGACTCTCATTGATCCCATTCCCTCCCTCCTTCTCTCCCCCAACAGAGAGAATCCCAAGGGCTGTTTCATACCTCCTGCTTTCCCTTCATCCCCAGGATTCTGCTGCCTTCTCCTTGCCTCCCTCAGCAGACGACCTTGCTCTTCACTTTCCAGAGAAAAGCAAGAGTAGTGGACTCGCTCATCTTCCTGGTACCCAACACTCGCCCCGGGTGTCCTGTCCCACCTCTCTGCCCTCCCTCCCATCACCAGCAGGCCTGTGCTTTTCCACCCAAAGCCCATCTGTCCCCTTGTCTTTGGCCCCATCTCCTGCTGCCCTCAGTACTGGCTACCCTTCCCTGTCCTGTTCATCTGGGTCCTTCCCATTTTCTCTCTCCTTTAAAGCAAAAGTGGTTTTATAATATTTACTTTAGAACTGACATGTGCACAAAGTAAAAACAGAATTCACATAATGCACAATGGTATACAATAAAAAGGAAGTCTCCCTGGCAACTGATCAATGATTCTCCCTCATCATGGATGTTTCTATCTCTCTCTCTCCCTCTCCCTTCTTCTCTGAAATCAATAAAACATATATTTTTAAAAATCTCCCTCTTAAACTTAACTTCTAATCCTCCTCCCTAGATCATTAACCAGATTTTTATATATCCTTCCAAAGCAATTACATGCAGATAGAAGCATGTAGGAACAGATATCCTTGTTTTGTTTTGCAGCAGAAAAAGCTTAGCAGACTGTATTCACTGTGCTGCACCTTGCTTTTTACACAATATACCTTAGAGATTGTCCTATAACATCACATGTAGATCTAATGGATTATTATTTTTTAAATATGTCTTTTATTTATGTCAGAGCAGAAGGGAGGAGAGCGAGAGAAACATCAATGATGATAGAGAATCATTGATCAGCTGCCTCCTGCACGCCCCCCACTGGGGATTGAGCTTGCAGCCAGGGCATGTGCCCTGATCAGCATTTGAATCATGACCTCCTGGTTCATAGGTTGACATGCTGGCCAGATGATCTAATGAATTATTTATCACATCTATTTCACCAAGGACACACTGCCTGCCATTTCTGGATGGAAAGGGCCCAGTATCTTCAAGCAACAGTGTTTCACCAGGGGCTCAGAATTGGTCCCTGTTGCTGGCAAGTTGGACATCCAGAGACAGCAGTAGATGGTTCAGCCTTGGTAAGTGGGAGTCTTTACTCTTGAGCCTCCATTTGGGCTTCTGGGAACACTGATGCATGGGCCCACCAGGACAGTTTGGGATTGCTCATGACAAAGGATGGCTAATATGAACTGGCCAAGTCAATTTGTCTTGGTGGATGCTGTCTGCTCAGTAGTGGTTCATGATTCAAGAATCTTCATACTTCCTGCCCACTACTAGCTATCCATCCACAAGCCTCCCCTCCAGACCTCTTCCTGGTCCTGAATATTCCAGTCCTTTCTCTTCAGGTTCCTAACCAAATGACCAAGACATTGGGCTCTATCTATCTATCTATCTATCTATCTATCTATCATCTATTTATCTATTATCTATCTATCATCTATCTATCTAAATGTATGTGTTAATATAATATCCTAATATATAAAAAAACCTGGGTCATAAGGACTGGTCATGACAGAGGCTGGACCAACCCGGAAGTCAGTCCTGCAGTCAGCCACCCAGCACTGACTGCTTCCACTGCAGGCTGGGTGCCCAAGCACTGACTGCTGAGGAGGCTGTGAATCAGGGCCAGAGAGAGGCCTGAAGAGAGAAGCAGGGACTGATCCCTTGCCTCTGTGGCAACTTTTGATCAGCACTTGCCTCTCTCTTTCTCTCCCAGTCTGGCCAGCAGCCCCACCTCCATTTTTCTCCAGGCCTACACCGGAGCTGCTGATCAGCCCCACCTTTCTGATCAGGCCCCGTTGATAGGCCCAGAGATGCTGACTGGCATAGAAACTGACCAATCAGAACCAAATCTGGGTCAACTGTGAGGAGCCAATGGCTGCCTAGGAGGCAGAGCTTTGATGCTGACTGACATAGAAACTGACAAATCAGAACCAAATTGGCCAGTAGAGGAAGGCAGTTGGGGACAAGATCAGGCTAGCAGGGGAGGGCCATTGGGGGCAGATCAGGCCAGCAGAGGAGTGCAGTTTGGGGCAACCAGGCAAGCAAGGGGAGGGCAGTTAGGGACAAGATCAGGCAGGCAGGCAGAGGCAGTTAGGGGAGATCAGGCAGGCAGCCAGAGGGGTTAGGGGCAATCAGGCAGGCAGGCAGAGGCAGTTAGGGGCAATCAGGCAGGCAGGCAGGTGAGTGATTAGGAGCCAGTGGTCCCAGATTGCAAGAGGGATGTCCAACTGCTAGTTTAGGTCCAATCCCCCAAGGGTTCCCCAATTGGAGAGAGTGCAGGCTGGGCTAAGGGAACCCCCCTCCGTGCACGAATTTCATACACCGGGCCACTAGTCTATAATAATAAAAATGTAATATGCTAATTAGACTGGGTGGTCAAACAGCAGAACGAACATCCAGATGACCAGCTGGGGCTGCAAGGGCCAAGCACCTTGCACGAATTTCATACATCAGGCCTCTAGTTAATATATAACATATTATATATATACTAGAGGCCCGGTGTACGAAATTTGTGCATGGAAGGGGGGGTCCCTCAGCCCAGCCTGCACCCTCTTGCAATCTAGGACCACTGGCTCCTAACCGCTCATCTGCCTTCCTGCCTGATTGCCCCTAAACACTCACCTGTGTGCCTGATCTCCCCTAATCCCTCTGCCTGCCTGATCGCCTCAACCACTCACCTGCCTGCCTGATAGCCCCTAACTGCTTGCCTGCTTGCCTGCCTGATCACCCCTAACTGCCTCTGCCTCACCCCCCGCCCCCACGGCTTCATCTGGAAGGATATCCAATATGACATCTGGAAGGTTGTTCAGCTGCTTGCTCTAATTAGCATATCATGCTTTTATTATTATCTACACTAATAAAAGAGAAACATGGTAATTGGCGTACATCCGCTACCCTTTTCATTGGCTAATCAGGGCGATATGCAAATTAACTGCCAACTAAGATGGCAGTTAATTTGCATACATAGGCACAATGCAGGGAGGTGAAAGGGAAAGGAGGAAGAAGCTCCCTGCCACTGACAGTGATCAGAAACCCAGGGGGGAGCTAAGAGTCGGGGGACAGGGCAAAGGCGGCCTTGGGGGCCACCTTTACCCTGCCCCCCAGCCATGATCAGAGAATCGGGCGCCTTTGCCGCCCCTGGCCAGTGATAGAAGGAAGTAGGGGTGGAGCCAGCGATGGGAGCTGGGCACGGTCGAAGCTGGCAGTCCCGGGAGCTAGGGGTCCCTTGCCTGGGCCTAAAGCGGAGCCAGCGATCGCGGGCCGCTGCAGCTGCGGGTCCCCGCTGCCCGGGCCGGACGCCTCTGCCAGAGGTGTTAGGCCTGGGCAGGGCCAGAGCCTGCAACCGCGGGGAGCTGGGGGTCCCCTGCCCAGGGCTAATGCCTCTGGCCGAGGCATTAGGCCTGGGCAGGGGCAGAGCAGGAGATTGCGGGGCTCCCCGCTGCCCAGGCCTAATGCCTTGGCCAGAGGCATTAGCCTGGGCAGGGGTGGAGCCTGCAACCGCGGGGAGCCGGGGGTCCCCTGACCAGGCCTGACACCTCTGCCGGAGGCCTCAGGCCTGGGCAAGGGGCCGATCCGGTGATCAGCAATCAGAGAGTGATGAGGGTCAACTCCTCTGGCCGAGGCATCAGGCCTGGGTGGGGAGTGGAGCCAGCAATCGGAGGGGGCTGGGGGTCTCCTGCCCAGGCCTGATGCCTGGGCCAGAGGCATCAGGCCTGGGTGGGGGGCGGAGCCGGGGATTGGGGGGATATGATGGTCCCCTTGCCCAGGCCTGAAGCCTGGGTCAGAGGCGTCAGGCTTGGGCGGGGGGGTGGGGGGGTGGAGCAAGCGATTAGAGGGAGATGGGGATCCCCTGCCCAGGCATGATTCCTGGGCCAGAGGCATCAGGCCTGGGCGGGGGTCAGAACCAGTGATGGAGGGAGATGGGGGTCCCCTGTGATTGGAGGGTGATGGGGGTCAACGCCTGAGGGCTCCCAGTATGTGAGAGGGGGCAGGCTGGGCTGAGGGACACTCCCCCCGCCCAGTGCATGAATTTCGTGCACGGGCCCCTAGTAAATACATATACAGATATCTGTGTTTTATTTATATATATACCTGTAATATATATTACAGAGTTGCTATAACATATTACCACAAACTGGGTGGCTTGAAACAACAGAAGTTCATCCTCTCCTATTTCTGGAAGTCTGAAATCAAGGTGCTTGCAGGGCCATGCTCCCTCCAGAAGCTCTGGGGAGGACTCTTGCTTGCTCCTTCCAACTTCTGGTGGCCCTAGAGGTCCCCAGGCTTGTAGCTGAATAACTTAAATCTCTGCCTCCACCTTCACATGGCTTCTCTGTGTCTGTGGCTTCTCCTCTTCTATCTCTTATAAGGACACTTACTGGATTTAGGGCCCACCTGCCTAATCCAGGATGATCCCATCTCAACCTCTTTACTTGAATTACATTGGCAAAGACACTATTTCCAAGTAAGGTCCTAGTCACAGGTTCTGGGGACATTATCCTTTGTCGGCGGGAGCTATCATTCAACTGAGATAGGTAGCTAGATAGATAGGTATTCCCACCAAGAGCCACTTCTCCTTCCCCACAAAGTGGATAATGAGGTGTACCACTCATAGTTCTGTCCTTTAGGAAGATCTTCCCTTCCCACTGTTTCTTTTTGTTTAAAATATTTTTTATTGATTTCATAGAGGAAGGGAGAGAGAGAGAGGGAGAGAAACATCAATGATGAAAGAGAATCATTGATCAAGGACCAACACTGGAGATTGAGCCTGCAACCTGGGCATGTGCCATGACCGGGAATCAAACTGTGACCTTCTGATTCATAGATTGGCACTCATCCACTGAGCCACACCAGCCAGGCCCCACTCTTTCTTAAGGGTCACCCAGGGTGTGACTAGAATGCAGCTGCCATCTGCTCTGTGCTTGTACCCAGTCACTGAGCCAAAGTTTGGATGTTTTCCTCCTCCTTCAGGTGATCATACTTGATTGTCTTTGATTCATTGTCTTGATCAAGGTAGGCAGAGTGCAGTTTCATGGTTTCTACCTTCCCCACTGTGATAGCTCTCCTAATGTTGGGAAGGGTGCAGGGGAAAGCCCCTTACGTGTGCAGTGGGAGTCTGCTAAAAGTGGAGATTGATATGTTGTTCCTGTGTGGGTATTTTCAGAACCATCAGGCTTGACGACCCTCCCAGTGCTCTCAGAGCAGTGCATGCAGAGGGCAAAGCCCCTTCCAGCTGAGAACCAGCTCCCCAACTAAATGGGCCACCCAAATGTTTGCTGTTTGCAGCTACCAGAACTGCCCTCTGAAAGTTTGTGCCAATTTATATGCCCCGAATGGTATTTCCCCAAACTCTCACCAACACTGTAGAATATAAAAGTTTTTTTTCATTTTTGTTGATAAGATCAATGAAAGGCGATGTTTTTGTTGTTGCTTAAGTGTGAATGTTTAATTTTTCTTTCCTGAATTGCATGTTTGTGTCCTTTGGCCATTTTCTTTTCTTTTTTTAAATTTCTTTACTGATTAAGGTGTTACATATGTGTCCTCGTCCCCCCATTCCCCCCCAACCCTCCCTCACTCATGCCCTCACCCCCCTGTTGTCTGTGTCCATTGGTTAGGCTTATATGCACACATACAAGTCCTTTGGTTGATCTCTCCCCCTTACCCCCACCCTCCCCTGCCTTCCCTCTGAGGTTTGACAGCCTGATCGATGCTTCTGTGTCTCTGGACCTGTTTTTGTTCATCAGTTTATGTTTTTCATTATATTCCATAAATGAGTGAGATCATGTGATATTTATCTTTCTCTGACTGGCTTATTTCACTTAGCATAATGCTCTCCAGTTCCATCCATGCTGTTGCAAATATTGACTTTCTTTCTTAATGACTTGCAAGAGATTTTATATATAAAGACTATTGAAGATTTCTGTTATGTATGTTGCAAGCCTTGCTCCTCGTGTGTAACTTGCATTTTATTTTTATTTGAGATGCATGTGACATGCTGCAGTTTTGTATTTTGCTTGCCATCAAATCTCTGTTCTCGCACAATTTCTTCCATTATTCAGTTGCTTTGCAAAAACGTTTCCCATTTTAGAAGTGTCAATCACAAATGCAAAGTTGCCAGGGTGGCTAAAACCCTGGTGCTGTTGTGTGATCGAGGAATCAGGACTTGGCCCCACAAGTTACTCTCCTGAAAGCAACTTTCACATCCTTATTTCTCATGGTGTAGGCGAGGGGACTTAGCATGGGAGTCACCGCTGCATAAACTATAGAGACAATTTTGCATCCATCTTGAGATCATTTGGTCTAGGGTCTCATATAAATATATATTAATGTCCTAAAGTAAGTGGTGAACATGACCAGGTGAGAGCCACATGTAGAAAAGGAATCTTAAGACATCCCTGAGAATATAAAGAGATAAGGATGAAAACGAAAGGCACTGGCATTGAAATGACAGCGCACACCATCATCATAACCTCTAGGGAAATGGTGTTGAAACAGAACAACTTAAAGATGACTTGAACTTCACAGGAGAAGTGATTGACAGAATTATGCCTGCAGAAACTTATGGGGAAGAGCAGAATGGGCATAGCAGTTAGCAGAAAGGCTGTCACCCATACAAACAACGCCATTAAAAGGCATACTTGAGCCCTAGCTGGTTTGGTTCAGTGGATAGAGCATTGGCCTAGGAACCAAAGGGTCCCGGGTTCTATTCTGGTCAAGGGCATGTACCTCAGTTGCAGGCTCCTCCCCCTTCTGGGCTCTGGTCAGGGTGCATGTAGGAGGCAACCAATCCATGTGTTTCTCTCACATCGATATTTCTTTCTGTCTTTCCCTCTTTCTTCCACTCTCTCTAAAAGAAAAAAATCAATGGAAAACTACCCTCGGGTGAGGATAAAAAAAAAAAAAAAGGCATACTTGAGAAGGCATGACCTGGTTGTACCTAAGTGGGTCTGAGATAGTCTCAAATCTGTCATAAGCCATAATGGCAAGAAGGAAACACTCAGCCAGTGCCAAGAAGGCTTGGATGGTGAGCTGGGCAAAACAAGAACTCTAAGAGATGGTGGGAAAGTTCTGCAGAGAGTTCGCCACGGTCAGTGGCACAGCACTGGTGGAAAAGAGGAGATCCAATAAAGACAAGTTATGGAGCTGAGAATTGACTCCTATCAGGAAAATGATCGTGCAGTTTCCTCCCAAAGTTACTATGTAGAGAAACATCAGTGCCCAGAAGAGAACACTCTGGGATGTGGGGTGTTTGGACAGTCCCACAAGAACGAATTCATTCACTTTGGCGTGGTTTGTAATTTCCTGGTAATTCATTTTCTCTGTCCTCAACTCCAGGTGGGAGAGAAAGCAAACCAATCAGATCCTTGTCCACAAGGAATGCATTGATTATACCATCGGGTTGATTAAACTGTGCCAGCCCTTGACACACGTTCATCTCTGAGGTTTTCAGCCTTTGAGCCACTAGCAGCTTCAGCAGCCCACCCTCATCCCTGCATTCCTCTGCTGGAAAAATAAAAAGGTAGTCCTCTAGCAAAAAGGATCAGAACCCCTGGACTTGTGTGAACACAATATTTGAGGAAGAGAGAGCAGAGGATCCACCAAGCCTCCTGACCAAGCCTCCTATGAGATTTCCCTTCAAGCTAAATGGGACCTGACCACAGGTGGAAAGCAACTGCCTCGTCATTCAAGGGCAGAAGGATGACAGTGTGGTGGCACAGGAAAAGGTCCTTGGGACAATTTTGTTTTACCCACTCAAGCTCACCACTCAAGATCTTGTGCCCCTTCTCACCCAGAGGCTGGGTCTGAAAGACCTGCAATGGTTTTCTCCCACATCTTCAACCAGCAAATTATTACTCATCAAGGTAGAGAAGAAAGAAAGTGAAGGTTGGAAGGTCAGGGGGTATCCAAGGGAGGGACCCTAAGGATTGCCTTGCTGGGTGCCTCTTTGTTCCTTTCTGATTCTCAGGGGCCTGTGAACAGGTGGGTGGGACTAGCAGGCCTGGCCAGTCCTGTCTGGTCTTGGTTGCAAGTATTCTCTTTGGTTGACAATGTCTAGACTGACCTCCCTTGCACTAGAACAGGGGTGGGCAAACTTTTTGACTCGAGTGCAAACTTTTTGACTCGAGGGCCACAATGGGTTCTTAAACTGGACCGGAGGGCCGGAACAAAAGCATGGATGGAGTGTTTGTGTGAACTAATATAAATTCAAAGTAAACATCATTACATAAAAGGGTACGGTCTTTTTTTTTTTAGTTTTATTCATTTCAAACAGGCCGGATCCAGCCCGCGGGCCATAGTTTGCCCACGGCTGCACTAGAATGATGAGATCTGAGATCTTGGTGTGACTACTGGCATGTGTCTGATTCTCATGTCTGTGCTTTTGACTGTGCTCCTAACTACTGTACTGTAATTTATAATCAATAAATCTCTAGATGTGCACCTCCATCTGGGCATTTGCCATCACTTTAAATATCACTTCACCAATGTCAAGCTCATTCATATTCCCTACTCCCCTCTCAGT
Source organism: Myotis daubentonii (assembly GCF_963259705.1). Taxonomy (NCBI): domain Eukaryota; kingdom Metazoa; phylum Chordata; class Mammalia; order Chiroptera; family Vespertilionidae; genus Myotis; species Myotis daubentonii. Next base: position 10,064,356 of record NC_081861.1, on the reverse strand, counting down.
CAATGCCATTTTCAACTTTGCTATTTATTAGTGTCTGGCACATAGTAGGTGCTCACCAAATGTTAGATCCCTTCTGTAACTTACCCTCCATATCTCATCAGTCAAAAAGCTCTGTTAATATGTCCATTTAATTGAATAAGCATTTACGGACACCTGTTGTGGAGTGGGCACTGAGAAGAATATTCCTTTACAATATCTCTCATAGCTATCCATTCTTCTTTATTCTGATGTTTTTAGAGTCCAGGAATTTATCACCTTACACCAAGATTTACTACTAACAACCTCCCGGACACAGTCTGCCCTCAAGGGGTTCCCTATCTGATGGGAGTGACAGAAACGGAAGCAGGCTAGTTATTATAATACACTTTGATCTGTAGTATATTGGGGGAGGTTCAAGGTCGTACAAAACACCCAGGAAGGGTGCTTTTGACTGTGATTTTTCCCAATTCTGATCAGGAAAGAAGTGACATCTCAGCAAAGACATTAAGAATGAGTGAGAACTAGCCAGTCAGTTCCTTCTACAGCAAGTCAGAGACGAGGAGGGAAGAGAGCAGAGACAAAGGCCAATACATCAGTCTCTGCTGACCATCCATGGAGTGAGAAAATCTGACCATCTCAAGTTTGGATGAGGAGGGGTAGACAGAGGGAGGCACCAAAGTTGAAAGAGCTAACTCTATTCATAACTGGCTCAACTCAGTTACCACAGACAGATGCATGTGGTTAGAGCAGATCTTCTCTACATTGGGTCTATGGACCAGCAGTATCAGCATCTTCTGGGACTTGGTAGAGTTTCAGACTCTCGCGTCTCACCCCAGGCCTACTGAGTCAGAAACTCTGAGGGTAGAGCCTAGAATTTGGGGAGTAGAGACATGCGCGGGGGGGGGGGGTGGTTCTGGTGCCTCTAAAGTTTGAGAACCACTGGCTTCAAGTACAGCTTGCTCATTTCCTGGTAGCTTTCAACTTTTGTTCAGAAGCAAAAATGAGAGAAGAAACAGACATAGACAACTTTTCAGATGTTTAATAATTGTAAGGTCCCAAAGTCAGAATGAGAGAGAAGAGTATTCGCCTGAGTCCTAGAGAAACCAGCCTGACCCCTACCCCTCTTCTGTACCCAAGTCTTCAGACAGCCAGGTCTTGTAAAGGAAATGAGCCCTGGTTGCTGTTCCACAGGGCTGTTAAGCCACATTTCTGTCATGTGACTCCAGCTTTTCACATTTCTCAGTTTCATTTCCCACATGAAGCTTTCATGCTTTCATGGCATTAGATTCTAAAAATACTGAGATGTCCTAGAAGCAGTTTCCATCTTTGCCCCTTGGATCCAGCAGTGAGGAACTCACAGAGGAGGTGGGGGGAGGGAATTCACTTTCCTGTGAGGCACTATGGAATGGACTGTCATATCTATTTGCTGTGCTCCACTCTCAGAGGGGACAAGTGAGAGGGCTGAAGGCCAGGACCAAGGTTCTATCCACAACCTCACTAGACTTCAAGTAGTTTTGATCACTTCCCTACTTCCCTCCAAGAGTTTTGTGAAACTATGTCACACACACACACACACACACACACACACACACACACACACATTTTTAAACTAGCATTTGAAATTTTTCATAAGTTTAGATAGTTGTAAAGTTTTTATTTCTGGCTTACTGTAAATATTCACAATTTTAAATACCTCTGCCTGCATTTTCCTTGAGAAAGCTTTATTTACCCTCTGTGGTGTGCGCACATGGACTTGAAGAACAGGCACTAAGACCACACAACCTTTCAAAAGGTACCGATGGGGCTTGTTTCACAGCGAGCTCCTGGGGAAGATGGTGCTGCCATGTCGTAAGGCACAAAACAGGCTAGTTATTTTGGAAGGTGGTCACTTCTTTTAATATATTTTTATTGATTTCAGAGAGGAAGGGGGAGGGAAAGAGAGAAACATCAATGATGAGAGAGAATCATTGACTGGCTGCCTCCTGCATGCCCCACACTGGGGTTCAAGCCCACAACCCGGGCATGTGCTCTGACTGGGAACCGAACTGTGACCTCCTGGTTCATAGGTTGACACTGAACCACACCGGCCGGGCTAGCTGGTCACTTCTTATTGCCATCAGGCCAACTCCAACCTTATGCAGTTGTGGCTCTGTGAGCACACTGAATCTTCTGTTGTGGGGACTCTATCTGGAGGACTAAAGAAAGTAGCCTCTTCACTCAAACATGTCCTGTGTCATTGAGACATTGGCAACATCATCCCCAAGGAGAAGACCCTGATATGTTCCATGAGAACTCCATAGGTGGCATGTATTTCTAAAAGTGGCATCCCAGCCCCGCAGGCATAGGATGGAATCATGACTAAATTGTATCTGTGAGAGGGGCTGAGCAGCTGGCTCAAATCAGCCAGGCTTCTCCCAGCTCAGTAGCCAGGCCTCCTTGCCTACAGGGGCCCACATTCTCAGTGATGGTGGCGGAGAAAATGAAAAAGAGGACCCCTTCCTGCTCTCACTTTGAGCCAAATTTCGTTTTCTTGAGATTAAAAATGCTTTGGTATGAACATAATGGTATTTTTGTAGCCCTTCTCTTGTCAAGTCATAATACATTTGCCTGATTTCAACCATGATGTTTTCACTTACCTAAAATGTTGACTTCTATTTCAGCTGGAGGATGGAAAGAACTATGGTCACTGCTCAGTGAGTGCTTTCCTTCACACAGAGGCCAGCAGACCTAATCATTAGTGACTTGAAGGGCTCCATAGTAAGGTATTAAAATAAAATAACCGTAAGGATCTAAGGGCTGTACATACCAATAGTCAATGGATTATCCCCTGGTAACTTTTTCAGGGACTGGGTGCTTGGTAGGTAATTCCCTTGTACTTCTGAAAAGTAGGCAATGTGAACGAACATGTGAGCAGAGATGAATACTTCTTCTTTCCCCGGGGTGTAGGCTAAATGTCACTTCTTTTCTATAACTATGAACATTTCCTGACTAGTCAGTCCCCAGATTCTGAGGTCCACCTGGGGCAGGTGCAAAGGACATCCCTCTAGGCACAAGCTTGCCAAGGATTTCAGAGTCCTCAGTTACCCAGCAGTGGTTCTCAACCTTCTGGCCCTTTAAATATAGTTCCTCATGTTGTGACCTAACCATAAAATTATTTTCGTTGCTACTTCATCACTGTCATGTTGCTACTGTTATGAATCGTAATGTAAATATCTGATATGCAGGATGGTCTTAGGCGACCCCTGTGAAAGGGTCGTTTGACCGCCAAAGGGGTCGTGACCCACAGGTTGAGAACCGCTGCCCTACAGCCTTAAGCTTCTATCCATTGCCCACAGTTCAGGATTGCAGTGATGTCAGGATAGGTAATAAGAAAGTCCAGCCTTCTGCCCAGCCAGTGTGGCTCAGTGGTTGTGTCTAGATTTATGAACCAGGAGGTCACAGTTCAATTCCCGGTCAGGGCACATGGCCAGATTGCGGGCTCGATCCCCAGTGTGGGGTGTGCAGGAGGCTGCCAATCAATGATTCTCTCTTATCATTGATGTTTCTATCTCTTACTCCCTCTCTCTTTCTTTCTGCAATCAAGTTTAAAAATATTTTAAAATAAGAAAGTCCAGTCTTCTTGCTAAGGACACACAAAGGCCAACCATACATCTAGAGGACTAACACTCTAGGAGGAGAGAGACACCTCCCAGAGTCCTGTGGTTCACAATGTAACTCGGGAAAATAATCCCAATTTTCCAATCCACAGTCAATATGGAGAGGAGAGAGCTTACTTGGGGGTTACCTCTGTTGCCCTTATTAACCAGAGAGAGAGTCTTAGAAAATACAAATTGATCTTGGCAAGAAAAACCTCAGGGAAAATAATTAGAGGTGTATGCCAACCACATTACTGAAGTTGTGAGTAGCCTCTAAGGGCAGCCTCAATTATAAATGTGGCCTTGATGGAACAAACAGATTGACCCTTTGTGCCAAAGAGTGACAACAAATAACAAGTTCATGCTGCAACCTCACAGCCCAACACCTGGGACTTCTGCACTCCTTGTCCAAAGCTGCATTTCAGATCCTTTGAGGAATGAGTGATTCTTGGTCAGACACCAGAATTATTAGACCATTATCATCATTTACTATGCCTCTCTCCTGTGCCAGAGTCTATGCAAGAGTTACAGACTAATAAGGGATCAAACACAGATCCTTGAGGTACACAAGAATCGAACATCAGTCTGCTTAGAATAGAAACCGAGAGCAAGACTTGACTGAGGGGTAGACTTGAGCTGGAGTTTCAAGCTCAACTCCACCCCTTCCTAGCTGTGTGATTTGAGATGAGCTGTGATACTTAATCTCAGCTTTAGATTTTTTTCCTCCTTGACATGGGACAAATACTAGTTATCTCACCTCATTTGTGGCGAGCCAGCAAGGCCATGGCATACTCAGCCCCAGGGCACCTTATGTGCTACGCCAGCTCAGCCAGGTTCAGTGACCCTGAGAGGGGGCGGTGAAGGATTGAGAAAAGACAGATAAGAAAAGAAAGCTGGGTCTGGGTAGGACCCTGTCCTCTCTGATGGAGAGCCTCTCTGACGGAGAGCTAGCGACAGCGCCACAGACTACAAGCTGAGTCTTTATTTTATAGCAGATTCCACGAGGCAAAGTCAGGGCGTGGTCAAGATGTTTACAACATCCTTGTGGGTTTTGATCCTAGTCAACTACATGCACCTGAACTCTATCAAGCCCACACCACTTAGACATGTGGGGCCACGTGTTCGGACCATAGGTTCAAGCTTACAACTATAGCTGTTGGCTATAATTGTGCTGGGAGGGCTTTGCCCTCCAAGCTGGGACTTGCACGTGGCAATGAGAGGACTGTTGACCTCTCATTAGTCTGAGGCTTGAACCTGTCCAAATACTGTAGCCGCTCTCCACACTTGTTGTTTGGAGGAATATCGAGAAAATACATGTGTAACTAACTGGTCTGTAAATATAGGTGTTCATTCAGGAAAAAGCCCAGCATTTCCCCACCCACCCCAGCAGGGCATTTACATTGGAACACAGTTGCCTCATATCAGCACCAGCAGGTTGAGCATCAGTCGTCTAGGCCAGTGAATTCTCTTTGTCTCTTCCCTGGTGCCAACGTGGAGACAGACCTCAGACATGTTTCCCATGAATGTTGAATGTTCAACATGTTCCCGAGGGACAGAGAGGTGACTGAATGTAAATCAAACTGGACAGCCCTGTGGTCAGGAGTCAGGCATGATACCATAGTTACTGGGGATCAGACGTGATGATGATGTACAACTCAGGAGTTCTCTACCATGATTAGTGTTCTTAGATGCATGGTGGCGATAGAGTTGCGCTGATGAAAAGAATGTTTCCACTGAAGTTGAGAGGGTCTACAAGTCAGGTGATGGTGCAGAGCCAGGAGTTAGGGATGCTGGCACTCAAAAGGTTTTTAATTAATGACACTTTAATATATCACCTAAGGTTAAACAGAAATTTTCAACTCTAGGTCAAATCTGGCATGGTTAAATACTCATGCAGGTTTGGACAATTTTCTTCATGTACACTTGAATGTAAGATTGCTAAGGAACGCCTGTGAAATGCATTTGTAAGTATTCACATAGCAATCATAGCCTAAATGCTGATTGATATCACTATACTGAGATGATGGGGAGGAGGAAGCATGTGTGTGGTGTGTGTGAGAAGGCTAACCCCTATTTTTGTAAAAAACTACTGTTTGAAATTCCCTGCTATTAGATGATCCCTTATTCTGTGAGTCAACTCTGTTATTTTTAGATGGCCCCTTACTCTGTAAATTAACTTTGCTGTCTGTCTAGCTGCTTGAATAATAGGGAAGATAAACTTGGCTGTCTGACCTTGTAGGCTAGTCACCTGACATAAGGTCTGGAAAAACCCTTATTTGGGAGACAAAGGGGGTGGGAAGATATAAATAGGGAAAGCTTCCTTCATGTTTTTGCCCAGAAATTTGAGAGACATCTCCCTCTGGGCCCGCTGGCAAATAAATGGTGTAACTCAATTTCTCTGGGCATTGCTTGGTTTTTCTCCAGTCTTCTGTAAGCATCATTTCTTTCATAACACGTGCATGGTGGTTTCTAGGAAAAGTGGTGAAACAGGGTTAGATTCTGAACTTCCAGCGTGGGATATAAAACAGAAAGCAACAAGTGAACTCATAGACACAGACAATGGTATGGTGGTTGCCAGAGGGAAGGGAGGTGGGAAGAGCAGAAACTGAAATAATATGATTTATGTTCTTTTCCATCTGACTTATTTCGCTTAGCATTATATTCTCAAGATCTTATCCATGTTGTCATCATTTCTTATGGTTGAGTAGTATTCCATTGTATAAACGTACCACGTCTTTATCCAAGCATTCATCAAAGGACACTTAGGTTGCTTCCATGTCTTGGCTACTGTGAATATTGCTGCAATGAACATGGGGTTACATAACATCTTTACAAATAAGTGTTTTCAAATTAGCCAGGTATCTAAGAGTGTTTGCTAGGTCATATGTTAGCTCTATTCTTAATTTTTAAAGGAACCTCCATACTATTTTCCATAGTGGTGTTACCAGTTTACATTCCCACCAGCAGTGAAAGAGGGTTCCTTTTTCTCCACATCCTCTCCAACACTTGTTATTTCTTGTCTTATTGATAACTGGAGTCCCAGTGCACGAAATCCATGCACTGGTAGGGTCCCTAGCAGCTGCCAGCTGGGTACTCCCTCTCTTCCCCCAGCTGCCTGCTGCTGCCTGGGCCTCCCTCCCTTCCCCCAGCCAGCTGTCTGGTCAGACTCCTGGAAGAACTCCTGGTCAAGGGGATAATTTGCATACTACGCTGTGGCGAGCTAGCTCGGCCATGGCATACAGCCCCACATTGGGCACCTTATGTGCCTCGCCAGCTCAGCCAGGTTCGGTGAGCCAGAGGGTAGGCAGTGAAGGATTGAGAAAAGACAGACAAGAGAAGAAAGCTGGGTCTTGGTGGGATGCTGTACTCTCTGATGGAGAGCTAGTGACAGCGCCACGGACTACAAGCCGTGTCTTTATTTTATAGCCAGATTCCACAAGGCAAAGTAAGGGCGTGGTCAAGATGTTTACAGTATTCTCATGGGTTTCGATCCTACTCAATTACATGCACCTGAACTCTATCAAGCCCACATCACTCAGACACGTGGGGCCACGTGTTCGGACTTTGCCCTCCAAGCTGGGACTTGCACATGGCCATGACAGGACTGTGCCCTCTCATTAGTCTGAGGTTTGAACCTGTCCAAACACTGTAGCTGCTCTCCACACTACGCTTTTATTATATAGGATAGCCACTCTAAAGTTGTGAGGCAGTATCTCATTGTGGTATTCATTTGCATTTCCCTTATAGCTAGTGAAGTTAAGCATCTTTTCACATATCTGTTGGCCATTTGCATGTCTTTTTGGGAAAAGTGTCCCAAAGTACTCTGCCCATTTTTAAATTAGATTGTTTTTTGTTGTTATGTCATATGAATTCTTTATATATTTTGGATGGTTCCATTTGCAAATATCTTTTCCCATTCTGTCGGTGGCCGTTTTGTTTTGTTGATGGTTTCTTTTGCTGTGCAGAAGCTTTTTAGTTTAATGTAGACCCATTCATTTATTTTTGCTCTTATTTCCCTTGCCTTTGGGGTCAAGTTCACAAAAACCTCTCTGAGACCAAGGTCCATACGTTCGGTAGCTATGTTTTCCTCTATGCATTTCATTAAGATCTTATATTTAAATCTTTAATCTATTCCAAGTTAATTTTTGTGTATGTTTTTAAGGAACAGTCCAGGTTGTGGCTTTCCAATTTTCCCAACACCAATAAATAGCACTTTAAACAATTGGCTTCCCATGCACGTGCACACAAAGGTGGATCCCTATCTCACTACTTACTTCAAAATAAATCTCAGATGGCTCCAAGAGTAAATACAAAAAAAAAATGAAACATTAAAAGAACTGGAAAATCACAAGGGTGGATATGTTATATTCTGAGAGTGTTACAATTAGTCTGAGCTCAGAAACCCCAGAGGAGAAAAACAATCAAGTCACTACTAAAATTTAAAATGTGTGGCAAAAGGCAAATGGGAAAAATACCCATCTCGATTTAAAGGAGCTGATTTCGTTAACAAATATTTTTCAAGACAAAGCAAACAACCCAATACAAAAGTAAGCTACGAATCTGTCAACGTAAGTAACAATCAAACCTGTAGTGAATTTTTGTGAGCTTATTTGAGCCAAACTGGACAATTGCCGGGAAGCAAAATCTCAACGGATTGAGAAAATGTTCTGGAAAAAAATGGCAGTTCTGTACCCTGCTTCATACATTACAATGAATAAGTGGGTTACATGATATCCATTGGTGATAGATTAGAGAGGTGGGAGAAAGCAAAGCAGGGAAACCTCTGGGATTGGATAAAAAGGAAAATGATGGACATATACTTCTTTTACGCTGGTGGCTACGGGATAGTTAACAGTCAACAACTCAATAACAGTGAGGGGATTTCTGGTCTCCGCTGTGGTGCAGTATCTGTGCTTTCAGGGCTCCAGAAAAAGGAAATTACTTTGACATTCCAAGGTAGATGCAAAAAGATAACAGACAGGCTTAATTAAGTAAAGACTGACTTTTGTCAGGGAAGATTTTAGCCTAGGACAGGACCACCTGCCATAAACTGCTTTTAGTTGATAAGTTTCCATCTCAGGCCATCCTTTGTGCTTACTGTAGGTCTCTGAGTTTGGAAGGCTGCCATGCAGGCCTGCCCTGAGCTTGTCAGGGTTAGCATGTGGCCCCTTTTTGTCCACAAATCTATGAATGTGGACATGGAGGTCATAAGAAAAAAAATACAAAGGCAAATAAACCAAGAAAAATATGCTCAGCCTCGCTAATATATTTTTAAATGCAAATTAAAACAAAGAGTCGTTTTTGCCCATGAGATTGGCAAAATCGTAAACAATTGGTATCCGTTTGAGTGAGGCTGTTATGCTGTTGTTGGAGCAGCCTCTCTGGAGGCCAAGTTGGCAGCATTGTTCCAATGTGAAATGTGCACAGCAAGCTCAGCAGGGGGGAAGCAGAGAGGGTCCAGATGGTCGCGGGAGAAAGTTCGGAAGGAAAGAAAAAGACAGGCAGGCTTCCTGGGCTGCTATTTCTGTGTCTCGGTTGAAGGGCTTCCTGTCGGCCTCGCCCTGTGCACTGCAGAGAGTACAAGTGGAGACTGTGGAACAGCCTGAGCAGCAGAAAACCAGAATGCTTTATTTTTGATTTTTTAAATATATTTGTATTGATTTCAGAGAGGAAGGGAGAGGGAGAGATTAAATAGAAATATCAGTGATGAGAGAGAATCATTGACCGGCTTCCTCCTGCACGCCTCCTACTAGGGATCAAGCCTGCAACCCGGGCATGTGCCCTGACCGGGAATCGAACCCAGGGCTCTTCAGTCCTCAGGCCGAGGCTCTATCCACTGAGCCAAATCAGTTAGGGCCAGAAGATACTTTAGAACCTCTCTCAAACCCATGCTCAGCATCAGTCCTGTTTGGAGCTCCTTTCCTGGGGTTAGACACTCAGGTCTGGAGGACACAGGCCTTCAATCTCAAGGCCATGTTAGCACCCTTTGCTCTCCTCTTTACTCATTCAATAACTGAATGTTGCGCCTGATTGCAGACTCCCAGGGTAGCCACTAGGCAGAGACAGAGGAATGCTCAATAAATGCTCATTCCAGAACTGAGAGCGCGTGGTCTAGAGAGGAAACATGGAAAGAGGAAGTGGGGAAAAAAATAGATGTTTGCTGGTCAGCTTTGAATAGGTAATTCCCGTACTCTTGAGCTGCTTTTGCATGCCAAGACCCTCCCTTCTCATTTCTCCTCCTGGTGGCCTAGGATATGACCTGGCATGAGAGTGTGGTGATAATGAGGCAGTTTTCACCATTAGATAACACCATAGTGGAAGGTGAAGGGAGGAATCAGACACACTTAGGTAGGTCTTCATTGACTGCTATGCCTTGACATCGTCTTGCACATGAACTTATGCTTCGAGTTAGCTAGTCCACATCCATATTCCCAACATCTCCTCCTACCATTCTCATTGACCAGCTTTTCTGGCTTCTGCGTGGAGATTTGGGACAGGCAGAGAATCCCGAGGTTGCTTGTGGCAGTAGGGTTTTGAAGTTATCCCACACCGGAACTGTCACCTCTAAATTTGGGAACTGTTGATAGTCATGTTTGCCGCCATTTGGGAGCTGAATCGCCCATAAAGGGGGCCACCCCAGAGTTTCAGCCACGTACTTTCCTTCCTTGCCACAATGTGCAATGCATAGTTTCCCAAACAAGTACATGATACCGGCCAATGTTTTGGGGGTGTCCCCACACTCACACAGTCGTCCATGTGCATCTAGCATACAGGCCACCCCTCCCCACATGGAATTAGATGGCCAGCTCAGGGTTTCCCCCACATATGCCCCTTTCCCAAGACACATTTCATCAGTCTCCTGGATGGCTCGCTGATTGTTAGGATATACAGACCCAGGGCAAAATCCAGGACTGAAAACTCTACCTTGGTAGTCGGAGGGCAGGGAAAGACCAGAGGGAGGCTGGCTACTCCACTATGGTAATAGAGTTTATGAAGGGAGTCTTACACCTGAGGCACATTTTGGGTGGCTGCAAGACCAAATGAATCCCCACACCACTTGACAGGCAGCAAAAAATTATGTAAAGGGAGGGAGAGTCACAGGTACATGAGTGCTACCAGATATGGAAATTGCATGTTTGATCTGGTCAGGACAGTGGCCTATGCCAGGAACTAGCCATAGTGGGAGGCAGAGGAGGGGTATGGAACCCAAAGTGAGGAAGGTGAGTCTGGAACCCAAGATGATGGCAGCACAGAGGTTCTTTCACTACCTTAATTGGCAGCCAATAGGTAGATGGGCACATTTCCCCTCAGGAAGCCACTCCATGGCCGTGTCCAGCCCTTTCCCTAGCATTGTCAAATGCAATCAGTATCAGCTGGGAATAATGACTCTGATGGGCCCCTATTTCATTCATTAAACAGTCACTTGCACCCCAGTTGGTTGAGCGTTACCTGGTGCACTGAGAGGTCAGGTCAGCAGTTGGTTTCCCGGTTTTCAGGCTCCATCTCCAGGTAGGGGCATGCGGGAGGCAGCCGATTACGCTCTCTCTCTCTCTCTTTCTTTCTCTCTCTCTCCAAAATCAATAAAACATTTTTTTTAAAAGTCTTTTGGTCTGTGAGCTGAAGATGAAAGAAACTGAAGTCCCAACTCACTCTCTCCAACCTCCCCCCGCTCAGACTCAGAGGTTCTTGGTGGTTAGCGGAGCCAGAGTTCTGCATCTGGGCCAGCATCTAGAGCAGCAGTTCTCAACCTGTGGGTCGCGACCTGTTTGGTGGTCGAACGACCCTTTCACAGGGGTCGCCTAAGACCATCCTGCATATCAGATATTTACATTACGATTCATAACAGTAGCAACATGACAGTTATGAAGTAGTAACGAAAATAATTTTATGGTTGGGTCACAACATGAGGAACTGTATTTAAAGGGCCAGAAGGTTGAGAACCACTGATGGAGGAATGGGCCTCGAGAATTAGGTTATTTCAGTGCCAACTCACCCAGGATTTTCTCTTTTAAAGAGTCCAAATAGTTAATAGGATGCACACAAATCTCTACACCTGGCCATATAGTCCCAGCAGAATGATGGTCCCGGAACTCAGTGCCATATTGGCCAAGAATCTGTGATGTCTAGTGGGAAAGAGATACTGAAAATCTGGATGTTTTTGAGCCAGATGGTAGCTGAGCTATCACTGCTTTAGAACATCTGGGAATTTGCAAAGGGCAGCGCCAGTTACTTTGGTCTCGTTTGAAGTGACTTTCTTTCAAAGTGCTAAATTACTCTTTTAAAACCTCTTACTTTTGCCCTAGCCACTTTGGCTCAGTGGATAGAGCATTGGCCTTCAGACTGAAGGGTTTTGGGTTCAATTTTGGTGAAGGGCACATGCCTGGGTTGCGGGTTCAATCCCCAGTGAGGGGTGTGCAGGAGGCATCCGATCAATGATTCTCCCTCATCATTGATATTTCTATCTCTCCTTCTTTTATCCTCCCTGAAATCAATAAAGATATATTTAGAAAAAATACATAAAACCTCTTACTTTCTATTCCTCCCTTTGGGCCCCATTTCTAGGTAATGCCGGCTCTAAAGTGAGTCTTTGCACTACCTGGTGCAAGCGCGGGCACTTTCAGCCCTGGGCCACGTGGTGTGTCCATGGTCCTTGCCAAAGAGCTGCTGCGGACTTGACCTCTGCCTCCAGACCAGATTTCTGTCTTGGGCTTCCGTTGGTTTTTACGGAGCCAGCTTGCTCCAGGAAAGCTCAGTGACTGTGTTTTCCACACGTGCTGGACAAGGTCACATCGAGAAGGTGTTTCCAAAGCCTGGTGCATGGCCTCTGTCTCCATTAGGAAGCAGAAAAGCTTTTGTGTTAAAAACTGTGGCCAGTCCAGCCAGTGTTGCTCAGTGGTTGATCATCGACCTATGAGCCAGGAGGTCACAGGTCAATTCCCAGTCAGAGCATGTGCCTGGGTTGCCGGGTAGATTCCCAGTGTGGGGAGTGAAGGCAGCAGATCAATGATTCTCTCTCATCATGGATGTTTCTGACTTTCTTTCCCTCTCCTTTCCTCTCTGAAATCAATAACAATATACAGTGGGGCCTTGACTTACGAGTTTAATTCTTTCCGAGACTGAGCTCGTTAAGGAGCTTGTTAAGGAGCTCGTTAACTCAAATTACTCTATCAACTCAATGCAAAAAATCCTCGGAGAGACAGCTGGTATCTCAAAAAACTCCTTAGTCGGGACACTCGTAAGTCAAGGCCCCACTGTATTTTAAGAAAAGAAAGAAACTGTGGCTGAGAGGAGAGAGGGGGAAGAGGAAGGTGGAGGGACTGGAAAAGTGGCGCACACCCACCGTTGACAGTTGGAAGACCCTAGGCCCTAGGGTCTTTGGCCCCTTGAGTGTGGTCACGAAGTTTCAATCGCACTGTACATGTGCGCCCGCACGTGGTATTTTGTGGAAGAGCCACACTCAAGGGGCCGCAGTTTGCTGACCACTGCCCTAGGGGAAAGGGTCAGAGTGTATGGGAATGATTTAAGGGGATAGTATGTGATTCTAAGCAGAAACAGGGCTGTTTGGGGGTCCTGTTTCCTTTTTCCGGGGTGTGGCAAAATGCTGGAAAGAGGACCTTCTTCCTGCTGCTGCTAGACGCCAGCACCACCCTGGCCCTCAGAGGACTGGTAGATTCTAAGATATGACAATGGCCTTGGCTTGGGCAGTAGTGCTAAGGAGGCTTTTCTGAGCAAGCCCTGTGGGCAATGGAGGTGAACAAAATGGAAACCGGCGGCGGCCAGCCCAAAGTGGCTGCTTCATGAATGCAGAGGACCCCAGAAGTATCTTGGGTCCTGCTACAAAGATGCACAACATGGTGCAGGTTAGACATTGAGCTACCCGTAGACCAGGACTGGGGAGATGAAAGTATTAGTTGGAAGTTTAGGGCAGCTGAGTAGGAGCATTCTCCAAGGTTCATAACTCTTATTCTGCCACTTCATTCAGTGAAGCTACTTTGATGGCATGGAATAATGTGAAGCTGTTAAAACTTATTTGGGGGAGAAAATACAGTTCAAAATTCTCCACGCAAGATGAAGTTTAAAGACATTAGAGGAAAGCCCAGAATAAAAGTCTTTCAGCCCTGGCTAATCTTTATGCATGGTTGTCACTTTTAAGATTAGAAAACACAAGTTGTCACACAATAAGTATAATCTGGTGTCAATTTGTTAAATATATTTTTATTGATTTCAGATGGGAAGGGAGAGGGAGAGAGAGATAGAAACATCAATGATGAGAAAGAGTCATTGATCAGCTGCCTCCTGCAGGCCCCACACTGGGGATCGAGCCTGCAACTTGGGCATGTCCCCTGACTGGGAATTACGACCTCCTGGTTCATGGGTTGATGCTCAACCACTGAGCCACACTGGCCGGGTGGGTGTCAATGTTTTTAAAAGAAAAATTACATATGTGTATGTATATGCACACATCTAGGTATGTTTGTGAAAAGGCCTGGCATCTTATACTCTGTAGATCCCTAAAAATAGGAGGTAGTGGTAAGTAATCACCCTCATTTTTATTCACCTCTGTGTCGTTTGAATTGTACAATGTCATGTGTTATATCTATCATTCAATATATATACACTCTTCATGTAAAAAATGGAGGCCCTGATAACCCTGATAATGCCCCTTGTGGGCATTACAAAAAAATAACAGAATCTTAGTGTTGACGGTTGAGGGGCTTAAAAGACCTCCAGTCTTGTGCTCCATTGCCCATTTTGTGCTTCTTCCTAGCAAGGCTTGATCACTTGATTCGAATCCAGCCAAGCCTGTGCATTTCTGCCTCTAAAATTAGCCCAAGACCCAGTCACATGCTGGTGATTGCACAATGGGGGTTTAAGTTTCAGCAGATCTGCGTTAAATCACATTGTCAAGATCTATATTGTATTTTTTGACAGTATGGCTCTGTTTATAGAAAGTCCAAGAACAGACAAATTTAATCAAAGGTGGTGGAAATCAATTCTGGTTTTGGGGGGCGTGGGGGTATGGTACTACTAGGAGGGGACAGTAGAGAACATTCTGGGGTACTGGAAATGTTCCCTATGTATATTTAAAGAAACTTTTTTAATTTGTCAATTGCAGTTGACAATATTATTTTATATTAGTTTTCAGTGTACAGCATAGTGGTTAGACATTTATATGTTACGAAGGATACCCCGATAAGTCTAGCACCCACAAGGTATGATACATAGTTATTACAATATCATTGACTATAGTCCCTGTGCCAGGGGTGGGCAACCCCTGGCACGCCAGTAACTTTTGCTGGCACGCAAAACCCTCTCTTATCATCTTCCATTTACAATTTTTTTCTTAATATCGACTTTTTTATTTTGCAGGTAAATTCAGTGTAGGTGCATCTTAGACAAATAAATAATTTTACATAACAAGTTATCCTAAAGACCATAGACATGGATTCACGAGGGAGGGGAAGAGCAATTTCTATGCCTCTGCCTTAACTCTCCCTGCCTTCCTAGATCCAACCAGTGTTTTGATTTCAGCCTCAGATGCAACGGGTTTTCATTGACAAGACAACCACCTCACCTACTTATTCAAAATTTCACTCTATAAAAATGAAACATTCTCTCTCGCTTTGCCCACCAGTACTAACGAAACGGGAATAAATTTCTATGTTTCTCTCAGCAGCAAAAGTCCCACTGATAATATTAAACGGAGTCATAAAGTTTTCTGTCGGACTATCAGTGTACATGTATACATTAAAAAATAAATGTATTTTTCATCATCATATACTGTGTTTTTTGTCTCTCGAATGAATTTTATTATTTCCTCAAGGTTCTTCACATACGTACACCTTAAGAGATATCAAGTAGGCGTAACATTTTCTCAAAAAATTAGGGTTGGCACGCAGAAGAATTTTGAGTCAGAGATGTTGCTGGTTTTGGCACGCACTCACAAAAAGGTTGCCTACCCCTGCCCTATGCTGAACGTTACATCCCTGTGACTATTTTATAACTGCCAATTTGTACTTCCTAATCCTTTCACCTTTTCCACCCAGCCCCTAACCCCCTCCCACATGGCAACCATCAGTTTGTTCTCTGTTTCCATGAGTCTGTTTCTGTTTTGTTTGTTCATTTATTTTTTCTTTAGATTCCACATATAAATGAAATCATATGGTATTTGCCTTTCTCTGTCTGACTTATTTCACTCAGCATAATAGCCTCTATGTCCATCCATGTTGTCACAGAAGGTAAGATTTCCTTCTTTTTTTACAGCTGAGTAGTATTCCATTGTGTGAATGTACCACAGCTTTTTTTATCCACTCATCTACTGATGGACACTTGGGCTTCTTTCAAATCTTGGCTATTGTAAATAATTCTGCAATGAATATAGTGGTGCATATATCTCTTTGAATTAGTATTTTGGGTTTCTTTGGGTAAATACCCAGAAGTGTAATTGCTGGGTCATAAGGTAGTTCTTTTTAAAAAATTTTAAAGAACCTCCATACTGCTTTCCATAGTGGCTCTACCAACTTAAAATCCCACCAACAGTGCAGTAGGGTTCCCTTTTCTCCATATCCTCACCAGCACTTTTTGTTTGTTGATGATAGACACTCTGACAGGTATGAGGTATATTTTTATTGATTTCAGAGAGGAAGGGAAGGGAGAGATAAAAACATCAATGATGACAGAGAATCATTGATTGGCTGCCTCCTGCACACCCCCTACTGGGGATCAAGCCCGCAACCCAGGCATGTTCCCTTGACCAGAATCGAACCCGGGACCCTTCAGTCCGCAGGCCAACGCTCTCTCCACTGAGCCAAACCAGCTAGGACAGGTATGAGGTTTTAATTTGCATTTCACTGATGATTAGGGATATTGAGCATTTTTTCATATGCCTATTGGTCATCTGTATGTCATCTTTGAAAAAGTGTCTATTCAGGTCCTTTGCCTGTTTTTAATCGGATTGTTTGGGGGGGGGGTTAATTATAAATTATAACATATGAGTTTCTTATAAATATTGGATATTAACCTCTTATTGGATGTATCTTTGGTGAACCTGTTCTCCCAATCACAAGGTTGTCTTTGCCTTTTGTTGATGGTTTCCTTTGTTGTGCATAAACTTTTTAGTTTGATGTAGTCCCATTTGCTTTCTTTGTTTTTTTGTTTGTTTTCTTTGTCTGAGGAAATATATAAGAAAATATATTACTAAGAGCAATTCAGAGAGTTTACTGCCTATGTTTTCTTCTAGGGGTTTTATGGTTTGGGGGTCTTACATTTCAGTCTTTAATCCATTTTGAGTTTATGATGTAACAGGGTGGTCTAGTTTCATTTTTACTGTGTCTTTTGCGAAGGAAATGTAAGTAATTGGGTTTGCGCTGTGACCTGGGAAAAGCACTCCCCTCGGTGGGGTGGACCACAGGGATGGCCTCCTTCCTGACCTCTCCCCTAGGACTTCTGGAGGCCTGCCTCCACTTCTATGTAACGTGAGTGACAAAGCATAGCAACTCCTCTAAGGACACTCCCTTCCTAATAGCTGTCAGGCAATACTTCTGAGAGCTGCTCCCTGTGGTCCAGACATGCAGGAAAGCCACTTTCTGGGCTCTGGGAATCTTTGCTACCAATCCAGGCCACTCACCCCACCGCTGCTCTCCTTCTTGCGCTTCTCACTAACAGCAGATGGTGACAGGAGAATCCCTGACAGGGCTTCTCCCCGGATTTCCACTTCAGCACTGATCTGCCCTTTCCAGGTAACACCAAGTCTGTTATCCAGGGCTGTTCAAGGGGCATGAGAAAAGAGCAGGGAGGACACACCAGTCATATTCCCAGAGGGGCAGTTGCCCCACACTCTCTGTGAGGATGTAGGTTGTACCCCGGAGTGTGATAAATACCTAAAAATTTCTTCAATGCCAAAGTAATAAAAGACTGATTAAGTTATCATCTATTTTGATTTTCTATTTACTTTTGTTTATGGACTTTGTTTGTTATTATGTTATTATTTAAATTATAATTAATTCCCTTATAATGCATCCATACTGTAGAATGCAGTAGTTAAAAAGAATGCAGTAAACCCATATGTACTGGCTGAAAATCTCTCCCAGACATATTATTAGGTCAAAACACTAAGGGCAATAGGTTTGTACACTATGATCTCATTTAAGCTTTGTAATGTGTGAGTGTAGTGAATATGTGTATATATGAGTGTGTATGTTTTTATATGTGCATTGTGTATTGTGTGTGCCTATATGTATATGTGCACATATGTATGTGTATGTTTGGTGTTGTGTACATGTATACATCTGTGTGCGTCTGTAAATATGCACACATATGTGTGAATATGCATCTGTGTGTACATGTGAATGTGTGTGTACGCATACCTGTGTGTGTACGAAAATGTGTGTACATGTATGTGAGGGTGTGCATGTGTGTGTGTATGTGAGGTTTGTGTGTTTATATGCACAGGACAAACCAGGGAAGGAACTGAATCTCACAGCTAAGAATGTCTAGGAGAATGGGAAGCATCATTGAAGGAGCAGCAACTTTCACATTGCCTTTTACTTCTCCCTTTTAAGTGTTTAGATCATGTGTGACTTTTAATTCCATTTTTGTTTATCTCAATATTTTCAAGGTTTAGGGCCCAAATCAAATAAGAAGTCCCTACAGTATTTCATGGCAGAGAGTGGAGTGAGTTGGTGTGGCAAAGGTAAAACAAGCGTCCAAGTGTGAGGAAGATAAATACCAACCCAGAAAGCACACTCCCACCCATAGACAGTTATCACAGGACGAAAAAGAGGCTGAGAGGGGGAGGTGGTGGAAGAGGAGATTCAGGCAGGGCTGTGCGATTTCTGGACAGGGCTGTTGATGGGGAAGAAGAATTCATGACCAGCTGTTCTGAAGGGAGGAGTGGGCAAGTTGCCCTCTAGAGAACCGTCCAGCTCAAAGACTCCAGGTGCCCATTAGGTCAATAAAAATCAAAATGATACTCAGTGAAACATGCAAGTGGCTGCAAAATTGGAATCACAACAATCGTCTGGGCCTATCATCAGAATGTGTTTTCGGGTCTCACTGCCCACTTTGAGTCTCAGTAGCCCTGGGAGAAATTGTATGTCCCTAAGTGAGTTCCTGTGCTTTAGGTGACAACTCCACTTCCACGGGACCCTTACCTCCCATTAATTTTAGATTTGTTAGCTCTCTAGAATCTTTAGAAATCTTGTCCTCTTTTCTTCTGGGAGGGAGGGACACACAGGAAGAAATTGAAGGCTAAACACAAGGCTTCCTACTTTTAACTTGGGTTCTGCTAAGGGAAGAGAGAAGCAAACATGTCCCTATAGTCCAGGAAGCTGCCTGGCCTGATCCCCTTGCTCCCACACTCTAGACCAGCCGTGGGCAAACTATGGCCCGCGGGCCAGATCCGGCCCATTTGAAATGAATAAAACTAAAAAAAAAAAAAAAAAAAGACCGTACCCTTTTATGTAATGATGTTTACTTTAAATTTATATTAGTTCACACAAACACTCCATCCATGCTTTTGTTCCGGCCCTCCGGTCCAGTTTAAGAACCCATTGTGGCCCTCGAGTCAAAAAGTTTGCCCACCCTTCTCTAGACACAGAGCATTGAAAGTCACTGTCCTGCCAGGCACTCATGCCCCATGGTCCTGAGAGTTCTCATTTCCACCCCAACTCTCTCTTAGCTCTGTCCTATTCGCTCCCACCCTCTGACCTGGCCCACCCTGTGCCTCTGCTCTTCTCACTCCACAACCTCCCTGGACGATCATGACCTCAGTCATCCCCAATACGTGAAAGATTTCCCTGCTTTTACTCAGCCATTTATTCAAGCATATATGGTAGTCAGCTCCTCAATGCCCGATGCTGTACTAACTCTAGAGGATGCAGAAAAAAAGCAAGAGGCATTTATTTATTCAACAAACATGATCAATGTTTCTGATATGTGCCAGCCACTATTTGAGAGGTTGAATAAGACACCATTCTGGCCATTACAGAGCTCCCAGGCTGTTGAGGTAGACAGACAAATAGTCAAAGAATTACAGGACTCAATAGTGAGTAATAAGGTTGGGGAAGCCTGGAGTGCTGCTGGTATCTAAAGGAGGGACTAACTCAGCTTACGCATCAGGGCAGGTGTCTGGAAGGAGGCGACACATAAGCTAGGGTCCCCCTGCAACTGAGGAGCGCTGAAAAGGAGAGGCAGCAACTATTCCTGGTTACACTTCTTCCTCTCTGGGTATTGTGTTCACAGCCCTTCGGATGCAGGAGTCCTGGGAGATGGAGATTGCAGGGTGGGGGTGGTAAAGAAGGGACACTATAGCCAATGCACAAAGTGAAAAGTGTGTTTAATATCAACCCGCCAGACCTTATATCCTACAGGAATTAGGGCCAGTCTCCTCTATTTAAACCTATTCAGTAACATCAACCTCAGCACCTCCCCACCCAGACAACTCTTCAAAATGTAAACAGAAAGACTATCATTAGGGTCTATGAAAAACAACTCCATGTGTGGGCTTTACTTATCCCAGTTCATTTTTTTAATAATTCAACAGGTGAACTAAAGTGACATCACAAAAGCAGCTCTTTATTCTCAGTGACCAGAGGGCAGAATGTAAGAAGCTCACAGAACGTAGACCAGGGCCAAGCCTGGCAAAGTGGGTTGGAGGCCCTGGAGGGGTGGCTACACTTCTATCTGTGGAAAGGGCTGCAGAGTCTCCCACAACTTGGACAATTGCTAGAAAACTCCCGAGGAGTTCTACAGGGGAATATAGGATGGCCCCGCTGCAGAAAAACCACACCTTAAGCTCAGAGTTTATTATCTTGGGCTTTGGGGATCTGGCAGAACTGCAAATCTTCTTTTTTGGACTCTTTTTAATCATGCATCTTGTCACCCTAGCAGGCCACACAACCATTGTGCTCATCACCCTCATTGACTCCTGCCTCCAGACCCCCATGTATTTCTTTCTTCGCAATCTGTCCACCATTGAAATTTGCTATACATTGGTCATTGTCCCCAACATGCTGGCCAGTTTCCTGTCCCGCAGCCAGCGGATGCCCATGCTGGGCTGTGCTCTGCAAATGCACCTCTTCATCGCTCTGGGAGGAGCAGAGTGTTTCCTCCTGGCCGTGATGGCCTACGACCGCTTCGTGGCCATCTGCCAGCCCCTGCGCTACACACTCATCGTCACCAGGGTCCTCTGTGTGCAGATGCTGGCTCTGGCATGCGTCAGCGGCTTTGCACTCTCGCTCACTCTTACCACCCTGATATTCCTCTTGCCCTTCTGTCAGTCCCATGAGATCAATCATTTCTTCTGTGACATCCCTGCTGTGCTGTTCCTGGCCTGCTCAGACACACGAGCCAATGAGATTGCCGTCTTCGTGGTCTGCACGCTCATCCTGTTGATTCCCTTCTTACTGATACTGCTCTCCTACGGATTCATTATCACCGCCATCCTCAGCATCCACTCAGCCCAGGGCAGGAGCAAGGCCTTTTCCACCTGTGCCGGGCACCTGCTGGTCTCTCTTCTGCACTACGGCTGTGCAATATTCATCTACATTCGCCCCAAGTCATGCTACACCCCAGAACAGGACAAGATCGTGTCCTTAATCTACACCAATGTAACCCCCATGCTCTACCCCATGATCTATAGCCTCAGGAACAAGGAAGTCAAGGGTGCCCTCAGGAGACTCCTAGGGAGCTATAACCCGATGAGGCGGCAGCCTAAAGCCAGGTGAAGGGCAAAGTGGAGCCCACCAGGACTCACCTGGCCCCTGACAAGAACCCAGTGGGTCATCGCACTGCACCCTTTGCGGCTCCACTCCCCCCACTGAGGGCTGCTCCCTGGTTCTGCATGCACCTGAACCTTACCACCCTCTTCTATGGTCACAGAGACGGGGCGGATCCTGAGGCTTTCCAAAACGCAGCCGTCCAGGGGTATTTTGCTGTCCCTTCTTGGGCAATGACATTCATCATCTGGGACACTGTCAGTGGTATGGACACCGACAGGAAGAAGGTTATGAGCCTTAGCTGGTATGGCTCAGTGGATAGAGCGTCAGCATGCAGACAGAAGGTTCTCAGGTTGGATTACAGTCAAGGGCACATACTTCACTTGCAGGCTCCTCCCTGGCCCCGGCCCTAGTCAGGGCTCATGCAGGAGACAACCAATCGCTGTGTTTCTCTCACTTTGGTATTTCTCTCTGTTTTTCCCTCTATCACTCTCTCTAAAAATTAAAAAATTAAAAGAGGTCATGAGATGACTCAACCAAAACATGAAGGCACCACTTCTCTGGACAAAGAGTTAGCGAGGATAAAATACAAGGAGCTCCCACGCCCAAACTAGGCAAAGTGAAGACGTGGAAAGGCACAGCCTCCCAGAAATTTAGTCTTGCATCACCACAAAACAACCTAGCGATCACTTGAGATACAACAGTGCAAAGCAAACAGCAGCAGCCCTGGGGGCCTGTGACCTGCTCTGCCCCCATCAGCTCACCATCCTCACGAAGGCATTTCACTCACTGTCCACCCCAGTCCAGCCTCTGGGCCAGGTGACCCTCCTCCTTGCGTTGCTTAAAGGGCCACTTGCTCCTGGTAGGCAGTGCACACTGCCCTTCCTCCCACCTGCCCTGCCCTGCTTGGGGAGGTGCCCCTCCACCGTGGCCACAAGTGCTTACTCATCGCCCAGCACTGAAATGAACTGTCCCTGCCTGGCCTGGGGGCACCTGCAGGCAAGGGGTGTGATTACTCTGTTACCAGAGACCTGGCACGTAACAGGTACTCGGTACGCAGTAACCAAACTGTGAGCCCCATGCGCTTCGGCTTACCTTCCCACCCTGGCTGCTAATGAATGAAAGCCTTCAACGCCTGCTGAGCCCAGGCCTCTGTGTTCAGGGACTCATGTCAGATGTAAGGATCTCAAGAGAGTGTTTGCTGACCCCACTCCCACCCCACAGGCTGGGCTATGTGCCATGGACCCTGAATTTTCCTCCATCATGGCACTTAGCAAGAAAGAATTGTTGAAGCAATAAATGTATGAATGGCCTGGCTGGCATGGCTCAGTGGCTGAGCATCGACCTATGAACCTGGAGGTCACAGTTTGATTCCAGATTAGGGAGCATGCCTGGGTTGCGGGCTCCATCCCCAGTGTGTTGCGTGCAGGAGGCGCCAATTAATGATTCTTTATAATCATTGATCTTTCTCTCTCTCCCTCTCCCTCTCTGAAATCAATAAAAAATATATTTAAAAAACAAATGAATGAATGATTGGGCACCTTGTGTGTAACAGGCACTGGGCATAGCACTGGGGCTACAGAAAAGCAACACAGACCCTGCCCTCAAGGAGCTCACAAATTAGCCTGGGGAATTAGGCACCAAAACAACTTTACTTAACACAATTGTTACCAGCTCTTCAGAGGAAGGAGTGACTTGTCCCAACCCCAAACCTAGGAACACCCACATTCTGCTAAAAGGGTCAGGAATGGGGGGACTGGGTCCTTGATGACCCTTCATTGGACAAGTAAACCAGCATGATGACCCTCTCCCTCTGGACTGCACAATCAGTCAATACATTTCTTTATAGTTTAAGCCCCAAAAGCATTCCTTACTGACACAGAAAAACCCAATGAGCATCAGCTATTTCCAACCTTGCCTGTCTCCTCAATTTGCAGTTCCTCCTACCCACCTCATGATGCCTAGGCGATGACCCCATCCTCTATAGCTAAGAGGCCCCAGAGCCACCAGAGGGGCACTCCTCAATGGCAGTGGCAGATCTGGGAGGACAGGAACCATGTAGATAGATCATTTTTCTCAGTGCCCAGCCCTGCTTGCTTTTTGGTCAGAAGGATCGCCTAGAGCAGCGGTGGCCACCCGGTGATCCTCAGACCACTGGTGGTCTGTGAGGTCGGAAAGGTTGGCGCCCAGTGCCCTAGAGGCTCTGCCCAGGAGCTTACACACCAGCAGATTCCTGGTCACAGTCAGGGCTACGGGTGCTGTGCCAAAGTTAGGCTCAGGTTGCTATCCAACGGGGCAATGCTGTTCCCCATCTTCTGGGATTGTGCTGAGGATTCGTGGATAAGCCCGGAAAGCCATGCCTGGGCAGCCCCTGGCATACAGGGTGCCGATCAATGGAAACAGGGGTTAGCGAGCTGATGGGTACTGGGTCCTTCCATGTGGCCCCCTCACCCTCCAGATGCCCTTCCTTCGGTGCCCTCAGAGCTGGGAGAGGCTGCAGCCTGGAAGGTTTGGGGGGCTGACTCCCTGAGGAGGTCCTGCAGGAAACTTAGATGGCGACTCCAGCTGGATCCCAGGGAAGGTGGTGATCATTGATTCCATATGGCTACGGAGAGAGCGGTCAGGAGTGAGGGGGAGACAGACATCGACCAAAATGGTAGCAGTTTGTTGCCCACAATACCCCACTGCAGCCCCACGTGGGCCCTGTGCTGCTGGGCCCTATAATGCCCTTACAAAGGGTGCACGGATGCCCATCTATTTGGACAAGCTTAACTGGGTGCTTCTTCTTTTATTACTTCAAGAAATATTAGCTCACACTGCTCTCACCCCTAACTGCTTGCCTTCTTTCAAAATAAACAAGTAAAATCTTGACTAATGTGGGAGCTGGGTGAAGGGTAGGTGTGTATTTTAAGTACTATTTTCTCTTCTTGAGTGGAGATGTATCATTTCCATAGTAAAGAGTTTTAAAAGGCAAAGGTCCTGCCCTGTCCCGTTTGACTCAGTGGATGGAGCGTCGGCCTGCAGACTGAAGGGTCCCGGGTTTGATTCCGGTCAAGGGCATGTACCTTGGTTGTGGGCACATCCCCAATAGGAGGTGTGCAGGAGGCAGCTGATTGATGTTTCTAACTATCCCTCTCCCTTCCTCTCTGTAAAAAAATCAATAAAATATATTTTTTAAAAATCAATGATAAAAGGCAAAGGTCCTGAGGTCTATCTTTGCCCAAACAGTTCTCTTGCTTGGAATGCACTCTCTCATTTTCTTTGCCTTTTATCTAACCTTCACTCTTCCTTTAAAGCACAGCTCAGATGCCATTTAGTTCCTCACACTTTTTTTCCTATTACATATCTTTATTGATTTCAGAGAGGAAGGGAGAGGGAGAGAGAGATAGAAACATCAATGATGAGAAAGAGTCATTGATCAGCTACCTCCTGTATGCCCAACACTGGGGATTGAGCCTGCAACCCAGGCATGTGCCCTGACTGGAAATTAAACAGTGACCTCCTGGCTTATATGTCAACACTCAACCACTGAGCCATGATGGCCGGGCCCTCACCCCTTTTTGATGAGTGCCTTGGTCCAGTTCCCACTTAAGACAAGTCTAGTGTGAGTGTCCCTGACACAACATACACTCAAACACATGTAACATTGGAGGAGGGGCAAACACAGGAGGTCCTGTCACTCCCAGCTAGTGTGGTATAGGTCTGACAGCATAGTGTGCCCCTCTTTCAGGTGGAGCAAGAAAAGGCATGGACCCTAACCAGTTTGGCTCAGTGGATAGAGTGTCAGCCTGCGGACTCAAGGGTCTCAGGTTCAATTCCAGTCAAGGGCATGTACCTGGGTTGCGAGCACATCCCCAGTGGGGACTGTGCAGGAGGCAGCTGATCGATCTCTCTCATCGATGTTTCTAACTCTCTATCCCTCTCCCTTCCTCTCTGTAAAAAAAATCAATAAAATATATTTTTTAAAAAAGAAAAGGCATGGGTTTAGCCATACGCCCAGGGCCTCTGTGAGGTTGAGTGTGGGGGTTCAGAAGGGAAGTAAAGATAATCCACTACCATACCCAGAATGAAGGCATGCAGGGCAGTTTGATTCAGAAATGCAAAGACCTTAACCGCTGTTCAGTCAGAGGGTTTAGGCTAGAACTGGTGCTATGGAGACAAGAGGCTGTGCTGTGCTGAGCGCCTGCAGAGTATGTGCTTTCTGCTCATGCACACATGTGCACGTGTACTTGGAAGGGGTTTTTTCAGAGGGAAGTGGCCCTAAGAGTCTGTTAACCTACAAATAAGAAGGCTTCCAGAGTATGACCAATAAGAATTTATTGGAGACCAATAAGAATAGCCATTAGGGAATTATTAATTCAGAAGCCCAAGTAGAATTCCGATGAGGCGACAGAGGCAATGGGTACTTATGAGAAAGAGAAGGGGGACAGTTACATCCAAAGAAGGAAGGAATTTCTATTGGTGCAGATAGCATAACATAGTGATGTTTATGCTAAACAGTGTTTTTAATTTCCAGTAGTTATAATATCTGCTGTCTCTTGTTTGTAAACAGCTCCTTGGGACAAGGGTACCTTAGGCCCAGTCTGAATGTTATTTTCCCTGTTTTAACTTCCCAAAGATTTCAGGCATAAGGCATGCAAGGCAGCCCTCTGGCATGGCAACTCCAGCTGCATTTTAAAGTGGCTCCATTTAGCCCTGCTGGCATGGCTCAGAGGTTGAATGTGGACCTGTGAACCAAGAGGTCACGGTTTCATTCCCGGTCAGGGCACATGCCTGGGTTGTGGGCTGGATCCCCAGTGTGGGGTGTGTAGGAGGCAGCCAATCAATGATTTTCTCTCATCATTGATGTTTCTATCTCTCCCTCCCCCTTCCTCTATGAAATCAATAAAAATATATTTAAAAAATATATAGTGGCTCCATTTATATTAGTGTTTACAAATCTGTAGGGTAAGCCATGATGCCATCCTGGCCTTGGGTGGACTTGGGAGAGTGACTAGGACACATTTAGGGGATTAAGTACATGGGAGGTGAGATGAGAGACTGGTAGGCTGTGGAAATACCTGTCACTAAGACAGTGAATGAAACAGAGGGAAGCATTTAGAGGTAGGGAAAATAGGAGGTCATTTGGGGACTAGTTGGGATCCAGGTGCCAGCAGGACATGCAGGTTCCGTTGGCTATGCTGATTTGAAGCTCAGGAATTCAAGAAAGTTGTTTAGTATCTTGCAACTAGTAAAAAGGTCCTTGCCGATTTAACCATCACTTTCCTTGAATTTATACTCACTGGCCCTGACACCTCTTAGGTTTAGCCATTACATATTGTGCCTAATATGTTGTGTGTTTTTTTTAACTGGATATTTTTATTGATT
The DNA here is from genome assembly GCF_963259705.1 of Myotis daubentonii. Classification (NCBI taxonomy): domain Eukaryota; kingdom Metazoa; phylum Chordata; class Mammalia; order Chiroptera; family Vespertilionidae; genus Myotis; species Myotis daubentonii. The sequence continues at coordinate 10,037,658 of NC_081861.1, read as the reverse complement.
TCAGAGAGGAAGGGAGAGGGAGAGAGAGATAGAAACATCAATGATGAGAAAGAAACATTGATCGGCGGCCTCCTGCATGCCCCACACTGGTGATGGAGCCCGCAACAGAGGCATACAGCCTGACCGGGAATTGAACCATGACCTCCTGGTTCATCAGTTGATGATTAACCACGAAGCCACGCCAGCCGGGCCTGTGCCTAATATGTTTTGAGATATATTTACTACATTCCAAGCAAGTCTTGTTTGATTCAGAAATGTGAAGGCCTTAACCGCTGTGTAGCCAGAGGGTTTAGTCTAGACCTGGCGCTATGGAGATGAGAGGCTGCGATGTGCTGAGCGACTCCTGAGTATGTCGCTGCATGTGCATGTGTTTCTGGCTCATGCACACATGTGCACGTGTACTGGAGTTCTTGGAAGGATTAGAGAGCAAAATATTACCTTGTGTCATCCTGATGAAATGCTGATGACAGCAAACTTGCAGTTGCCTCTAGAGGAATAAGTGTCCATGTCGGATGGGCATTATGTGTGGAGTTTAGGAAGGATCGCTCTTGGGAAGCAGCTCAAAGTGATGAGGACAGCAGGGCGGTGCCACACGGGCCCCACGGTCATTAGGCTGGGTCCCCAGGCTCCGTGACTTCAGGGACTTCACCACAGTCCTCCTACCTGCATCAGGAAAAGGGGCCAAGGGCAAGCACCTTCAAAGGACAGATTGGCCTTTGGTGAATAGAAGAGGATAATACAAACTTCAGCAAAGTAGTTCACTTGGGAACTAATTAGAAGTTTTTCTGAACCACAATTGCTGAATAGCTTTCTTAATTTTTTTTCTGTTACAAATGTAATCCATGCTCACTGTCAAAAAGAGAAAAATAGCCAAAGCCAGTTTGGCTCAGCGGATAGAGCGTCGGCCTGCGGACTGAAGGGTCCCAGGTTCGATTCCGGTCAAGGGCATGTACCTGGGTTGCAGGCACTTCCCCAGTGGGGGATGTGCAGGAGGCAGCTGATCGATGTTTCTCTCTCATCGATGTTTCTAACTCTCTATCTCTCTCCCTTCCTCTCTGTAAAAAACCAATAAAATATATTTTAAAAAAGAAGAGAAAAATATGGGCAAGTTTGGAAAAGAAAATAATTGCCCATCATCTCCCTACTAAAGATAACCACAATGAAAATGTTGGTGTACTTCCGGATGGAATAAGGTCACTCATGTTTAGTATTTAGAACAGTGACTGGAACATGGTAATCACTCAATGCATGTTATTGCTTATTTTTTAAAAATTCTCATTCCAGGGTTGTTCTTATTAATTTCTAGAGGGAGAGGAAGTGAATGAGAGAGAAACATTGATGTAAGGAACATGGATCAGTTGCCTCCCGACGGGCCTAAATGGGAAACAAACCCGCCACCTAAGATGTGCCCACACAGGGAATCAAACCCACAACCTTTTGATGTACAGGATGACGCTCCAAACACCTGAGCCACCCGGCCAGGGTCACGTTATTGATTATTATTATTCCCTTCTTAGTAGGCTTAGGAAAGCCTTTCCCTGTCCAAAAAGCAAAGTTCATCTAAATTTTCTTCTGGTATTTTCAATTTAATTTTATTGTGTGTCTAACACATAAATACTTACTCATTACAAACCATTCATATCCTATACAAATGAATAGTATAAGAGTGAATGCATTCCTCCACACGTTTACCCCCCGGGTCTCAAGGAGATATGTAAAAGCAGCTTCTGACCCCAGTGCTCATTTGTCCCGTCCTATTTCATTCATTAAACAGTCACTTGCACCTCAGAAGTGTCCCTTAAAGGATCTGTCCCGTGAGTCTTGGCTGCGTCAGCAGAGAGCTGTGTCCAGGTGCAAACTCCCCTGCACTCCCAGGGCCCCTGTGCACAGGCTGTGCGGAGGCAGGAGAAGGGGGGCGTGCAGGGAGCTGGAGGGGAGCGCGGGCACTGGGAACAGAGGTGTCCTCCCCAGCAGTGTGGCCTCAGGGGGCACGAGGGACGCAGGGGCCCAGATTCTCAGCAGGAATAGGCAGCCTGCAGGCGAGGGAGAGCAGGAAGATTCCAGAGATAAGTAGACAGCACAGGCAGGAGCTCCTTAGCGGGTCAGAGCAGAGCCCTGCACGTGTCACCTGTCCAGCCTGCTTCTCCCTCCTCGGCCCCATGTCAGCGTGACCCAGTTATGCCAATCCCTGGGGGTCCTCCTTGTCACCACACTGTTCGCCCTCCCCACCCAGTCCTTGCTGGATCTGTGGCTCTTACCTGCTAACAGCTACTTCCTGTGTTTTCTCTTGAGTCCCTTCACCCACCTGCCCTGCTTGCTGTGTTCCTCTCTGGGATTCTGTCATCCTTTCTCCCCAAGGAGACAGCGCCCTGGGAAAGGCTTTCTGCAGGCTTCCCTCCCTGCTGTACTATTCCCAGTTCCCGGAACAGTGTGGGGCGCGGAGACCCCAGAACAAATACTTGCCCATGGGAGCAGCTGGATGTGGGGAGGCCTCCCCTGTACCCTCCGTCCCTTCCCCTCTCCCATCCCCCAAACACAAGCAGAGGTGGAGCAGGAGCGGCTTTGGAAAATGGCATTTCGATGGTTATGTTTTCAGGGTTGTTTTTTTAGCATTAAGAGATGTCACCTCTGATCCCCCACCCTGCATCACCCCTCCACCTGGTCTCGGGGTGTGGGGAAAGTCACTTCCGAATCCACGCAGCCGTCCTGGGATTAGATGTGACACAGACGTGGGTTCAGTAAAGCTGCTACATGGAGGCCTTGAGGTGTGGGAAGTGCATCAGCCTTAAGCTCAAGGTGGGCGCCCACCTCACATCCCTGCAGTTGTGCCAGCCAGGTGAGCAGCCCCATCCCTGGGACAGAACACCACATCCACCCACTCCGACCACTGTGGGCAGAGCGGCAGCGTGGGCACAGAAACACGTCTCCAGGCATTGCTGCCACCAGCCCTACCACACCCCTAGCCTGGCCCACCTCTCGCTGTGCCTTTCCTTTTGAGTTGACCCCCTTCCAGACTGTCAGGGCACAGCTGTTCCCAGCTTCTCTGAGTTGCTCTGGATCCGTGTGTTCCTCTAAATTCTTCCCGACTACGCCTGGGCTGGTTCCTTCTCAAACCCTTCCCTCTGTACTAACTGTCGGGAACTTAGTCCAAGTTCCTCCTTTATCCTCTGCTCACGAGTTACAGGTATTGGGTCCGAGCCCCCTCTCTGCCTGGGGCTGGACCTCCTAGGATGCCGGGTCTTAGAGAAGCAATGAGAGGTGGTGGGTGTATAAGAATGAGTCTTTACTGCAGAAGCCAGTGGCCACATGGCCATCAGACAAGACAGTCCTTTACAGCAAAGTCCTTTACAGCAAAGTCCTTTACAGGCAGACAGCTAGGCACCGGCTGGTTCACGTACATCTTTCCCACAAAGCAGCATTAGTCTCTGTGCCCACAGCTATTATCTGAGCAGCCCCACGCTCCCTCTAATCTCACCGCCTTGGGGACCCTTTCCCGCTCCCCATGTGGGAGTCTGTGCTGTGAGATTCTTTCTCCTTCCCCACGTGGGAGTCTGTACTTGTTCTTCAATAAATTTCCACCTTTGCTATAAATAAATAAATAAATAAACTCACCGCCTTACATCGTAGAGGTATCTGAGCTCTCTGGCTCAGCAGCTTCTCCTGTGTCTCCTGCCCAGCACACTGGCTGGTCTCTGTAGCCTCACATGGTAACTACATCCAAGCTTCTCTCTCAGCACACTGGCTGGTTAACATGGTAGCTATATCTGAGCTCTCTATGAGCTCTTAGCCTTACAACGTAGCAGTACCAACTCTCAGCTCTGTCTGAGCTCCCTAGCCTTTCCCCCACTAGCCCACTCTCTCTAGCAGACTAGATGGTCAGTAACGTAAAATTACTCCAGAGACAAAGAAGGCTAGTTGCCAACAGTGACATCAATCATTTGGATTACTGAAGGGCACAGTGTACCGTATGTCCTTGCACCTGCTTATGGTGTGTCAGCCTGATTAAGATTCCCATGCTCGCATATAAGCATAACCAATGGACATAAGACACTGGGTGATAGGGGAGGCTAGGGGACTGTCTAGGGCGGGGGGATAAAATGGATACATATGTAATACCCTGTGTAATACTTTAAGCAATAAAAAAAAAATAAAGTAAAAAAAAAAAAAAGCCAAAAAAAAAAAAAAGATTCCCATGCTCTGGGTGGCCTTGGACATCCAGTGTATTAACAACAAGGCCTCTGTGCTTCACTGGCCTTGACTCCAGGCATTACTGCCACCAACCCTACCATCAGGTGTCCAGGTGTCTCTGGCGTGGTTCCCACACAGACATAGAAGTACACCAGCACCCAGCAGACCATCAAACACAGGGTCACCTACCAGTTGAGGGCACCTGGCACCTCTGACATCTCTAGCCTCCCCCTAACCCATGGCTGGAGTGGTTAGACTTTGCTTTTAAGTGAGGGCGAGCCCCATGAGGGCTGAGCCAACAGAGGGCAGAGGGGCTTGGAGTTGACCCAGGAGTGGTCCTTCTCCTTTTCTGCTTTTGTCCAACTTGCTGGTCCCTCCTGAGTGCGTGGACCCCGCCCACCCCAGCCTGACGTGTGAGACAGGGCAGTGTGCGTGCGGGCAGAGGCAGAGGGGCTGGCAGCCAACCTCCCCGGGCCGGCGGGCAGCACTAAGGGACAGTGCCCGGGTGGGAACTGGTGCTGAAGGAGCAAGGCCCATCCACCGCCTACTCCAGGGTCTGAGCTGCGAGTTCGAGGGGGCAGGGCAGGCAGGGCCCAGGTGTGACACCCGGGGGACCGGCCCAGGCTTTTTTTTTTTTAATCTTTATTGTTGAGAATTTTACATATGTCCCTCTTTTTCCCTGCTATTGCCCCCCTCCCACCTGGTTCCCACCCCACCCCAGGCCTTCCCCACCCTATTGTCTGTGTCCATATAATGAATAAGAAATCCAATGAGCAGAATAAACTGCACAGGCTTTTAGCCCCGGCGCTGGGCAGTTTTGGCGGGAAACAGTCACGTGCTCACTAGCTGGGCTTCTGGCAAATGGCAACAGGGCCTGTTTGCGCATGCACATGAGCACTGGGGGGGTGGGGGGAGGAGTTCGAGTGACATCACTCACTAAGGGGCGGAGCTTCCCAACTGAATCTTGGCGCCTCAGCCGTTATACGGGCATTCAGAAGTTGCCATTCTGACAGGAGGTCACAAGGAGAAGCTGAGGAACAATGGAGGCTCAAGACCAAGATGCAGGCCGTGCGGCCGAAGATGCTGAAAGCCAGGCCAGTCCGGGTAATCCTGGTAACACAGGGGGCCCTGGAGGCCAGGGGAACCCCGCGAGGGACAGCAGCGGGGAGGCCCCGAACCCCGGGCCAGGAGGCAATGCCCAGCCAGGGCCCTCAACCACCACTATACAACCTCGAAGATTCCAGTTGTATCCTTTTCAAGGAGTGGCCGGGCGAGGCCGTGGGACGGGGAGGAGACCTGGTGGGCCTGGGGTTGGGAGTGAAGAGCGGAGGTGGGGGGCAGGGGACCCAGGGGGCTGAGGGGATGGGGTAATGGCGGACAGTTGAGATGGTGGGGGAGGCAGTCTGAGGGGCCGGGAAGGAGGGAACAGCCATGAGGGGTTAAGACGGGTGAGAGTGGCCTGAAGGGAAGTAACAAAGTCTGAATACGATGGTATCTTAACTGAATGTCCTCTAGCTCCCTGATAGTGTCTTTCCGGTTACCTCTGTTGGCGCAGATAGCCTACCGGTACCTGACCTCGATTGCCGAGCCGCCTTCATCAGCAGTTTCGCTGCAGCTGATCGTGTCTAACAATCTTCTAACTTTGTAAGTTCTAAAAAGGGCCAAGTGGAGGGGCGGGTGGCGGGGGGGGGGGGGGGGACGTGGGTAGGGTCGTTCTCCGGAGGGTCATTCTAATAGTGAATTGGAGACCCCAGAACAGTCAGGCCTAAGAAGGTCCTCGTGGTGAACTGGGCCGGTCGCCACCGGAGGGGGCAGAGAGCGCTCCGGGCGGAGTTATGACAAATAACTTATTTTTCTTTTTCTCTCTTTTAGCCAGCTGACTGGTGAAGACCCTGTCCAACTCCTCATTGGTCTCTCCACCTGTCTCCATGAATTTTGCATGATGTTGCAGACCCTGCAGCGCCTTGCACTCCCGTTTGTTCCCAAGAACACTAAGCTGGGAAAAGGGTGCCGAAACTAACCTAGAGGCCCTCCCTATCCAGGGCATCCTTCTTTAATTCCTACAGGGATTGCCACTTAATTATGGAGCCTCGTTTTTTGCTTGTATTGGCCTTTTGATGCTCTAACCGCCATTGTTTCTCTATTGCTGTGGAGAGGGAGTTCTGAAGTGTTTATTATATCACAAAATAAAAGTTGAACTGCCAGTCTTGTCTGAGTTTGTCAGTTACTGGGCCTCCATCTTATTCTTGCCTTTGTCCCTGGTTTGGGGGGGACATGTGGAATTCAGGTGAACACAATTTAGGAAATGGAAGAAAATGGAAGGAAATTAATTGTGTCATGCCATTCAGCATTAACAGCTGCTGTTATTTGGGAATTTTTTAATTTTATAGTTTTATTTATATATTAAATACACAAAAATAACATACAATATATAATTTTTGCAAGTTCAGGATTATATTTTTTTCTGAACTCTTTTCAAACATGAGCTTTTTCTTTTTTTTCCCCCCAAAGCATTTTTTATCTTTTATTCCTTGCCAAACATTAAAAAACCAAAAAACTACTGTGATATTCTATTTCTTGCTTTGAAAATTAATTTTACTTTGCATTGCTCATGCCTTAAAGATGAAAGTTTCTTTGTAATACAACAATCAGTGCACTCTTTCTTTTGACTTCTTTATTAAGTTGGTTGCATAAAAGATAAATTCTCACACTGACAATTCTTACCATGAATAAAATCAACAAAAGCAAGGCAATAGTGCCCTAGCCAGTTTGGTTCAGTGGATAGAGCGTCGGCCTGCGGGCTGAAGGGGCCCAGGTTTGATTCTGACCAAGGGCACTTACCCGGGTTGTGGGCTCGATCCCTAGTGTGGGGCGTGCAGGAGGCAGCCGATCAACGATTCTCATCACTGATGTTTCCATCTCTCTCTCCCTCTCCCTTCCTCTCTGAAATAAAGATATATTTAAATATATATAAAATAAAATAAATAAATAAGACAATTTTATTCTACTTGCAAGGAGAATGGGTCTCAGCCTGCAGTTAAGTGGCATGAGCAACAAAGGACAACAAATATCAGGAAGAGTAATGCCCACATATATCAAAATATCTAGTTGAACCATGTTCTTTCTGCTTTTATAGCAGTCTATTATATAGTCTATTAAACAACTAGCATAATGGAAGCTTCCATCTTATGAGACACAATTACTAAATTAACATACATCTATGAGAAATTTTCAAGCCCCATGCCTGAAACATTTTAGCATACCTATTAAGTACTGCAGGTCATTTAGAAAAACAGATATAAAACATACGCCCAGTCTTTGCAATTAAAAATTTCCCATAACATATAAACAATGTCCAGATGTAAATTCTGAACTAAATGTGTTTTTTTCTAAGTATGATTTATGTAATCAAGGCTATCTTAAACAAAGATAGGTCTTAGGTATATGATCTGTACAAACTGACAGTACATGATCTGTACAAATTGTTGAACATTTATAATTACATACAGAATTTGATATGATTTTATGTGAATAGTTATTTCCTCAAGGTAGATTCCAAATAGCTTTTTCTTCCTTTTATGATATGACAATATAACTCTTTTCTGAGTGAAGATATATGTTAACATATTGCGGGCGGATCACGAGCATTCGCGTGTTTTCATATTACACAGTGTTTTACATAAATGTTAAAGGCACGCCTTAAAATTAACTACCCATTGCATTTTGAAGTTATTTATTACATATTCTTACAAGCTAATATCTTTTTAAAGTATGATACTTTATAAAACTTTTTTTTGTACTTGTTCAATAGAAACTTATTTGGCCACTGGGTAAAGCTAGCAATAAAACTACTGGTGCGCAATGTGTTAAGGTTTAAAGTGTAAACACTCTGGAAGTAAAAAGACTTAGTGAAGAAATTAATGTTTATTTAGAGATGTGTATCATCTCATAATAGGCCCTGAATTTTCAAATTTACATGTCAGAATACATTTACATCTTAAATGTCTAGGAAAGGTACAGGCTTTGTGTCAAAAAGCAGCAAAATCTTAAACCCACCAATTTACGGAACAAGCCATTACTTTCATTAGAAACACATAATGCTTCTCAAGATGTTGGCAACAGGTCGCCATATAGACGTACATTTTATACAGTGTACTTCTCCCTTTAATTAAATTCCAGGAGGAGGTGGAATACCTCCTTGGGTATGAGAAGCAGAAGTATTGAATGGACTGTGTAAGTTGGTCTCCTTGGACACAAACCACGCATTTTCTCCCCCAAAGTATCATATTCAGAAAGCCGAAGATCACGGGTACATTTAGGGATCCCGTACTAGTCACAGAGCCAAAATAACACAGCAATCCTTGAGAACGACAGGCTGCGAGTTCCTGGACAATACTGGGGCCGGTAGCTATTTGAATATCTATCTGTAAGAGCTTTAGCCCGGGCTGAAGCGCCCACCAGCCACAAGAATATGACAACAAGAATCACAATACGGTCAGTCATGGGAAGTTTTCGACTATCCCCATATAGGGTTGTGTAACCAACAGAGAGCAGACAAGCAGCAACGCAATACAAGAAAACAAAGACTGCAAACGGCACATAGAATCGTGCAGAACCATCGTAATCTCTAAGGACAAACTTGCTCCAACCTATAGCACATGCATTTACTGGCAAAGACTGAAATGATGCCTCGTTCGACCTGAATGGCTAAGCAAAAGTAGCCGTAATGGTTCTATTGTCAGGAACTTCAGGGGGACAACTCACTAGAATTTCTGTTTTTGCCCTTAAAACCTCCACGGGTGGCGAAAGCAAAGATAGAAGCAATCAGGACCCCGATGATGAAGCCGAGCGGCTCCTTGAGCGGGGTGAGGTTGAGCTGAAAGGAGAGCACCCTCTGAGGGACGGAGGGAGGGAGAGACAACCAGGATAGCTGGGCGGCGGCAGCGGTGGCGGAGGACCCAGGAGACCCGCGAAGGAGGAGGCGGCGACGGAGGACCCACGAGATCGGCAGGGGAGGAGGCTCGAGACCAGTCCGATGGCATAACAGAAGTCCAAGAATGTAATTGTTAAACATTTCATGTTTCCATTTTCCTCCACTTGGAATTCATGATTTGATGGAATTCTTCTATAGGATTTTGTGGGAATGGTTATTTCCTCAAGGTAGATTCCAAACGGTAGAATTACTGAGTTAAAATTGTATATTTAGGAGAGATCAACCAAAGGACTCGTATGCATGCATATAAGCCTAACCACTGGACACAGACACCAGGGGTGGGTGAGGGCATGAGTAGGGGGATAAGGACTCATATGTAATACCTTAATCAATAAAGAAAAAAATGTATATTTATATTTATTTTTTAAGACTCTTAGTCTACAGTACACAATTGCTCTCCAGAAAGTGCCCTCCCACCAGAATTCTAGTTTGCTCAGGTCTTTTTTGTTAGCAGTATTTCTGATTCCTGCCAAAAATTATAAAGAAAATTGGCACCTTAATTTGCATAAGATAAAACAACCCAGAAGTACTAGAATGAGAATTTTGTGGCTTACTAACATTTCAGATCAGTGAAGCAAAGTGTTGAGAGGATTAGTTTAGCTTTTGCGGGGAGGAGTTAGCTCCCTCTGATGTACCTTTTTTCCTGCAACCCTGCCAAACTTGCCTATAGTTTTACTAGCTCTTCTGTGAATTACATCAGATTTTCATCATAGGTGATCAGGTTGTCTGCAGATAAGGCAGTTGGATGTTTCCTTTCCAATCTGGATGCCTCTTTGTGACTGGTTTCTAATAATAGGGTTGAATTTTCCTGCTTCTTTGCAGGCGTGGTAATTGTAGATTGGATACCAGATCTTGTGACATTTTACCCAGGATGGTATCTATATTCCCAAATATACTCTTGAGTTTTGTTCTGGGGTTCTGTTAAGTTACTTGGAAACAGTTTGGTTCTATTAGACTAAGAAATCATCTTTCCTGCCGAAACCGGTTTGACTCAGTGGATAGAGCGTCAGTCTGTGGACTGAAGGGTCCCAGGTTCGATTCCGGTCAAGGGCATGTTCCTGGGTTGCGGGCACATCCCCAGTAGGAGATGTGCAGGAGGCAGCTGATCGGTGTTTCTCTCTCATCGATGTTTCTAACTCTCTATCTCTCTCCCTTCCTCTCTGTAAAAAATCAATAAAATATTTTTTTAAAAAAAAAGAAATCATCTTTCCTAGTAGGGTTCTTTTAAAAACATTGGAAATGGGTTTTAAATTTGATGACATGTATGCACCCCTGTGGAAGACATCTGTTGGTTTTGCCACCCAACATCCATTCCCCCTCCCCTGCTACCAGTGTCCTTATTTCCACAGAGATGTGCCTATCCCCCTGCCCTAGCAAACCAGAGCCCTGCTTTCCTGTAACCGCGCTGATCCCATCTAACCAGTGACGCTTTTGGGGGGCTGCAGGGGTGAGGGCAGGTGCCAAACAGAAGGGCAGTTGGGGCAAGAAAGGCAAATCTCAGAGAACCAAATCTTGGAACCAGCCAAGAACTACCCCCTAATCTTTCAGTTACATAGACCCTGAAATTCTTCCTTTGGCTCTAGCCAGGGTGGGTATTTTTTATTGTTTTATCTCTTTTGGTATCACTTGCAAATTAAAATCTAAATACGTAGTAGGAAAGAAATAATGAAAAACAGATATGAATAAAATGTAAAATGAACAAATGATAGAGAATATACTTGAAACAAAAAGCTTTTTTAATACCAATAAAACTGATCAAAAGTACCCAGACAATATGAGGAAAAATATTTGTGAACAAATTTGCTAATTTAGATGAAATGAACAAACTCCTTTAATGACCCAACTTGCCAAAACTGACTCAAGAAAAATTATAAAAACCTGACTATCCCCTAAATCTATCAAAGAAATAGAATAGAAAACTCCAGGCTCACATGGCTTTATAACTGAGTACTATGAAATACTTAAAGGAGAAATATTATCAATTCTATACAAAATTTTTCAGAAAGTAGAGGAGGGTAAACCCTTTTCAAATCATTTTATGAGGCCAGTATTACATCATACCCAAACCTAATGAAGACATTACAAGGAAAGAAAACCACAGACCAATATCCTTCATGAAGTTACACACACAAAACTTAAATATCAGCAAACAATCTAGCAACCCATAAAGAGGATGATACATCAGGACCAAGTGAGATTTAGCTCAAGAATAAAATATTGGTCTCAAATCAAAAAATGAATCAGTGTCCTTGATCATATTCAGCAAATAAAGGGCAAAATACGGCCATTTCAATAGATGCAGGCAAAGTGTCTAACAATATTCAACAGCCACTTATGATTTTTAAAAAAAACGCTCAGAAAAATACAACCAGAAGGAAACTTTCTTAATCTGAACAAGGGACTCTACAAAAATCCTATAGCTAACATGATACTGAATTGCAAAAGACAGAATTCTGTTCAACATTGTCCTGGAAATCCTAGGCAGTGCACTATGAAAGAAAGAGAAATAGAAGTCATACAAATTGGGAAAAAAGAGAAGTCTCTTTATTCAGACATGACATGTTTGTGTATGTAGAAAATCCTATCTACAAAAAATAAAAGTGAAAGTTTAAAAATCACTATCATTTATAATGGTATCCCAAAACATGAAATACTTAGTAATGTACTTTATAAAATTACAAAATATTAACTGTGAAAACTGTTGCTAAGAAAAATTCAAGAAAACCTAAGTGGAGAAATAGGTCATGTTCATGGATTGGTAGACCCAGTATTCTGAAATTGTATGTTCTCACCACACCATTCTATAAACTTGATGCAAACCTAATAATAATAATAATAATTTCTGACTTTGCAGAAATTGACAAACTGATTCCAAAACGCATGTGGAAATGCAAAGAATCCAGAATAGGAACATCAACCTTGAAAAAGAAGAATAAAGTGGAAAGGTATAAATGTGACTAAAAGAGAATACAGACAAAACGAAAAGCTCATGCTTTGCTGGTGGAAATGCAAGTTGGCATAATCATATTGAAAAACAGTTCTTCAGGTTCTTATAAAGTTAAATTTCCACTTAACCGCATGTGCCGGGAAGGCCGCTTCTTCTATTTACCTGGTAATCAAAACCATATGTCTTCACGAAGACTCGTACATAAACTTTTGTATCAACTCTATTAGTAAAAGGCCTGATTTGAAAACAACCCGAATGTCCATCCGCAGGTGAATGGTTACACCGATCCTGATACGCCTGTGCGTGGAATAGCACTCAGCAATACGGAGGGATGGAGGAGCGACTGCTGCTCAGCATACCCCCAGGGCGGGACCCACCCGTCTGCAGATTCAGATGCAGCAGCAGGTGGAGTGCATAGAGATGAATAGGCCAGGACTAGCCCAGAGGCGCCGAGTCACTCCCAGAACTGGATGACAGGGCTCAGCAAGCATATGTTACATGAGGGTAGCCAGGCAGGTGCTGCCAGCGGCTTTGACGCTCACCCGGAAGCCTGGTGTTCGGCCAGATAGCGGGAAACAGTCACCTTCCCAGCAGCCTCAGCACAGAAGCCCATAGGAGGCCTCTCTTGCCAGGAAACGAACGAGTGCGGAGGGGGGGGGGGGGGAGGAGGGAGTCTGTTTACGCAGGCGCACTGGGGTTCAATTGTTGCGCAGGTGCTGGGGCGTTCAATTGTGCGCGAATGGGTTGTTTGCGCAGGCGCCCTGGACACGCTGAGTGGCGTTGCCAGTGAAAGGGTGGGACTTCCTGAGAAAGCCTCAGTCTCTCCCTAAATTGGGCTTAGGGGGCTGCCATCTTGAAGTTAGACTAGGAGGGGAACATGGATTTCGAAGCAGCCAAGCAGGCCGAAGTCGAAGAAGAGGCAGGTTGTACCGCTAGTGCAGGGGAGTGCGTCAGTGGCCTTGGAGACCAGGGTGGAACTGGCGACGCTACCAGCCATGGTCTCCCCAGCGATCTGGGAGCCCAGTATGGTCCTCGTGGCCGCACTAGCCCTGGCGGTCCCGGCACCCAGAGTGGCCCTAGCAGCCCTCCTGGCCAGTGTGGTGCTGGCGGCCCTGACAATCAGAGTGGCCCCTGGTTCCCCGAGTGGCCAGGAGACGAGGAAACCATGGCAGCAGCAGCCATAGGTGCTCCCACTGTGGCACGGGCAGCAGATGTTTCCGGGCCAGGTAGATATGCACTATCCATGGATGCAGAGCCAGGAAACCGAAAGAAGATCTTGTATCCTTTCCAACGATGCCCTGAGGCCTGGTGGCCAAGGGATGGCTCAGGGACATCCTGCGAGGCTAGGGCTGGCTTTGGGGACAGGGCACAGGCAGCCTGGGGAAGATAAAATGGGAGCAGGGAGGGGACCTGGGGTAGCCGGGTGGGAGGGGAGTGGACAGGTGCGGGGGGCTGGAGGGAAGCGAAGCAGCCTGAGGGGGTATCGGAGGTTGGACAGGATGAACTAAGGGTGGCCTGAGCTGGGGGTGGGGGTGGGAGTCGGGGCAGACCACTGGAGCGAGAACCTGGGGTGAAGGCCAGCCTCTGCGGTATAAGGAAGCCCGAGACACTGGAAAATTCAGCTACGGATGGCGCCTTAACCACGTCTCCTCCAGCCAGCTCGCTGTGCCTTTCCGGTGCTCCCTGGAAGCAGAGATGGCCCGCATAACCATGGACGATGAAAGTGACCAGCAGGCGGTTCAAAGGGAGATCAAAATCAAGGGCACCGTGCTCTCTGTGTCAGTTGTAGAAGGAGTCCATAGCGGGGTGGGGGGTGGACGCAAGTGCTCAGGGGCTAAGAGCCAACCTTAGCCAGAGAGGGGCCGTGTCATGCATACAAGGAGACACTCGAGTGTCAGGTCTGGCGGGGGAGGGGGGGGGAGGGGGGAAGGGGGTTGGGTGTAAGAGAGTCATCACCTTTAACTTGATTTTTATCCCTCACTTTTAGCAAATGGGCTGCTGACGACTTTGATCTGCTCCAAGTTTCCGTCAACGCCTTCCTTGAAAAGCTTTCGCTGGTGATGCATAACATTCAGTGCATTTGGCCTTTTATTCCAAGGAGAGTCAGCCGGGAAAGGAGGGCTGGGGCCGAACCTGGTGACCCTAACTAGGCACTTCCTAGGGAATTGATTCCTGAAGTAGTGCTACTCTCTAACAGGGCTCTGTTGTTGGCTCATATTGGCATTTGGCTCTCTATGCCCACTTGCTCTGTATCCTTGTTGCTTGAGAAAATGGGTCATTAAATGTTTGCTACTGCAGAGCTAGTGTTCTGTGTCTGACTTTCTTTTCAGCGACCATACCTGCTCATTTTGTTGCCTTTGTCCTCGTGTAGTAGAGGTGGGGAGGTTCTGGGATTCAGATAGTGGTACAGAGCAACTGAAGCAATTGGGAAATGGAAAGAAATAAAAATCAATTGTGTCCTGACATTCAGCACTAAATAGTGTCAACATTTTGGAATATTTTTTGTAGTTTTATACTTGTATTTAATACATTAAATGAATAGTGCTAATATAAATGTGCAAGATTATTAGAAGTATGTTTTTGCAAGTTTGCCATTCATTTCTCCTAAAAATATTTCTTTTTTAAAAAAATATATTTTATTGATTTTTTACAGAGAGGAAGGGAGAGAGATAGAGAGTTAGAAACATCGATCAGCTGCCTCCTGCACATCTCCCACTGGGGATGTGCCCGCAACCAAGGTACATGCCCTTGACCAGAATCGAACCTGGGACCTTTCAGTCCAGTCCGCAGGCCGACGCTCTATCCACTGAGCCAAACCGGTTTCGGCTCCTAAAAATATTTCATTGAATATGTGAACATGACCTTTTTTTTTTCTTTCTTAATCCTCACCTGAGGATATTTTTTCCATTGATTTCTAGAGAGAGTGGAAGGGAGGGAGGAGGTTGCAAGAGAGAGACACATTGATGTGAGAGAGACACAGCGACTGGTTTCCTCCCACACATGCCCCTACTGGGACTGGGGAACCTGCAACCAAGGTACTTGCCCTTGACCAGGAATCAAAACTGAGACCCTTAGGTCCATGGGCCAACTTTAAATTTGTTTCCCCAAGGAGACTAGTGAGGTCTGGGGACAGGGCACAGCCCTGTAAAAATCAGCAAACCTTTGTTTGGGGGGTGGGGGGGATTGGGTAACGGGCAGAGAAGACGGGGAAAACAGGGAAGCAGAAATACAAAGAGGGGTTGACTTTTCCCTCGGCCAGGCAGGGGGTGGAATGTTCCCCCAGCCCTCAGAGGGCAGGGGAGGGGGCCTCTCCACCAGGGCATAGGAGTGGGGATGAACCCCAGCATTGGAGGGGTGAACCCAAGGAGGCTGGGGGTAGGTCCCAGGCGCTAGAGGGCAGACCCCTGGGACTTGGGGGTGGACTCCAGCAAAGGGAGGAGCATGGACCCCAGGAGCAGGCAGATAGGCCCCAGATGGTGGGTGGAACCCGAGAGCTGGAGGGGGGCAGCTGGAGAGGGCTCATGGGCTCTGAGGGTGCAGACCGACTGGGTGGAATCAGGGGCAAAGGCAGGCCTCCTGCCAGGGGTGGAGACAAAGACTCGGGTATTTGTGCCACCTTGGGGGCCAACCATTCAACAGTGGGGGTGGCAGGCAGTTGCTTCACCCCAGGAGGCACTGCAGTGGGTGGCTTCTCCATGTTCAAGTGGAACTATGGGAAGAGCTGCTTGATTTCCTGCTTCCAGTGAGTGCCAAAGTGGCCCTTGGCCTTGGCAATCTCCCTACGCAGCACCTTGAAGGGGATGGTCTCATAGTCCTCCCCCCGGCCATCAGCAGGTACTGCCCGCTTGAACCTGTGGGTCGCGACCCCTTTGGCGGTCGGACGACCCTTTCACAGGGGTCGCCTAAGACCATCCTGCATATCAGATATTTATATTATAATTTATAACAGTAGCAACATTACAGTTATGAAGTAGCAACGAAAATAATTTTATGGTTGGGTCACAACATCAGGAACTGTATTTAAAGGGCCAGAAGGTTGAGAACCACTGAGGATCGAGCCACTGCTGGTGGGCAGACAGGAAGCGCCAGGGTAGCAAGATGCCCTCAGCGATCTCAGGGGAGTAGATCTGGAAGGGTAGGCTCTGCTGGCGCATCTGTGTTCCTCCGCCCGCCCCGCCCCCCCCTCCTCCCCCCCCCCCCCCCGCATCGCTCCCGCAGCCCGTTTCCCGCCCCACCCCTCCCGCCACCCCCACACCCGCACCTCTGCGCGGAGGTGTCTGACGTCGTCCGTTGCGGGAGGCGGGAGATTTAAACCCGGCAGCCCAGCGCCCCTCCCAGTGCTCGTATTCGCTCCCCTCTCGCTCGGCCTAACCCGCCCGTCCCACCTCGGGCTCTCAGTCGGTTCTTGGATAAACTCAGGTCCTCTCCGAACTCCTTACTGAACCAAGTGAAATATGACAAGTCAGAAACCGGCCAGAACATGGGGTAAGGAACTGAGTGTGAGACCTCGGAATGGGTAAGGGGACCTTGTTCTCGGCTTCCTCTTCTGAGCCCATAGCCCGGGTCCCCCAACCCCCTCCCCGTCTCCCTCAGACCCCCTCTGCACCTGCCGGACACTCCGGTGCCCCGCCCTCCTCCCCCGCCACCCCCCCAGCGAGGCTGTGCGCTGAGGCTTGGTCATTCCTAAACCCTGGGAGCTTTCGGTACCCGAGCCAGCACGCGGGAAATGTTCCCATCTCTGTGAGGCAGGACCGTAAGAAGCTAGGAAATTTCCCGGGCAAGTGAAATGGGGAAACTGAGGGAAGATCAACAAGGCCAAACCATTTGAACAACGTACAGCCAGCTAGTGAATCACAAGACCTTATCTTTTCCCAATTAAGGACAGGAGAGCAAATGGTTTACACCTCTCCTCCCTAACCAGAGAATACATAGCTTACTTAATTCAACCTGGTGGGGGGGGGGTGGGGGGGGAGGGGTGTGTTGGAGGACAAAGGCCCCATTAATGCCATGTGCCAGCCCAACACAAGGATGGATGAAGTCAGGGGGGAAAATATCAAACATCTAATTGGAGCCAGCTAGATCCAAGACAAAAGTGAAACAGTAAAGCAGATCAAAGAATAATCCCAAACTCCCCTATACACTAATTTTGATGCATCAGCATATTAACGATGCACCTGGAAAGTTGATGAATATTCTACTAAAACCCTTCCCTAAGACTCTCACCTGCAGAAAAATACATACAAACTCTCAAGACTAAGACCCAGTTCCGGGCAGGGAAGAGCCAGTGCAAAGGTCCTGGGGCAGGAGTCGGCCTTCTCGGGCACGAACTTTTTTTTTTTCAAAAAAAAATTTTTTTTAATTGATTTCAGAGAGGAAGGGAGAGAGAGATAGAAACATCAGTGATGAGAGAGAACCACCGATCGGCCACCTCCTCCTGAGCCCGCAACCCGGGCATGTGCCCCCGACTGGAATTGAAACTGGAACCCTTCTATCCACTAAGCCAAACCAGGGTTAGTTTTCTTCTTCTTCTTCTTCTTCTTCTTCTTCTTTTTTTTTGGGGGGGGGGGCATGAACTTCTTACTTTCTCCTAAATGCTAAGGGTCCCCAGGAGACTTGTAACCAGGGGAGCAGGAGGCAGTGGCAGCCCAACCCGGCCTCACCCCCCTGATCCTGTCTCCAAAGCCCCCTTTTCTCTGACGTCCTGGTGAGTTAAAAGCAACCACGACTTTGCTCACTTCTTTCCTATAATGTTTCTAGGGAGCCAAAGCAGAGCACCGCCCAGGCTCTCCCCTGTTGCTTCTTCTCCCCTAAGTCCTTCCTTTGTCTCACTGTGCCCAACTTTAAGAAACATACTCTCAAAATCACCTGGACTCGCACTGTGAAATCTTTCCTGCATGAAGTCAAGAATCCACACACTACAGGCTCGCCTGAGGCAGACCGGTTCCAGGCCAGTCTGTTCCTGCCCGGTGATCCTTCTGCTCCGTCACTTTGCAGTCCGGGTGGTCGGTTTTCACAAACTTCTTCACCTCCACTTTGATCTTCTCTGGCACCAGCTGGGCAGGGGGGCTCCTTAACCTCCTTGGCTGCTTGCCGGGCCAGGCCGGTCTGGTGCTTTTCCTCCTGGGTGTGTGTGAGCTAGCTCCCTTGTTCTTATAGAGAATCAGGCAAAGCTTGCACTCTAGGAGCCCAGGTCCAGAATTAGTTTACTGCCTTGACCCCATAGGTGGACTGCTAAAGTTGCTGGTAGCGTCAACACTTAGATCAGATCATGGAACTCCTCTGTTCCAAACCTGCTCTGGGCTCCCCTCTCACTCAGAGACACAGCCAAGGCCTACAGCAAGCCTGTCAAACTCAAAGGCTAACACGGGCCAAATAAACAAGGTTTAAGTGTATGTGGACTGCAAAAAAGCAAAAGCTTCAATTTTCATAGAAATGTAGGTTTATTTCGGTAGAGACATGCTGAATACAAAGGGCTGAAATAAATGAGTCATGGTTCACATAAAATAATAAAACATTTTAATAAAAATTAATATTTTTTCTTGAACATTAACTTACCAGACACTGAATAACCACACAAATTAATAAGCATAACGCAAATAAAACTATTTTTCTTGTTCTCTGAAAGCGAAATATTTCCTGTTGCGCACACCAAACAAGTCAATACAAGACTAATGATGTGGCCATCGGCTGCTAAAATATTCGCTGTTAGTATTATTGGAGAGAAATGGTGAGCCTGTGTGTAAAACGTGTAAGGAAATGAATGCAACACGATTATAGTAATCAGTCATTAGTGAACGTTGTAGTTTGTTAATAATTATGTATAACAGGATATTGTAAAAATGAAGTTACAAAATTTTTATTAAAACGTGTCTTACATACCTTTACATTGGCTGGGCCGCACAAATATTCATTGTGGGCCGCATGCGGCCCATGGCCCGCGAGTTTGACATGCTTGCTTTCCAGTGACCTACCAAGCCCTCTGTGATCCTGCTCGTGCCCTCTCTGGCCTCTTCCTCTCCACCTTGCTCCCTCTGATCCAGCCACATTGGCCCCTTCCCCCTTCTGAGACACACTAGCCCACTCCTGCCCCAGGGCCTTTGCACTGGCCCTTTCCCATCTGGAACTCTCTTCTCCCAAGGGATCCACCTGGTTTACTGCTTGACCTCCTTCAGGTACTTTTCGGATGTCACCCACTCAGAGAGGCTTTTCTGGCCCCTCATTAAAGTTGCATTCCACCTCTCCCACCCTCTGCATCACTTATTACCCCCTGCAGCATCCCCAGCGCCAGTAACAATGCCTGGGAGAGAGTAGCCCAAGACACACTTGCTCTTTAATCGGACCTTGGTCTCTCTCCGCCAAGTCTCATCAAAAGCTATTTTCTTGGCCTAGATTCATTCCCGGCCTGCCCCTGCTCCCCTCTTTTTTTTTTTTTAATTCCTCACCTGAGGGTATTTTTCCATTGATTTTTATAGAGAGTGGAAGGGAGAGGGAGAGACAGAAAAAGAAAGAGAAACATTGATGTGAGAGAGACACATCTCCTGGTTGCCTTCCACATGCACCCCGACCCAGGGCCTGGAGCCTGCAACCGAGCACATGCCCTTGGCTGGAATCGAACCCGGGACCCTTGGGTCCCCCAGGCTAGCGCTCTATCCACTGAGCAAAACTGGCTAGGGCCCCTCTTTTGTGTTAATGAATGGGGGAGGGGAGAAGAGGTTGGCAAGTTCACTGTGATGGACATACAACAGGAACAGGAAGGAGTTGCCAGATTTAAAGGAGTTTGGGTGCCTTTAAACCACGGGGAGTGAGGGGGTTGAGCGCCGTGATGACTTAATCTGCCTCTGTCTTACCAGGTTTCTCCTCTGTTTGAACATAACCTGAGGGAGGCCAGGGCAGAGGCCCGTGATAGGTTGGCCACATCCCGGGAGGTACTTGCAGATAGAGACAGAGAGGTGGACACATAGGTGGTTGGGGGGTATACATAGCCATGAGGGCAGATGCTGTCCGAACACGTGGGCTCAAGGTCAAGAGGCTGGGGGTATCGTTGCTGCTGGGTATGGATCTAGGTCCTGTCACCCCCTTCCCCACCTGCAGGGCCCAAAACAAGGCACTAATGAAGGGGGCCCAGGTGTGCCGGGGACACATTGACCTCACCCGTGCAACCCAATCCTGGACTCAGCCCTGAGCCCCAGGCTTGAGGCCCGCCCCCCTCAATGGAAGATGGCCCAGGACCGGGAAGCTCCCTCCTCACTGGTTCTGCCCTCCTTAGCTATGGTTGGACATGAAGCTGATGATCTGCTCCAGCTTCTGGCACAGCTTAGGTGAAAGCAGACAAATTCTTTGAAAGGCACAAACTAGCCCTAGCCAGTTTGGCTCAGTGGGTTGCGGGCTCAATCCCCAGTGTGGGACGTGCAGGAGGCAGCCGATCGGTGATTCTCTCTCATCATTGATGTTTCTGTCTCTCTCACTCTCCCTTCCTTTCTGAAATCAATAAAAATATATTTTTTAAAAAGACACAAACTACTAAAACTAAGAAGAAGAAAGAAGACTATCTGAGCAACTGTATAACAAATAAGGAAAATGGACTCAGAATTTTTTCTTTTTTAAAAATGTTTTTATTGTTTTTTAGAGAGGGGAAGGGAGAGGGATGGAGAGGCAGGAACATAGATGAGAGAGAGGAACCTCATTGATTGGCTGCCTGCTGCACACGCCCCTGCTCCCCCAGCCCACCCTAACCCCATCCCTGCAACCCAGGAATTTGTCCTGACCACCGGGAAGCAAATCAGAGGCCTCCTGGTTCCTGGATCAATGCTCAAATGCTGAGCCACACCGTCCAGGCTGGGTTCATAATTTAAAACCTCTCCATAAATAAAACTCCTGGCCAGATACTATATTATTATTTCTACCAAATATTTAAGGAAGAAATTGTGCTAGTCTCACACATATTTTTCAAAAAAAGAAGAATGGGAACAATATTACCGTGAAACAAAACAAGACAAAAACATAAGAAGACAACTACTGCCCTAACCGGTCTGGCTCAGTGGATAGAGCATCAGCCTGCAGACTGAAGGGTCCCAGGTTCGATTCCGGTCAAGGGCATGTACCTTGGTTGCGGGCACATCCCCAGTGGGAGGTGTGCAGGAGGCAGTGATCGATGTTTCTCTCTCATCGATGTTTCTAACTCTCTATCCCTCTCCCTTCCTCTCTGTAAAAAATCAATAAAATATATATTTTTTTAAAAAGAAGACAACTACAGCCCCAGTTGATTTGGCTCAATGGATAGAGCATCGGCCTAGGGATTGAAGGGTCCCAGGTTCGATTCCAGCAAAAGGCACATGCCTGGGTTGCGGGCTCAATCCCCAGTCGGGGGCGTGCAGGAGGCAGCCAGTCAGTGATTCTCTCTCATCATTGACGTTTCTATCTCCCTCTCCCTCTCTGAAATCAATAAAAATATATTTCTTAAAAAAGAAGACAACTACAGACCAATATTCCCTATGAGCACCAATGCAAGAAAATTAACAAAAAGTTATAAATCAAATCCAATAATATATTAAAAGACTTGTATGCATACATTTTAGCATAACCAATGGACACAGACACTGGGGTGGTGGGGGCTTGCCCGGGGTGGGAATGGCTGGGGGGGAGGTCAATTGGGGAAAAAGGAGACATATGTAAAACTTTAGACAATTAAAAAAAAAAAAAAGACGAATGCACCATGATCAAGTGTGGTTTATCATAGAAATGCAAGCTTAAGTAACATGGCCTGATTTCAAGACTTCCTCTAAATGTAATCAAGATGGTGTGGAACTGGTGCCAGGGTGGACACATAGATCCAGACGACAGAGTTGAAAGTCCAGAAGCAGACCCACACATACATGGTCAATTGATTTTCCACAAAGATCTCGAAGATAATTATTCAGTGGGAGAAGGGTGACCTTTTGAACAAAAGGCTCTGGAATATCCATACGGGAAAAACAAAACTCAAACTCCCTGAGGACTGACCTCCTGTCATGCACAAAGATTAAGTTAAGGCCTGACTGGTTTGGCTCAGTGGATAGAGCGTCGGCCTGCGGACTCAAGGGTCCCAGGTTCGATTCCGGTCAAGGGCATGTACCTTGGTTGTGGGCACATCCCCAGTAGAGGGTGTGCAGGAGGCAGCTGATCGATGTTTCTCTCTCATCGATGTTTCCAACTATCCCTCTCCCTTCCTCTCTGTAAAAAAAATCAATAAACTATATTTTGTTAAAAAAAGATTAAGTTAAAATGGTCCTAGCTCTCCATTGAAAAAGCTAAAACTATAAAAATTTAAGGAGTCATAGGAGAAAAGTCTTTGTGACCTTTTGGTAGGCAAATATTTCATATGTGAAATCCGTATTGATGAGCATGCAATCAGCTTATATCACTACTTGGTTCATAATTGTGTGAGTTTCCTAGGGCCACCATGACAAAGTACTGTCATGCACTGCATAATGACGTTTCAGTAATGACACCGCATGTCTGACAGTGGTCCCATAAGATTATAATGGAGCTGAAAAATGACTACCTCCCAGTGACATCATAGCTGTCCTGATGTCATAGCACAATGAATTACGTGTTTGTGGTGATACTGGTGTAAACAAACTTACTCTGCTGCCAGTTGTATAAAAGTACTTGATAATAAACAGCAATGTTACTGGTTTATGTATTTACTAAATCTTTCATCATTCTTTTACAGTGTAGTCTTTATACTTACTTTTTAATAGTTTATTGATTTCAGAGAGGAAGAGAGATAGAAACATCAGTGATGAGAGAGAATCATTGATCGATTGGCTGCCTCCTGCAGGCCCCCCATTGGGTATCAAGCCTGCAACCCAGGCATGTGCCCTGACCAGGAATCGAACTGTGGCCTCTTGGTTCATAGGTCAATGCTCAACCACTGAGCCATGCTGGCTGGGCAATCTTTCTACTTATTAAAAAATTGCTGTAAAACAGCATGTCCTGGTATACCAGCAGCAGCCTCATACATCTCATGTTTACTGTTTCTGGACTGTATCATTTCCTCTTGTGCTTGATTTAATCTCATGTTGTCTTATAAATTTATTGTAGCCTAAATGTACAGTGTTTATAACGTCTACAGTAGTATACAATAATGTCTGAGGCTTTCCCATTCACTCACTACTCACTCAAAGAGCAACTTCTTGTCCTGCAAGTTCGATTCATGGTAAATGCCCTATACAGCTGTACCACTATCTTATTTTAAAAAAACTGATTTCAGAGAGGAAGGGAGAGGGAGAGAGAGAGAGAATCATGGGTCTGCTGCCTCCTGCATACCCCCCACTGGGGATGAGCCAGCAATGGGGCATGAGCCCTGACCAGGAATCAAACTGTGACCTCCTGGTTTCTAGGTCACCACTCAACTGCTGAGACACACCTGGCCCGGCAAACCACTTTTCTCCTTTACTAGAGGCTCGATGCATGAAATTTGTGCAAGAGTAAGCCTTCCTTCCTCCGGCTGCCGACACCAACTTCTCTCTGGCATCTGGGAGAAAGACACCAAATCCTTTGCATCCAGCACTATAGGAGATGCTGAAGGGAGTTCTTCAGACAGAAGGGAAATAAACCAGGAAGAGGCAATGCCCAAAAACAGGTGGGAAGAAAGCATCTCAAATGTTAATGAATGGAGCAGGTTCAAGAGAGATTATTCCAAGAGGAAGCAGAAACATCACACGCATACAACTCTTTCCTGCTGTAAACGGAAGGAGAGAAATAGTGTCATAGCTGTGAGAAAAGATCAGAAATTGGCAGATCCATGTCACATGATCAACACCAGCTGCAGGGGAGTCTAGGAATGTGAATATTTACTTTTGCATGTGGAGGTGGGCAAGGCAAAGAGAGATAGATGCTGTATTAGCCTTTGGGGGTTGCTACAGTGAATTTAGTCCTTGATTTTCAGCTTTTGGACCAGATACCGTGAAATCTGGCTGTCCTTTGCTTTGCATTATTATAAATAGTCTTTTAGCAGAGCTGTTTATATAGGTTTCTATTTTTATACTTGAAAGAGCTTGAGGAGAGAGAGAGAGAGAGAGAGAGAGAGAGAGAGAGAGAGAGAAGCACCGCTAGGCGGCTCTCAAGATAGTCCTATCTTGCCCAGCCGGCATGGCTCAGTGGTTGAAAGTCAACCTATGAACCAGGAGGCCACGGTTCAATTCCCCGTCAGGGCACATGCCTGGGTTTCAGGCTCAATTTCCAGTAGGGGGCATACAGGAGGCAGCCTCTCTATGATTCTCTCTCATCATTGATGTCTCTCTCTCTCTCTCTCCCTCTCCCTTCCTCTCTGAAATCAATAAAAACATATATATTTTTAAAGGCAGTCCTATCTCAACACAGCAGAAGAGGTGGGAGTTGTGCCTGGAAGTACCAATGGGAAGCAAGGGAGAATGCCAACCTCACCTCCTCGCCCTGAAGGACATGAGCCGCTTCTTTTCCCAGTGTCTTTCAGGAGTCAGCTGGGTTTCAGTCAAAGCCCAAGATGGATGAGGGCTGAGAAAAGGTGCTGAGATATGGAGGAGCTTGTTGGTTATGGGTTGAAACTAAAGGAACTTACTGTTTCAGCCCCAGGTGCAGAAAGCAAAACCAAGAGAAAGATCAATGTCACGAAGACCTTCAGTCACAGATGGTGGGAACATTTAGCAAGACTTGTAGAAGAAACTCAAGCCTCAGATGAGGTATTCTTTTTTTTAATATATTTTTATTGATGTCAGAGAGGAAAGGAGTGGGAGAGAGAGATAGAAACTTCAATGATGAGAGAGAATCATTGATTGGCCGCCTCCGGCATGCCCCCCACTGGGGATCAAGCCCGCAACCCAGGCATGTGCCCTTGACCGGAATCGAACCCGGGACCCTTCAATCTGCAGGCTGATGCTCTATCTACTGAGCCAAACCAGCCAGGGCTCATATGAGGTATTCTTAATAGCTCCTTCTAGCCTTTAGTGGTCTATAATTCTAAATCTAGTTCTTAAGAGTCAATTTAACTTCTGTCTTCTCAAAGAAGTAGAATGATTGTCATCCATGGTGAAAGGGATTTGACTCGTGGTGAAATGGGGAGGGCAGGGCAAAACCAGTCAGAAGTCTAGCATGTGCCCACCAAGAGACCCAGTGTGGGCATTATGCCCCGGGGCCAGTTCAGAAGTCCAGCTGCATCACAGCTGTAACAGCCCAAACAACTTTCATCAGACTGAGCAACTGACTCATGCAACCAAGTTCATGGGCAGTGATAGCAAATCTTAATAGCCATGACAACAGTAACTGTCAGAGAGACCTGCTGGTCAACTGACCGTGGTAGGAATGTTACAAGGGCTTCGGAGAGGCTTTTGGAATGACTCAGTAGCTTGTTTCCAGAGGGGGGGGGCCTTCTTTGAGCTTTCTGTTCACCTCCTAACCTAAAATCTAAATCACCACTTGTCTGATGCCCGGCCGGGTGTGGCTCAGTGCTTGAGCATTGACCTATGAACCAGGAGGTCAGGGTTCGATTCCCGGTCAGGGCACATGCCCACGTTGTGGGCTTGACCCCCAGTGGGGGGCGTGCAGGAGGCAGCCGATCAGTGATTCTCTCTCATCATTGATGTTTCTCTCTCCCTTTCCTTTCTGCTCTGTAATCAAAAAAATAAAAATAAATCACCGCTTGTCTGAAATATTGAATTCACTTGGGATGTGGGCCCCACTTCACCTGCTGTACTCACCTGTCATCTAAGGCCTCATTCCCTGAGGGTCCCAGAGCTTCCGCCTTGGTTTGGCTCCCTCTTGCATCATCCTTCCCTCAGGTGTTCCTCCAATTTACTAGTAGGATGCTGCTTTTTCCCTGAAGTCATGACAAGGGTCCTTGAGGAGAAGGCAGAGGAAAACTCATCTCCCTGGGGTGGGAGTGGGGGAGAGATGAGGTAGATTGTCATTCTTCTGCCTCCCCTTGAAAGCCCCTATTTAACACCCGAAATGAGCTGCTTACAAAACACCAGAGTGGCCAAAAGGGGGGACGGGTGAGGCCCCAGTGCCAGCACCTGGAGAGGTGAGTCCCTGAGATGGAGGGAGAGGAGGAACACAGCATTGCCCTGAGGGAGAGCCTGCACTATTTGCAGAGAGAGGCTGAGCTGTGTAAAAGCCCGGGGCTGTATGTTTTTTGGCTTTGTACCTGTGTAGATGTCTGTAAATAGGTCGCCCTGAAGAGATGGAGAAATAAAGGCAAACCTGTCATGTCTGTGAGGAAGGTATGGCAGCCACAGGGAGACCAGTGTCTAGAGTAGCTTGTGGCTCAAGGAAGCATTTCATTGAGCAAAGTCACTGGGGCTCAAACTGACTGCAGGTCTGTTTTCTGACACTTCCTCCTGCCCAGGTAGCTGTAATCTCTTACATTTGTGCGGGAGGGACCTGCAGGCAGAGAATGGGGGTGTTTTGACATGCAAATCTCTGTGATACAGCACATTAATAGAATGAAAGATTTGAACAAATCGTATGATCATCTCCATCGATGCAGCAAAAGCATTTGACAAAATACAGCATCCTTTCATGATAAAAACCCTCAACAAAGTGGGGATCGAGAGAACATACCTCAGTGTAATAAAGAGAAACCGCACAGCTAACATCATACTCAACAGAGAGAGGTTGAAAGCTTTTCCTCTAAATTCAGGAACAAGACAAGGCTGGTCAGAATGCATATTCAATCCCTAAAATATTAAATTCATTGAGAATTGGGTTTGGGTCCAGCAAATGCTTTATCCTGGTGAACATATCCTTTGAACTTGAAAAGAGTGTGTGATTTACACAGATCTAAACTTCAGATTTCAGGTGTATTGTTCTAAACACAGCAAGTCCATGGAGGTAGTTGATAGTATTGTTCAGCTCGTCTGTGTCAGGGGCCAACAAACTTCTCATGCAAAAGACCAGAGTAAAATTCTTAGGTTTTTAAGCCACATAGGGTCGCTGTTGCTACTAATGTTGCTCTTTCTTTTCTTTCCTCCCCCATTTTCTGCCTCCCCCTCCGTTCCTTCCCCTCTCCCATCCTTCCACTCCTCCCCCACCTCCTTCTTCACTATCCATTAAAAGTGAAAAAACATTCTTAGCTCCTGGGCTATTCAAAAACAGGTGGTGAGCTGCATTTGGCCAGGGCGCTATCGTTTGCCAGTTCCTGTTCTCTGTCTTAACAGATTGTGTTGTCTCCTTCTTTCGCTTACTGTGATTTTCAACCTGTCTCCCTTGCACCTATGAATCCTATCAATTCTTTTTTTTTTAATATATTTTTTTTTTTACTAATTTCAGAGAGGAAGGGAGAGGGAGAGATAGAACCATGATTGGCTGCCTCCTGCACACCCTACACTAGGGACTGAGCCCGAAACCTGGGCATGTGCCCTGAGTGGGAATCGAACTGTGACCTGTTCCATAGGTTGACGCTCAACCACTGAGCCACATTGGCCGGGCAATCCTATCAATTCTTGCTTCATGTATGTTGAAGTTATGTTATTGGGCATATATATATTTACAATTGTTTTATCTCCCAGATGGATTAATTGCTACTTTATTTTGCAATGTATTCCTTTATCTTTGGTCGTATAGTTTTCCTTGAAGACTGACTCATCTCATATTGATATAACGACATCAGCCTTCTTTGCTTACTATTTACTTTATGTCGTTTTCCATCCTCTTACTTCCAGTTAGTGTCTGTATATTTTAACTGACTCATATAGGCAGTCTGTAGTGCAGCCTTTTAAAAATCTTTCTAATAATGTCTGCTTCTAAATTGGATTATTGGGCAAATTTACATTTAATATATTACTGATATGGTTGCATTTAAATCTACCATTTTGCTGTTCATTTTTTGATCTTCCTTTCTTTTTGGCTCAACATAGTTGAGGCAAAATGTACATATGGAAAAGCGCACACATTTTTTTATTCCTCACTGGAGGGTATTTTCCTATTGATTTTTAGCGAGTGGAAGGGACATAGAGAAACATCGATGTGAGAGGGACACATCGATTGGTTACCTCCCAAACGCACCCCAACCTGGGCTGAGCCTATAACCGAGGTATGTGCCCTTGACCAGAATCTAACCCTAGACCCTTCAGTCCGCAGGCTGACGCTCTATCCAATGAGTCAAACTGGCTAGAACCAGTGCACACATTTTAAGTATACAATGTTACGAGTTACGACAGTGGTACATACAACAAAAGTCAAGATAAAAAAACATTGCCATTATGCTCACAATTCCCCTCGAGCTTCTTAACAGTGGATCCCTTCCTCTACATTCTGCCCAGACAAAAATATAGATCAGATTCGCTTTTTCTGGAATTTCATTCTAACAGTATTTTACAGTGTGTACTCTTTTGAGTCTACCACCTTTAACTTTGCATAATTATTTTAGATTATCTAAGTTGTTGGGTGGTTCAATAATCTATCCCTCTTTATTGCTGAGTGCTATTCCACGCACAGATGTATCATAATCAGTGTAACCATTCACCTGTTGATGGACATTCGGGTTGTTTTCAAATCGGGCTTTTTACTAATAGAGTTGATACAAAAGTTTATGTACGAGTCTTCGTGAAGACATATGGTTTTAATTATCAGGTAAATAGCAGAAGCGGCCTTCCTGGAACATGCAGTTAAGTGGAAATTTAACTTTATAAGCAATTGGAGAACTGTTTTTCAATATGATTATGCCAACTTGCATTTCCACCAGCAAAGCATGAGCTTTTCATTTTGTCTGTATTCTCTTTTAGTCATACTTATATCTTCCAACTTTATTCTTCTTTTTTAAGTTTGATTCTCCATTTTAGGTTCTTTGCATTTCCATATACATGTTGGGATCAGTTTATCTATTTGTGCAAAGTCAGGATTTTTGCTAGCTTTATACCAAATTTATAGAATGGTGTGGTGAGAAAGTATAATCTAAGAATACTGGGTTTTCCAACCCATGAACATTATCTATTTCTCCACTTCTGTGAGTTTTCTTGAATTTCTCTTGTCCACTGTTTTCAGTTTTCATTGTAAATATTTTTCACATTTTAAAA
This sequence comes from Myotis daubentonii, assembly GCF_963259705.1. NCBI lineage: Eukaryota > Metazoa > Chordata > Mammalia > Chiroptera > Vespertilionidae > Myotis > Myotis daubentonii. The sequence continues at coordinate 10,008,500 of NC_081861.1, read as the reverse complement.
AATATGTTTTATTGATTTTTTAAAGACAGGAAGGGAGAGGAATAGAGAGATAGAAACATTGATGAGGGGAAACATCATCGGTCGGCTGCCTCCTGCACCTCCATACTGGGGATTGGCTGCCTCCTGCAACCCCTACTGGGGATCGAGCCTGAAACCAGGCATGTGCCCTGACCAGGAATCGAACTGGTGGCCTCCTGGTTCCTGGGCTGATGCTCAACCACTAAGCTACACCGGCTAGGCTATTTTGCACATTTTTTAAGTACATCACTAATTTCATGTTTTGGGATACCATTATGAAGGATAGTGATTTTACATTTTTCACTTTTTTTTTGTAGCTAGGATTTTCTACATACACAAACATGTCATTTCTGAATAAAGATACTTCTATTTCATTTTTTCCAATTTGTATGACTTTTATTTCTCTTTCATTCATAGTTCACTGCCTAGGATTTCTAGGACCACTTTTGAACCGAATTCTGTCTTTTGCCATTAAGTAATAAAAGCGCTGCAAAATATATATGTGGTGCATATATATTTAGAGTTGTTATGTCTTCTTCATGAACTGACCCCTTTATCATTGGCAAATGTCCTTCATTCCATCATATTCCTTGTCCTGAAGGCTACTTGGCCTGCTATTAATAGAACCATTCTAACTTTCTTATGGTTATAGTTTGCATGGTATATCTTTATCCATCTTATTTTTATAATATCTATGTCTTTATATTTAAAGTGTATATCTTATGCTAAGCATATTGTTTTGTGTTTCTTTTGTATACAGTCTGACAATCTCTGTCTTTTAATTGCAGCATTTGGACCATTTACAATTAATGTAATTAGTTATATGGTTGAGTTTAAACCTATCACCCTGCTATTTCTTTAAAAATATTTCTCCCATGTGTTCTGTGTTCCTCTTTCCATATTTTCATGAATTCTTTTAGATTGTATAATTTTTAGAATTCTACTTTATATCTAATAAATATTTAGATCTAGTGTTTCTAATACGTATTTTATAATAGGCTACCTTCAAGTAATTGAAAATCATTTTGCATATGATGCAAGAACATTGCGACAATATCGTTCCCATTACCCACTCATGTCCTTTGTACTATTGTTGTCATACATTTTATTTCCACAGAGGTTATAAATCCCACACTATGTTATTAATATTTTTGCTTTAAACAATTTTCTATGACTTAAAGGAATATAAAAATGAGAAACATTATATTTACCAACATATATTCTATTACCAGGACTCTTCATTCCTTCATGTAGATCCAAGTTTCCATTTGGTATCATCCTTTCTTGTGGAAAACCGATTTTAACATTTCTTGTAATGCAGGTTTTCTGCTGATAACAAATTATCTCTGCTTTTATATGTCTGAAAAAAAGTCTTTTATTTTGCTTTTTTACTGAGGTAAAATTGAATAACATGAAAGTAACCATTTTAAAGCAAACAATTCAGTGGCATTTAGTACTTTCCCATGTAAAAGAATTTCTAAGGATTGAGAGAGCAGCTAGAAAAATGAGCCTTGGATAGGAGGGCAGAGCCCTCTTCCCCCAGGACAGGAATAGGCAAGGATGTTGGCTACAGTGAATAAGTCTGAAGATGCATTATGAGGCAAGGAGCTGACAGTCCTCTTGATGATCAGAGGAAAGAGGAGAAGGTTTATTACAGAGGGCCTGGCATTCCACAGGAGGACATTGACTTTGACTTTGAGTGATGTGAGAGGCACTAAAAGGTTCAGAAAAGGCAAAGGAGGTACCTGACTGATGTCTTATCACTGATCCTGGACTGGGGTTCTGCTGGGTTGGTGCTGGTGAAATAAGGGGGCCATTTCAGACCATTACAAGGTCCAGGGTCATTTATTCAGGGAGAAGTTTCTGAGGGAATTGACGTTGATGTCCTTACAGGAGCTGCATGCACTGGGACTTCTAGGTCTGTGCCCTTCCTCTTGCTGTGGGACTGACGGGGTTACAATTTCCATGCTCCTGGCCTGTGCTTACCACTGGCCTCTTGAGCCTTAACCAGTGGTCGGCAAACTGCGGCTCGCGAGCCACATGCGGCTCTTTGGCCCCTTGAGTGTGGCTCTTCCTAAGCCTTAGGAGTACCCTAATCAAGTTAATAACGATGTATCTACCTATATAGTTTAAGTTTAAAAAATTTGGCTCTAAAAGAAATTTCAATCATTGTACTGTTGACATTTGGCTCTGCTGACTAATGAGTTTGCCGACAACTGGCCTAAACTCATTCCCCTAATTCTGAGTCTTATTCCTATAAGCTTGGAACCTGTCTTCTTTGTCTCTGGACCTTCCCTCCCCCTATTCCCTTTTGTAGACTGGGACACCAAACTTAGGCCCTCATCTGACTCTGAGTTTGGACTCTACAGGTGCCGGTTTCTGTACGTGGTTCCATGCAGCTGGAAAATGGGACCCCAGTGGCCCAGTTTCTTCTGGAAGGATTGACTGACACAGAGGAGCTGAGGCCCTTGCTCTTTGCCATCTTTCTGCTGGTCTACATAGTGGCTATCGTTGGGAACCTGGGTATTGTCAGCCTTATCATAATGGACTCCCGGCTCCACACTCCCATGTACTTCTTCTTAGCCAACCTGTCACTGCTGGACACTGCCTATATCTCCAACACGGTGCCTCAGGTGCTGGTGCATCTGCTGGCATCGGTGCGGGCCATGCCCTATCGGGCCTGCCTCACCCAGATCTTCTTTCTCCACTTCCTGGCACCCTGGGAGTGTTTCCTGCTCACAGCTATGTCCTATGACCGCTATGCAGCCATCTGCCAGCCACTGCACTATCTGGTCCTCATGGGCCGAAGAACCCGGATAGGACTGGCTTCCATCTCCTGCCTTCTTGCCTTGACCAATGCACTCACCCACACCATCCTTGCAGCTCTACTCCAGTTCTGCGGGCCTCGCCTCATCACCCACTTCTTCTGTGACCTGCCTCCACTGCTCAAACTCGCTTGCTCCAGCACGCAGGCGAACGAACTTGCCCTGTTCTTCTTTAGTTTCCTGGTGGCTCTTGCACCCTGCGCCCTGGTCGTGATCTCCTATATACACGTTGTAGCTGCTGTTCTCAAGATGAACTCTGCCGAGGGCCGAAGGAAAGCCTTTTCCACCTGCGGCGCTCACATCACTGTGGTATGTATTTTCTACATCACTTCGGTCCTCTGCTACATCCTTCCCAGCTCGGCGTACTCTGGCCTACGAGACCGCGTGCTCTCTGTGCTGTATGTGGTCCTCACTCCCATGCTCAACCCCATCATCTACAGCATGCGAAACAAGGAGGTGAAGAGGGCTTTGTTTAAGGTCCTCGGGAGGGACAGTGCCTCCTAGGTGGTAGGCACATCCCATCAAGGCCACACGCCTTCTCCACGGCGAGGCTGGCACATGCCTGATGCTTTGGGGGTGAGTCCAACAACCGAGGGGTTTGGAATTTCACGTAGATGGTGCATTTGGAGAATCCCGTTTTGTGTGGAAGGTTTTTCCCCACCCCAGAAAAGCTCAAAATATCTGTGTGGCATATTTTTTATTTGAAAACGTTGTTTTCCACTGATGGAAGTAAAACGTGGTCATTGGCTAAGTTGTGCGGTCACAGAAACGTATAAAAAGATTTTTAAAAATATGCTCCACAATCTTACCATCCAGAGAGAACCACTGTGAACATTGATGGTGTCCTTCAGGTTTCTTTTTGAACTGCAGATGTATGTCCATGCATGTTTAAAGCAGGAAAACACAATTGGAATCAGAATGTATTGACAGCCCAGCTGGCATGGCTCAGTGGTTGAGCATCGACCTATGAACCAGGAGGTCATGGTTCGATTCCCGGTCAGAGCACATGCCAGGGTTGTGGGCTTGATCCCCAGTGTGGGGCATGCAGGAGGCAGCCAATCCATGATTCTCTCTCATTGTTGATGTTTCTATCTCTCTCTCTCTCCCTCTCTGAAATCAATAAAAATATATTTTAAAAGAATGTATTTACAGTTATGGTATGCTTAGATACATTTCATTTTTTCAACTGTAATGTATGCTTAGTATAAAATCATGCTTGATACAAAGGTGTGTTGTTAGAAGGAAAAAATGTTTCATAATCTGAGTCCTGTACTAACCACTATGAACAGTTTTGTTTTCTTCCCGACTTTTTCTTAGGCTATACTAAACCTGCATTTTAATACAATATTTTTTACATAAATAGGGTGATACCACATGTAAATAGGCTGTGTGTAATTCTTATTCCATGAATTCCATGTTCTTGTCATTTGTACAATTTTTCTTCTGGGTTGTTTGTCTTTTTATGTATTGATTTTTAAAAGATACTTTCATTTTAAAGACACTAGTTTTTTTTCTAAATTGTTTGTCTTTTCACTTTCTTTTTGGTGATTCCTTCCAAAACAGAATTTCAGACTTTTCTGTAATTAGACCTTGATTTTAATTTTTGTTTTCTGGATTTTGTATCCTGCTTTGTTTACTATTTGCCTGATAAATAGTTTTTCCAATTGATTCCCAATTTGATGCTTTTCTGGTGTTTTCTGCTATAAATTCACTTATTTCTTTGTATTCAGACATCGATTTATTTTTATTCATACATGCCTTCTGGGTTTCATATCATGCATCGATTTCTACATCAATGTTTCTCCTTTTATTTTTATAGTTTCATATTTTCTACTTAATTGTATGTTTTCATTTCTTCCCCATTTAAACTTTGATTCTTTGAGAAATTTACTGTCCATAAAAAGCAGGGTCATGACCGGCTTTCTTTTTCTTCTAACTTAAGTCATCCAAGTAATTTCATTCTTGTTCTTTATGTATTCTTTGCTTTGACTCTGGCTACTGACATTTTTTTTTTAATTTATCTTTATCGTTGAAAGTATTACAGATGTTCCCTCCCCCCACCCCCAATGATCCCCTCCACTCCACTTTCACCCTCTCCCCAGGTCTTCCCTGCTTTCTTGTCTGTCCATGGGCTATGCATATATGCATATAATTCATTGGTTAATCTCTCCCCCTCCACTTCTCTCTGAAATATGTCAGTCTGTTGCATGCTTCAATATCTTTGGATCTTTCTTTTGTTTGTTTGTGAGTTGATTTTGTTCATTAGATTGCACATATAAGAGAGATCATGTGATACTTCTCTTTCTCTGACTGGCTTATTTCACTTTGGCTATTGACTCTTTACTTTAGTCACATATCAGGCTTGATCCCTTAGGACACATCTGCTGGTGTTATGGCTGATAAACCCTATCTTCCAATGAGGAAGTGGCACTTGTGTTTGGTTTTGGACATCAACTTCGCATCCACATAATCTTGGCCTTTCTCCCCATCCATCCTTCACTCTACTACATGCTAGACTCTACATGCTAGAGCATTCCCTCGTTCTCTAACCAGGTAATGTACTGAGCTTACAGAGATCTAGCTAAATGTGTTGTGAGGGAATTTATACTTCCTGCAAAATTCTGAAGGAAAGTATGTTCCAATTATGACAAAGACTTGGTATCTTTAATATATAAAGAGCACTCACCAATCAATAATCTGAAAACTTTCTCACCACCAAAACTTAGACTGTGTATATTTACATAAATATGCATATCTAAACTTAATACTTAGTAGAGCATCCTATCTAATAAAAGAGAAAAATGGTAATTGGCGTACGACGATACCCTTTTCATTGGCTAATCAGGGCTATATGCAAATTAACTGCCAACTATGATTGGCAGTTAACTGCCAACTATGATTGGCAGTTAACTGCCAACTATGATTGGCAGTTAACTGCCAACTAAGATTGGCAGTTAACTGCCAACAAGATGGCGGCTAATTTGCATATGTAGGCACAATGCAGGGAGGCAAAAGGGAAAGCAGGAAGAAGCCCCCTGCCACTGACAGTGATCGGAAACCCAGGGGGGAGCTAAGAGCTGGGGGGCAGGGCAAAGGCGGCCCTGGAGCCGCCTTTGCCCTGCCCCCCAGCCATGATCGGAGAATCAGGTGCCTTTGCCGCCCTGGCCAGTGATAGCAGGAAGTAGGGGTGGAGCCAGCGATGGGAGCTGGGCATGGTCGAAGCTGGCAGTCCCGGGAGCTAGGGGTCCCTTGCCTGGGCCTAAAGCGGAGCCCACGATCGCGGGGCCGCTGCAGCTGCGGGTCCCCGCTGCCCGGGCCGAACGCCTAGGCCAGAGGCGTCCTGCAGGGGCAGGGGCGGAGCCTGCAACCGTGGGGAGCTGGGGGTCCCCTGTCCAGGCCTGACACCTCTGCCGGAGGCCTCAGGCCTGGTCAAGGGGCCGATCCGGTGATTGGTGATCGGAGGGTGATGAGGGTCAACTCCTCTGGCCGAGGCATCAGGCCTGGGCGGGGGGCGGAGCCGGGGATTGGGGGGATATGATGGTCCCCTTGCCCAGGCCTGAAGCCTGGGTCAGAGGCGTCAGGCTTGGGCGGGGGGTGGAGCAAGCGATCAGAGGGAGATGGGGGTCCCCTGCCCAGGCATGATTCCTGGGCCAGAGGCCTCAGGCCTGGGCGGGGGCCAGAGCCAGTGATCGGGGGGAGATGGGGGTCCCCTGTCCAAGCCTGACACCTCTGGCGGAGGCGTCAGGCCTGGGCAAGGGGCCGATCCTGCGATTGGAGGGTGATGGGGGTCAACGCCTGAGGGCTCCCAGTATGTGAGAGGGGGCAGGCTGGGCTGAGGGACACTCCCCTCCCCACACACACCCAGTGCACGAATTTCGTGCACCGGGCCCCTAGTCAATTATAATAGTAAAAAATATTTAGAAACCCAAATGCTCAAGTAGCGCCAAGGCAACAGTCCTCTAATCTGTTCGTGCCCTAACCTTCTCTGTCATTTGCTTCTTATCCTCGTGTTTCTCCCTGAAGCCTTGGGAATGCAACCCAAGCTGCAAGGAATAAATGAAGACGGGAGTTTAGAATTCAGTGAAGACAGCATTCCAACTCACTGGAGAAATCTGAATTATTTGGTAAATGATGTTGAGACACCTGACTAAACTCTGATGGAGGAACTAAAATAGATCAATGTCATTTTTTCACACCAAAATAAATTCTTAGTGGATTAAAATATCAAAGTTATGCCCTAGCTCAGCCGTGGGCAAACTACGGCCTGCGGGCCGAACCCGGCCCGTTTGAAATGAATAAAACTAAAAAAAAAAAAAAAAGACCGTACCCTTTTATGTAATGATGTTTACTTTGAATTTATATTAGTTCACACAAACACTCCATCCATGCTTTTGTTCCGGCCCTCTGGTCCAGTTTAAGAACCCATTGTGGCCCTCGAGTCAAAAAGTTTGCCCACCCTTGCCCTAGCTCAATGGTTGGCAAACTGTGGCTCGCGAGCCACACGCGGCTCTATGGCCCCTTAAGTGTGGCTCTTCCACAAAATAACAACTTCTGCACACGGGACATGAAGTTTCAATCGCACTGCACATGCACACCTGCACGTGGTATTTTGTGAAAGAGCCACACTCAAGGGGCCAAAGAGCCACATGTGGCTCACGAGCTGCAGTTTGCCGACCACTGCCCTAGCTGGTTTGCTCAGTGGATTGAGTGTCTGCCTGTGAACTGAAGGGTCCCAGGTTCGATTCCTGCCAAAGGCACATGCCCGGGTTGCAGTGCTTGATCCCCAGTAAGGGATGTGCAGGAGGCAGTCGATCAATGATTCTCTCTCATCATTGATGTTGCTATCTCCCCCTCCCTCTTCCTTCCTCTCTGAAATCAATAAAAAAAATATATAAAAATATTAAAGCTATGAGTGTCAAATTTTATGACATTATAGTGGCTGAGGCTTTCCATTGGACAGAAACTGCAGAAATCATCATAAAAAATTGATCACTTAAATAACATTTAAATTTTTTAATAATTTCTATATAGAAAGGAATTATGAGCATAAATAAAATGAAGCTATGATGAAGGAAAGTATGTTCCAATTATGACAAAGACTTGGTTTCCTTAATATATAAAGAGCACTCACCAATCAATAAGTAAACTATGAGTATTCCAATTAAAAGTAGACAAAGGATATGAATACACAGTTCTCAGAAGAAGAGACACCACTAGCCCAATGTCATAGAAATTGGTAAGCCACATTAGAAATAAAAAAAAAGGAAACAATATTGAGATATGATTTTGGTTACTATATGGGCAAAGATTTGAAAGGTTGAAAATGTTTTCTTTGGGAGGTGTTATGGACTAAATTGCCCCCTCCCCCAGTTATATTTTGAAATCCTAATGTGACCGTATTTGGAGATAGGGACGTAAGGAGGTAATTAACGTTAAATCAAATCATAATGGTTAGTCCCTACCAGGGTGGCCCCCCTTTCTCTCTCCATACATATAGAGGAAAGGCCACGTAAGGACACAGTAAGAAGGCAGTTCACGGAGGAGGCCTCACCACAAACCAACCCTGCTGGTACCTTGATCCAGGACTTCAAGTTTCCAGAACTGTGAGAAAATAAATTTCTGTTGTTTAAGCCACCTAGTGTCTGGCATTTTGTTATATTGCCTGAGCTCACAAATAGAGGCACACCTCAGAGAGACTGCAGGTTTGGTTCCAGGCTGCCACAAATAAAGCGAATATTGCAATAAAATGAGTCACACAACACCCCCCCCCCCAGTGCATATAAAACTATGTTGTAGTTTAAGTGTACAAAAACATTATGCCTAAGAAAATGATGTCCGTACCTTAATTTAAAAATACTTCATTGCCAAATTGCATGGATGGAACTGGAGAGCATTATGCTAAGCGAAAAAAGCCAGTCAGAGAAAGATAAATATCACATGATCTCACTCATTTGTGGAATATAAGGAACAACATAAACTGATGAACAAAAACAGATCCAGAGCCAGAGAAGCATCAATCAGACCGTCAAAGGTAGGGGAGGTTGGGGGTAAGGGGGAGAGAGAGATCAACCAAAGGACTGGTATGCTAGCATACAAGCCTAACCGATGGACACAGACAACAGGGGGGTGAGGGCATGAGTGGGGGGTGGGGGGCAGTAGGGGGGGTAAGGACACATATGTAATACCTTAATCAATAAAGAAAAAAATACTTTATTGCTGCCCAGCCGGCGTGGCTCAGTGGTTGAGCATCGACCTATGAACCAGGAGGTCGGGGTTTGATTCTTGGTCAGGGCACATATCTGGGTTGCAGGCTCGATCCCCAGTGTGGAGTGTGCAGGAGGCAGCTGATCAATGATTCTCTCTCATCATTGATGTTTCTGTCTCTCTCTCTATCTTCCTTCTTTTCTGAAATCAATAAAAAATGTATTATAAAGTTTTCCTTAGAAAAAGAAAAAGCTCATATGTTAAATGAAAATAGTTCAGAAAATATTTAATCCTAAACTTGAAAAAATTACATATTATGTCATTTTTGTCAATTTAATATATAAATGCAACTATAAAACTAAGACATTATTTCAAAACACCATCAGCTATTAATGCTGAATGACATGACACAATTTATTTTCATTTTCTTCCATTTCCTAAATTGTCTTTAATTGACTAGAGCAAGCATGTCAAACTCAAAGGCTAGCACGGGCCAAACAAACAACGTTTAAGTTTACGTGGGCCACAGAAAAAAAAGCTTCAATTGTCATAGAAACGTAGGTTTATTTTGGTGGAGACACGCTGAATACCAAAAGGGCTGAAATAAATGAGTCATCGTTCACCTAAAATAATAGAACATTTTAATAAAAATTAATATTTTTTCTTGAACATTACCTTACCAGACACTGAATAACTGCACAAATTAATAAGCGTAACACAAATAAACCTATTTTTCTTGTTCTCCGAAAGCGAAATATTTCCTGTTGCGCACACCAAACAAGTCAGTCCACGACTAATGATGTGGCCATCGGCTGCTACGATACTCGCTGCTGGCATTGGTGGAGAGAAATGGTGCGCCTGCGTGTAAGGCACGTGAGGGAAATGAATGCAACAGGATTATAGTACTCAGTCATTAGCGAACGTTGTAGTTTGTTATTAATAATTATGTATAAAGGATATTGTAAAAATTAAGCTATGAAATTTTTATTAAAACGTTTCTTACATACCTTTACATTGGCTGGGCCGCACAAATATTCGTTGTGGGCCGTGTGCGTCCCGGGGGCCGTGAGTTTGACACGCTTGCAGTAGAGTTGCTGAATCCCACACCACCCCTCCAAACCAGGTACAATGGTAAGAAACTGTGGAGGCTGAATAACTGACAACGATCTGAGACAAGAGTAGCGGTTCAATTTTATTTTCTGCTGTAACAAACAAGTCAGGACCCCATTCTCCAGCAAGGGGGAAAACAGTAGCGTTGAGAGTAAGGAAGAGCCAATACAAACAATTGGGCCCCAGAATAAAGTGGCAACTTCTGTAAGGAAGCCATGCCCCAGGGAAGGAACTACTGCCTGGGAAGGGACCCTAGGTTAGCCTAGGTCCCCTTTTCCAGCGTGGGCTCAATGTAAAAGCATGGGGGAGACGCCATCTGGGACAGCTGGTCAAGACAGAACAGGATATAATCTCGGATTGCAAAAGGGTCTTCGCCAGTCAGCCGGCTAAATGAGGAAAAAAAGAAAAGCCGGTTAAATGTGGTAGCTCCGCACCGAGCTCTCTGTGCCCACTCAGGGGGTGCCAGGCCCAGGACAGCGGGGGTACATCTTGGGGACCAACCCTGGCCACCTGCCACCACTCCCCACACGGCCCTGTTTGGAACTCACACAGTTAGTTGGGTGTCAGACACCGTGACCTCCTTCACACCCGGCCCTTCCTGTCTTCGGACGTGTGGCATCAGCAACCGGCTGGCTATCTCTGCCTCCATGGGCGACGGGAAAGGCACCATGAGGTAGCTGGTGGAGACTCAGTTAAGGTGCCATCCAATACCCACTTTCGCTTTCTCCTCAGGCCACTTCCGCCCGTCTGAACCCCTTCCTGGTGTCTGAGGTGGCCTCCTCCACCATCTCATCTGGCCCATCCCTCCAGTCACCCCGGCCGGCGTCCCCTCTCCCGTCCTCACACAGTACCCCGGGGCTGACCTCCCCTTCCCCCCACCCCCGTCCCATTGCCTCGCCCGGCCGCTCCTCAAATAGGATACAACTGGAGCAGATGTCTTCCTGTGGCCCCATCCTGTCCACCCGGGTCCGTCCAGTCATCTGCGACCACCCCGGCAGCGAGAATTGCCAGCGCCACCTGCGTCACTAGATTGTCCTCAGCACCGGCCTCCCCGCGGCTGCCTCTCTCGGGGCCCTCGTGGCCTCCAGGGCCATCTTGGTTACCAGGGTCGCCCGAGCTGGCCTGGCCTTCGCCATCTTCGGCCGCACCGCCTGCGCCTCCCTCCTCACCCTGCATGGTCCCCGCCTGGTGAAGGCCGAGAGCCCGCGACACCCACTCCGAGGCAAGGCCGCTCCCTCAGAAGCCCCGCCCCCTGGCGAGGACATCACTCAAAGGACCCTGAGCGCCTGCGCATGCGCAAGCAGGTCCTGCGCCACCCCCCCCCCCCCCCAAGCCGTCCAGGGAGGCCTCTGGCCACGTGGCTGTGACTGTTTCCCGCCCAGCCTGCCCTGCCCCCAAGCTTGTGGGCGAGCCTCAAAGCCTGTGCCAAGGCCAGCCTGGCCGACCTCACAGGTGACCAGCTTGCTGACCGCCGGTCCCCTGTCATCGAGTTCTGGGAGTAAGTCAGGTGCCTCTGGACCAGGCCCAGCCCGGGCCTCGCTCTGGGCTCCGCACGCCGAGTCTGCGTGGGTTGGGTGGGTTGGGTGGGACCCAGCCCGGGGGGGATTCCCGGCAGGAGTCACTCCTGGGCCCTGCCTGCCCCCGGGGGACCCCCAGGCCAGTGCCTGGGGGAGCCGGGAGGGATGGGCCTGGTTTTTTCAGCACCGTTTCTCACTCCGGGTGCTGTTGCTCCGCGGTGCCTGACAAGGGGAAGGGGAACGGCCGCTCTGAGTGCTAGGGTAGCCACTAGCCCCGCCGCGCCGTCCAGGGGCTCCCGGGCTCCAGGCACACACACTGCGTGGCCTCCAGGGACAGGCTTGGGCCCGGGCCCGGGCCTGGGCCTCGCCCAGGTGCTCAGGAGGGACCAGCTGGACACCGGGGCTGCAGGAGCGGGAGCACCAGCCCTGGGACAGCTCCCGGCCGCTCTGCCCTCTGCTCACACGGCCCTCGCGGGCCCGCCCTCCCCAGGAACAAAGTCTTGCGGATCTCCAGGGGACTGGAGGTGCCAGGTGCCCTCAACTGGGAGGTGACCCTGTGTCTGCTGGCCTGCTGGGTGCTGGTCTACTTCTGTGTCTGGAAGGGGGTCAAGTCGACAGGAAAGGTACAGCTGGAGGCGGGCAGGGCTGGGGGTGATGGCAGGGCTGGGGGGCAACACTGCCTGGGCGGGGGGGAGTCTCTGCCAGGAACCACTGTTGCAACAGGTGACCGGGCCAGGGCCTAGGCCTGGGAGGGGGCAGGTACTTCCATCCAGGCCAGGCGATCCCCACCCCATGGCTGGGCAGTCCTCCCTCCCCTCCAAATCCAGGTCTAGCAGCCTTCTCCCTTGAGGGGGAGAAGCCCAGGCAGCAGCTGCCCGTCCCCTGCGTGGGGCATCCCCGGCCCCTCCCTCCTTCCTCGTTCCTCTCTGTTCCTCACTCAACACCTGAGTCTGTTTGGACAGTCTGGGTGGGTGGACCTGCTGTATGGCCGTCTTGCCTGCCTGTCTGGCCCAGGGTCGCGTCTAGACACGTGCCTTCCCCAGAAGCTCGCTGTCAGGTTCGGGAGACAAATGTGCGAACAGGCGCACAATAAGACAGCGTGCCGAGGGCTGTGGGACACGGCCAGGTCCCTGGAGGGCTGGCTCGTTCCCCAGCAGGGTCTGAAGAGCAGCCGCTTCCCGAGCTGGCGGTCCCACTTGGATGGAAGGCGGAGGCTTTTGCCGTCCATCTCACCCTTGTCCGTCTCTGGCTGCTGGCCCACTTCTAATCCCAGCTACCGAGGACCCCGCCTCTCTGCAGAGGATGACCTGGACCTGCCTCCAGGCCGCTGTCCCACTCTCTGCCCGGGGAGGGCCCCGCCTCTCCCCTCCCTCTGCAGCCGACCTGCGCTTGCCATGGGGCTGCTAACGCCCAGCCAAGCACCTGCCTTCCTTTGGAAGGAGCCATGGCTCTGGGGAGTCTAAGGGGGAGGGGGGCTGCTGGCTGGCTCATTCCTTACCTCTGAACGCACTGTCCAGTGGGGGGGGGGGGACCGTGGCCTGCCCTGCTCAGGCTGCTCAGGCCGGGGGCCTCTGAGGGGGAGGTGGGTGCCGCTGGGCCCCTCTGAACAGCATGGCCCCCCAGATCGTGTACTTCACCGCTACGTTCCCCTACGTGGTCCTTGTGGTGCTGCTGGTACGCGGAGTGCTGCTGCCTGGCGCCTTGGATGGCATCATCTACTATCTCAAGCCTGACTGGTCGAAGCTGGGGTCCCCTCAGGTGAGGCGGAGGTAGTGGGAGGGAGACCAGGGGGCCAGCCCAACAGGGCCCCTCACACCTACTCTGCCCTGGCCCGTGTCTAGCTATGGATAGATGCTTCCTCACAGCATGATGGCTGGGTTCCCAGGGTACTTAGCCCTAGAGCAGCCGTGGACAAACTACGGCCCACGGGCCGGATCCGGCCCGTTCGGCTGTTCTCTCCGGCCCGCGGAGCCGAAAGAGCGGAGGGTTCTCTTGCTCTCCCCTCCGCTCCTTCACCAGCAGCAGTGTTAACATGTATTAGTTCACACAAACACTCCATCCATGCTTTTGTTCCGGCCCTCCGGTCCAGTTTAAGAACCCATTGTGGCCCTCGAGTCAAAAAGTGTGCCCACCCCTGCCCTAGAGAGAGAGCCGGCAGAAGCTGTATCTCCTGTATGGCCCAGGCTCAGACATCATGGTGTACGCCCTGCTGTGCTCTATTGCAAGGCAGTCACTGTCCAGCCCTCCCCGCGTTCTGGAGGAGTAGACATAGACTCCACCTCCTAGTGGGGAATGGCCAGATTCTGGAAGAGCAAGTGGGGCAGCAGGCATCTTTGTGACGATTGTTCCAGAATGCAATGTACCCAGTTGGGTTCACTATTAGGCTGAGACCAGTGTACCACAGAACCAGCTCAAACTGGACCTATCCTGTGTCTAACAAGAACCAAAGTTTAAACTTTGGATACACCACTTAAGAGTAACACTTTCACCTGGCCAGCGTGGCTCAGGGGTTGAGCATTGTCCCATGAACCAGGAGGTCACAGTTCAATTCCCGATCAGGGCACATGCCCGGGTTGTGGGCTCGATTCACAGTGTGGGGCGTGCAGGAGGCAGCCGATCAATGATTCTCATCATTGATGGATGTCTGTCTGTCTGTCTGTCTGTCTCTCTCTCTCTCTCTCCCCCCCTTCTTCTCTGAAATCAATAAAAACGTATTTTTAAAAAAGAGTAATACCTGTGAACCCTTAACTGCTTCCCCCACACAGAACCAAAGGACTCGGATGTGCCCAGAACCGGAACCTTTCAGAGGTGAAGGGCCCTGGATCGGGAAGACAGACTTGAGCCTTGCTTTCTGCCTCTTCGCTGGTTGACCTCACAGCAAAACCCTTTTCCCTTTCTCAGAAGCTGGTGCCATATTGGCTTCTATGTGTGTGGGGCCGTGAGCCCTTGCTCCATGACACCAGGAGAGTGGGGGAAGCAGGACCAGAAGGGGAGGAGTCCAAGGGAGGGGGCAATCTCTGAGGGAGGAGAAATCCTGCCAAATCCCACGGGAGCTCTGGAGGGCAAGTCCTACTTAGACTTTGTCACAACCTGAGGCAAAAAGGAGCTGGGCTTGTGGAATATTGTCCCTCTCAGAGGGAAGGGCAGGGACAGGCCATGCCGAGGCACTGCCCGCCCTCTGCTTTTGCAGGGAAAGCAGCTCCAGTCCCTGCCCAAGGGGCGTTTCTCTAAGAGGTAGAGTCCCAGGCGTGGGTTGTTGGAAGCAAAATCACGTTGAAGCCAGAAAGGGACACATCACAAAGTGAGAGGTCCTAGCCCGGCTGGTGTGGCTCAATGGTTGAGCACCCACCTATAAACCAGGTCACAGTTCGATACCAGGTCAGGGCACATGCCCAGGTTGTGGGCTTGATTCCCAGTAGGGGGTGTGCAGGAGGCAGCCGATCCATGGTTCTTTCTCATCACTGATGTTTCTCTCTCCCTCTCCATTCCTCTCAGAAGTCAATAAAAATATATATTTAAAAAGGTAAGAGGTCTTCGAGGATTTGGACGGAGCACCAGCAGTGCCCTCACATCCTGCCAGCACACAAGCTTCCCAGGAAAAGCGATCTTTTTCACTCACTCGGCGTCCACAGCGCCTACAAGAGTACAAGTGACATAGCAGGTGGTCCCTGGGTATTTGTTGAATTAAATGGAATTATCAAAGGAAAGAAGTATTTCCTTTATTGCTTGTTTTGTTTTGTTCTTTGTCCCTTGCTGCTAAAGGTCTTTCACGCCCAAGACAATGAAAAGTTTTCCTGCAGTTTTTTTCTGATTTTTTTTTTTTTTTTTTTTTTTTTAGAGAGGAAGGGAGAGAGAAACATTGATCAGTTAGCTGCCTCCCCAATGCACCCCAATGGGGGATCGAACCCGAAACCTAGCTATGTGCCCTGACCGGGAAGTGTTTGGTCTAATATGGTTTATGGTTATGTTTTCTTACATTAATTTTAATCCCCTTAGAGCCCTTTTCCCCTTAATGCTAACTGGTTTGTTGACGTATAATTTGCATGCAGTGAAGTGTACAAATATTAAATTTATGGACTGATAAATTTTTACATATGTATATGCCCATATAACCAGAATCCAGATTAAGGTACAAAATATTTCCATCATTCCAGAAAGTTCTCTCAGGCCCCTTTCCAATCAGTAATTTCCCCCATAGAGGTAACCACTATTCTGACTTCTTATCACCATAGAATATGAAAATGAATTAAAAGTCTCAAATTGAAGAACAAAATCATTGAAATCATGTAAAATTTCAAGACAAACATAAAACAACTAGAGGCCCGGTGCACAAAAATTTGTGCACTGGAGGGGGTATCTCAGCCCAGCCTGCTCCATCTCACAGTCTGGGAGCCCTCAGGGGATGTCCTTAGGAAGCGGGCCTAACCCACAGTCTGCCCTCCCTCTGCAGGAGGCAGCTGGGTTGATCAGGGGAAGGTGCTGCACCCATCACCCTGCTGCTGCTGCCATTGCTGGCTATGGTAGCTGCAAGGCCTGAACCCTGGGCCTTGCAGCTGCCAGGGATCACGGCTGCCTGAGCCCTGGGCCTCACAGCTGCTGGGGTTCATGGCTGCCTGAGCCCCCAGCTGCCTGATCCCATGGCTACTGTGAGCCCCAGGCCTCGCAGCCACCAGGGATCATGGTGGCCTGAGCACTGGGCCTCACAGCTGCCTGAGCCCATGGCCTCGCAGCCACTGGTGCTCATGGCTGCCTGAGCTCTAGGTCTCGCAGCCACCATAGATCACAGCTGCCTGAGCCCTGGGCCTTGCAGCCACTGGGCCTCGCAGCTGCCTGAGCCCCAGGCCTCGCAGCTACTGTGGCTTTGTCCAGAAGACATCTGCCCTAATTAGCATATTACCCTTTTATTAGTATAGATTAGGTTGTTCTTTTACATGAAGCCAAACACTAAAACTCATTAAAATAGAGGTTTCTACCATGAAACATAGATCAAAACAAGTGGCGGATAAATGCAAAATGGGTCTGATAAAGCTGAGGGGGTATGTCAAAGTGACTGTCCTTCCACACTGCAGTCCACCTGGAATTGCTATTTGTGCATGGCAGCACCATGCAGTCAAGGTTCATTATTGTCTGCGTGGACTTCCACCCAAAGACCCAGGCCCCTTCATTGGAAAGGCCTTCATTTCCCCGAGGCTCTTCAGCCTTCCCTCTGTCATGAACGAAGTGTCTGTGCATGTGAGGGTCTTCATCTCAGCTTTGCTTTCTCTCCCATTGGTCCAGCCTGCACCAACGCCACACTCTGTTGCAGAAAACATAAACTAGATTTCTAAAACAAATGGCACAATTAAAAGAAGGAAATAACAATAAATGCAATTGAAGCCTGGCTGGCATGGCACAGTGGTTGAGCGTCAATCTACGAACCAGGAGGTCACGGTTTGATTCCTGGTCAGGGCACATGCCTCTGTCCCCAGTAGAAGGGCGTGCAGGAGGCAGCCGATCAATGATTCTCTCATCATTGATGTTTCTATCTCTCTTCCTCTCCCTTCCTCTCTGAAATCAAAATATATATATACACATATATATGTATATACATACATACTAAAGGCCTGATGCACAGAATTTGTGCAAGAGTAGGCCTTCCTTCCCCCGGCTGCTGGTACCGGCTTCCTTCCAGCACCCAGGACCTAGGCTTCCCTCGCAGCCCTGGCTTCATCCAGAAGGTTGTCCGGAAGGATGTCCGGCCTAATTAGCATATTATGCTTTTATTAATATATATAATGCAATTGAAGCTCAAACAAAATAAGGAAGCAGGAAGCTGTAAACTTAAGGGTGTCTGATAGAGTAAAAGGACCAGGGTATAAGGGGCCTGAGGTTCAAAGACCTTTAGGTTGTTTCACAGCCTGCTTTTCAGGTCAGCCTTGTGGGCCAACCTGCTCTTCTTTGGCTCAAGAGCTTGGTCTGAAATGTGTCGGGTAAAAGCATTCTGGGTGGTTGGTCTCATACTTCACCAAGGTGAGCAATTACATGAGGCTTCTCTTCCTTCCTCTCAGCCAGGATTTCCTGGGCCTGAGCCCCCACTACTCTGGTTGTCCCGGCCTTGCTTCATGCCCTAGAGATGCCGCTGAGCCAGCAGCACCCAGAGCTTCTTGGAGAAAAGCAAGGTGGTGGCACGAGACTCCTGCTGGGGAGAGGAAGGCCAAGGGCTGTTGCCTTTTAACATCACTAATGTGGGAGGCCATGTTACACGTGGTATCCGGGAAGGCCCTTGACTTTGCCAGTTACATTTTCTTGTTTTTATATTTTATTTTTCTTAAATTTACAATTGTTTTTTATCTTTTAATATATATTTTTATCGATTTCAGAGAGGAATGGAGAGGGAGAGATAGAAACATCAATGATGAGAGAGAATGAGTGAGATCATGTGGCATTTTTCTTTCTCTGACTGGCTTATTTCACTTAGCATAATGCTCTCCAGTTCCATCCATGCTGTTGCAAATGGTAAGAATTCCTTCTTTTATAGCAGTGTAGTATTCCATTGTGTAGATGTACCACAGTTTTCTAATCCACTCATCTGCTGATGGGCATTTAGGCTGATTCCAAATCTTCGCTATTGTAAATTGTGCTGCTATGAACATAGGGGTGCACATATCTTTTCTGATTGGTGTTTCTGGTTTCTTGAGATATAGTCCTAGAAGTGGAATTACTGGGTCAAATGGTAGCTCCATTTTTAACTTTTTGAGGAAAGGCCATACTTTTTTCCACAGTGGCTGCACCAGTCTGCATTCGCACCAGCAATGGAGGAGGGTTCCTTTTTCTCTGCATCCTAATTTATCTTTATTGTTGAAAGTATCACACATGTTCCATTCCCCCCTCTTAACTCCCTTCATCCCACACCCACCCTTTATTGCCAATTATCGAAGCTTGTGTCTGATGAAGAAAGATGTCAAGA
Source organism: Myotis daubentonii (assembly GCF_963259705.1). Taxonomy (NCBI): domain Eukaryota; kingdom Metazoa; phylum Chordata; class Mammalia; order Chiroptera; family Vespertilionidae; genus Myotis; species Myotis daubentonii. Next base: position 9,989,880 of record NC_081861.1, on the reverse strand, counting down.
TATGGTTTGGCTGAGCCCAGCCACACAGCTCAGTGATTGAGCATCGACCTATGCACCAGGTCTCAGTTCAATTCCCATTCAGGGCACAGGCTCTGGCTGCGGGCTCCATGCCCAGGGTGGGTCGTGCAGGAGGCAGCTGATCAATGATTCTCATCATTGGTGTTTCTATCTCTCTCCCTTCCTCTCTGAAATCAATAAAAAGAAATTTTTTTAAAAAGAAATATGGTTTGGCTGAGCAGAAGCAGTACTCATTACAGCCACCTGCTCAACTGCTTGAAGTGAAATAGCGTGGATGTCGGTCATTCCACATGAGTCCGTTGTCTGTTGCAATTGAAAACAGCAATGAAGTCTATTTTCACATACTCAGCTTTCAAAACACGTTCTATGTTTATACTGAATGCCATCACTATAAACAAATAGGGAACTTAAGTCATGATTCCTCCTTTCAAAACTTTTATTAATGCCAGAAATGAAATAGTAAAAACACAATGAATTTTTTAACATCAGTATAATTGTGGGTACAAAGATGGTATGAATGGGGGCTGAGGGGGCCTTGAGAAGAGAAAGCGGGCCTGTGGGGAGTCTTCAGTCTCAAGTCAGACCTGAAGGCGTCGATTTGGTTGATCCTTGCTCCACAGACTGACTCCCACAGCCTCACTCCATGCCTTTGTAGCGGGCTGTGTGCTGGGCCTCAGGGCTCGTCCCTCCTCAAGAAAAACTTATCTGCCCAAGTTCTTAGGGACTTGTAGGCTTGAGACACTTCACAACTCCCGATCCGGAGGAATTTCCTAACAAAACAAGATGGAAGGAAACAAGCAAACAAGGAACTGCGGGAAACAGTGTGGGATTAATTGCTGCACTATCCCCTTCCGGTGATTCCCAAGTCTTCTAGAAGGAGCACCCTGCACAGTGTACAGGCGTGCCGTGTGCACTTGACTTGGAATGGAATCTGGGATGATTTCTGTGGGGGGAAAAAATTCTCAGAGGTCACAGTTTGATTCCTGGTCAGGGCACATGCCTGGGTTGTGGGCTCAATTCCCCAGTAGGGGGGCGTGCAGGAGGCAGCCGGTCAGTGATGCTCTCTCATCACTGATGTTTCTATTTCTCTCTCCCTCTCAAGTCCGTTCTGAAATCAAAAATATAAAAATTAGCCTGCTGTATTGGTTAAATGTTTAACTCAGCCCTAATGCCTTGGCAGGGCCAGACCAAATGATTTGGTGGGCCTTATATGGCCCGCAGGCCAGACGTTCCCCACCCCTGGTCTATGGGAACTGGCAATCAGCAGGCCTGGGTTCTTGCCTGAAGCTCTGTGCCTCTTTGCAAGACACAGAGAAGAAGGCGGCTCTTTACAGGCCTCAGCCTCCCTGTGTGATGAGCTGGCCACAGGGTGAGAGGAGCCCTGTTGTTGCTCTGTCTGGGCTAAGGACTCAACTCAGTTAACGAACGCGGCAGACCCAGGTGGTGTGGCTCAGTGGTTGAGTGCTGACCTATGAACCAGGAGACCATGGTTCCATTCCCAGTCAGGGCACATGCCCAGGTTGCAGGCTTGATTCCCAGTGTGGAGTGTGCAGGAAGCAGCAGATGGATGATTTTCATCATTGATGTTCCTATCTCTCTCTCTCTCTCCCTTCCTCTCTGAAATCAATACCAAAGTTTAAAAAAAGAGAGAGAGAGAACTCAGCACTTCTCCCCACCTTGCTCCGGGAAGAAAATGATGTTACCAGATCCTGCTGCTTTTTACATCAAAATTACTTCTTTTATAATCTAAAAACACACACAAGACTTTGGCATTTACTTACCGGCAGGGCATTCTGAAACCCCGAAACCACGCAGCAAAGCCTACAGCTGCCCTGCATAACCCTGTCATAGCCCTGCCTGCCTATTAGATCTATCCCTCATACAGAGGACACATTGTCAGTGAAAATGTTGCCGAAACTGCTTCATTCCCAGTTGTTCCGATCTGTCTTCTGGCCACAGGTGCTCGGAAGGATGAGGAAGGGGCATTAAGTCAAGCCCCATGCCCGAGTGTGACCTTCGTCTAAATGCCCTGGACCTCGGTACCCCACAAAGCAGAGGGGAAAACGAGCCAGGAAATGTGAGCGTGCAGCTCATTGTTTTTGTTTGTTGGTGTTTTTTTCCTAATCATAACTCTATCACGGAAAAGCATAAGGTAGCCAGGGTGGCAAAAATTCTTCCACCAGCGTTAGCCAGCTTCCGGGAAACACATGGCAAGGGGACCGTGCAATCCAAGAACGGATTTTGCACTGGTCAAAGTCAGGAGGTATTTCTCATGGTAATTACTGCTTATTTTAGAGTTCCCCATTGAAACCCTGGCTGGACACACATACCTTTCAAGTATAAAAGCACCTGCTCAAAAGCCTATGAAAGGGAGAGGAGATGATGACTCATCTCAAGTCCTGTGCATGCTTCCCACTTGTCTCAAGTTTGACCAAACTGATCAATTCCATCAAAATCCTCAGAGTCGCCCTTGCTGCTTTGGCTCAGTGGATAGAGCGTCGGCCTGAAGACTGAAGGGTCCCAGGTTCCATTCTGGTCAAGGGCACATGCCCAGGCTGCAGGCTCGATCCCCAGTGGGGGGCATTCAGGAGGCAGCCTATCAATGATTCTCTCTCATCATTGATGCTTCTGTATCTCTCTGCCCCCTCTTCTTTCCTCTCTGAAATCAATATATACATATATTGATTTATATATATATAAATCCTCTATATATATTGATTTCAGAGAGTCAGTGTGAGATGGTAGAATGAACCTGCAATGGGCAGCCTGGCCAGCTCTATTTAAACCCGACTCTGTGTCTTGGCTCCATGAGTGATCATGGGCAAAGTGCACCCTCCTCTGGTCCTCAGTTTGCTTTTCTTCAAGTGGGAGCAACAATTTCCGCCAACCTGAGCTTCCGGGGACTTTTAGGGGGCAGAGGCAATGGTGCACGTGAAAACATGCCGGAAACAGGTCAACAGCAACGGAATACCCGGCCACAGGTAGCTGCTTAAACCATGACCCCCTCAGAGCCACTGGTGTCATCTGATATGGCCACCACAGAGCCCAGGAATCCTTGCCTCATCACTTAAATTGTCTTTCTTTGGGGAATAACAATGATCTATCTGCTGGAGTCTATGGAGTAAGGAATGCAGATTCTCCCATCATTGCTGGCTTGATCTCTTCAGCCACGTCCTCGGGAGCTAGGACAAGATGGCCTCCAGGGGCTTCTCTGCTGGGAAAATGTATCATTTCAGTGGAAGCATGGGAGAGAGGCATTGGAGTCAAATGATGTCTTCCTGTCAGTTAGGAATACTGGCTTCGGTCTGCACTCCAGATCCTCCATTGGAGAGATTTGTCACCAAACTCTCGGAAAATGGTCTCTTGAGTCTTGTTTTTATTGTTCCTACCCTGTTGAGTGAATGAAGTTTTCTCCATGCCAGTCCATGGCCGTGCAATCCTCCATCTCCGCGCCTCTTGTGACTGTGGAGCCAGCTCTTAGCACCCCTGAGGCTCTGGGCATGGGCCGGCGTGGCCAGAGGAGGAAACTTCTGCGGCAGGTGGTGGTGGGTGTGGGGGCCGGACTCCATCACAGCCCCCTCTGGGAGGACGCTGCTTCCTTCTTCTCCCCGTCGAATGTACACAGATCCTCTCTCCCAAGGGTTCTTGCCAAGCCCACGGGCATTACACGTTCTCTCTGCATCTTGACCTGTTGAACATCGGTGTGATTGTAGTGAAAACACTCAAAGCCCAGCCCCACGCTTCCCTGTGTCACACCGGTCCAAACCCACAGCGCTTACACTTTGGACTGCCTCTCGTCCGTCCACTCCTGCTTCGTGTTCTGGAGAGCTTGCGTCTTCTGCTCATCCACCTGGACATAGTCTACTCTTTGCTCTTCTGAAAGGAGAAGTTTCTGAAGGGGGAGAACAAAAAGGTTTTCATTCCATTCCATTAAATATTCAGGAAAGGTCAGTCCCTCCACGGAATGTTACAGTGTTAAGTACAGTGGGGCTTTGACTTACGAGTGTCCCGACTAACGAGTTTTTTGAGATATCAGCTGTCTCTTGGCCGATTTTTTGCATTGAGTTGATAGAGTAATTTGAGTTAACGAGCTCCTTAACGAGCTCGGTCTCTGAACGAATTAAACTCGTAAGTCAAGGCCCCACTGTATTTGCTGCCCCTTCTTTCTGGGTCATTCTCTACCGAAGCATTATTATATCTTGTGTATGCATATGACTAGCTCTTCACCTCTGTTCCCTTCAACTTTGCTCTAGCCCCATGGTCGGCAAACTGCGGCTCTTGAGCCACATGCGGCTCTTTGGCCCCTTGAGTGTGGCTCTTCCTAAGCCTTAGGAGTACCCTAATTAAGCTAATAACAATGTACCTACCTATATAGTTTAAGTTTAAAAAATTTGGCTCTCAAAAGAAATTTCAATCGTTGTACTGTTGATATTTGGCTCTGTTGACTAATGAGTTTGCCGACCACTGCTCTAGCCATTTGACTTGCTTTGACTAATATAATGTGAGTGCAAGTGACACGTGCTGATCCTGTAGAGCAGGGGTGGGGAATGTCTGGGCCGTGGGCCATATAAGGCCCAAGAAATCATTTGGTCGGGCCCTGCCAAGGCATAATTAAATGTTTGACCAAATATAGCAGGCTATAATTTTCAAGGTGATAATTTTGTATGGCCCGAGAATGGTGTTATAAATATCCAAATGGCCCTTGGAGGAAAAAAGGTTCTGCACCCCTACTAGGGAAAAGAGGCATCCTGTGATTCTGCAGTCTCTCCTTTTCCCTGCCAGGAGATCAGCTTGCCTCAGCTGGAGTTGCTACTTCTGCCTAGGCCCTGGATTGAAGACGACCCAGAATACCAGTAGTGGATTGTCCCATTAGCAACAACTGAAAAAGCCTTTTCTTTTGCAAGACACTGGGATTTGGGGGATGTTTGTCTTGACTGAATAGCCTACCAAAACTGACTAATGCATCTTTTCTACTTATTGGTCTCACCTTTCTGACCAGCTTTTCTGGAATATCAGTTCAGGTTTTTGGAATGAAATTAGAGGTAAAGGAGAAATGAGAATTCATCCCGCAAAAGGAAAGGAAAGTCTTACAGGCTTTTTTCCCCCCTATACACACACACACACACATACACACACAAATCATACTGTATATCCTGTTTGGAAGGTTGCTTTTCTCATCAAACAATACACTGTTCAGCACAGTTTAGATTATGACCACCCCTTGATTGAAAATATTCAGTTGTCCACTGCTTACCATTCGTTCATTCCATGGTTCACACTAGTTACACGGGCAACACTAGTTAATGGCTAGTGTCGCTTATATATACTTTTCATTTAATCCTCACCACAGGCATCAATGCATGTGCTATACTTTCTGATCCCCGTATTACAGACTAGAATACTACCCAAAAGAGTTGAAACTGTCTAACCTGGCCTTTGAGTCCCTTTACTGAGGGATTCCAATTCCAACTGAGACCTCCTGTCACCAATCCACAGCCTAGCCACACTAGACCATGACTCCTTTTCTAAGCAGACCTTTCCAATGCCTGAAGTGCCCTCTACCTCACCCTCATCTCTGCCAGAGAATTTTTTTCCATAAGCTTTATGGTCCAAGTTTTAAAGAGTACGAATACTACAAACATGTATATGTATACAGGCCGACCTTGAAGATATTGCAGGTTCATTTTCAAAACACTGCAAGAAAGTGAGTGTCACCATAAAGTGGGTTATAATCTTTTTGCTGGTGAAAGGCCTTGCCTAAAACACAACATCGGTGGAGCACAATAAAGTGAAGTGCAATAACACCAGGTCTGCCTAGCACTAGCTGGTTTGGCTCAGTGGATAGAGCATCGGCCAGCAGACTGAAGGGTCACATGCCTGGGTTGTGGGCTCGATCCTCAGTAGGGGGCATGCAAGAGGCAGCCAATCAATGATTCTCTCTCATCATTGATGTTTCTATCCCCCTCTCCCTTCCTCTCTGAAATCAATACACACACACACACACACACACACACACACACACACACACACACAAATATATACAGGTCTGCCTATACATCCAAAGAACATAACCTAGAGGAAATACAGAAGGATTTCTGGGAGGCAGAATCAGGGTTGATTTTAATATTCTTCACTGTACATGTCTGTATGCTTAAAACTTTTGAAAGAGAACACGCATGGTTGAATTATCAGAAAAATCTAAACAGAAATGAAATCTGGGAATTCTCAGACATAAAGTCCTTCCTACCTGCTGTACAGGAGCTGGTGATGCTGAATTAAAGTCCAGGGCTAAGTAATCCAGGCTGAATTTCTTTGTCCACATCACAGAACCACCGCTCAGGGAGTTGCCTGTTCGGTGTTCCTCCTAGGAACCAACATCACAGACTCAGGTTAACAATGTCTGGCTGGGCTGCCCAAGGGAAGGAGGGTGAGCTGTGTCCTCACTTGAGCAGCTGCCATCAGATCATAACAGACTAGTCTGATGAGCCCTGTGCAGCTCATCCTGCATGTTAGAGTGATAGGAGGCATTTGAAATAAAAAATATATATATATAGCCAATCCAGTCTTCACATGAAGCTATCCCTTTATTCACCATGAAAACAGTTGGCCAGGCCCAACCAGTGTCGTTAAGTGGTTTGAACATCAACCGATGAACCAGGAGATCATGGTTAGATTCCCAGTAGGGGGCGTGCAGGAGGCAGCCAATCAATGATTCTCTCTCATCCTTGATGTTTCTTTCTCTCTCCCTCTCCCTTCCTCTCTGAAATCAACAAAAAAAATAAATTTTAGAAAAGAAAACAGCCAGAATCTCCCCCAAGAAGAATTTGTTTTATGTATCTGATGGGCCCACGATACCTTAGAGATTAAATCCTGAAAAGATCAACCACACTTACTAAAGTTCTAGTAAAGTAACCCCAAATGCACTTAAAGATACTTTATATGATACAATGATAACATGGATGTAACACTCACCCACGGACTTACCACCAGCTTCACAAATGGAATAGTACCAATAGCCATGAAGCGCCTATTCCCATTTACACCTCCTTCTCTCCCCCTAAGAGGTTAAGCACTATCTTGAATTTGGTGTTTCCCACACCTTTTCTTTTTAAATATGGTTTTATGAGTGTTTAAGTACTATTCTTAAATCACATATTATTTACTGGTAGTTTTGCCTGTTTTGAACTTCTATCAATACAACCATATGGAATATATTCTTCGTGGCTTCCATTTTGGTTTCATATTGCATACTTCGCATTCACCCATGTCGATGCAGTGGCCCTATTTCATTCATTTTCCTTGGGATAGATGATTCCATTGCATGATTTAACTGTTTCACTACCAATGACATTTGAGTTGCTTCCAGTTATAAGCAACGGTGCCATGAGCATTCGTGCACCTGCAGGAAAATTTCTATCCAACGAAGTATTGGAAAGCAGTTAGGCAAGAAAAAGAAATGAAAGGCATCCAAACTGGGAAAGAAGAAGCAAAGTAACCTGTTTGCTGATAACATGGTCTTATATCTAGAAAACTCTAAAGATTCCACCCAAAATAATAATAAACTCAGCAAGGATACAAGATCAACACCATAAATTTGAATGCATTTCTATACACTAACAATGAGCAATCTAAAAAGGAAATTAAGAAAAGCACTTAATTTACAATAGTATCAGAAAGAATAAAATATTTAGGAATACATTTAGCCAATGGGACAGACTTATACACTGAAAGCTACAAAATATTGCTGAAAGAAAGTTGAGCACACATAAATAAATGGAAAGACACCTATATTCATGGATTGGAGGGTAGGAAGGTTTAATTATTAAGATTACAACATTAGCCAAAGCAACCCATATTAGACACATCACACACATTAGGATGGCCATTATACAAAACCAACAAACAAAAAATGGGAATAACAAGTGTTGGTGAGGATGCAAAGAAATTGCAACCATTTTGCATAGCTATTGGGAATATAAAATGGTTTGGCCACTGGAAAACGGTTTGGTGGTTCCCCCAAAATTATGCATAAATTATCATGGGATTCAGCAATTCCACCTCTAGGTATATATCTGAAAGAATCGAAAGCCGAGATCCAAACAGATGCTTGTACACCAATGTTCACAGCAGCATCTATATATATAAAAGGCTAATATGCAAAGTGTCCCCTTGGGAGTTCAATTACTCACTATGATGTGTGCTGATAACCAGGGGGTGGCACAAAACAAAGGAAGGCCCAGCTGGCAGCCGGGGAAGTAAGGCTCCAACAGGCCCTGATTGTCAGCCAGGCCTAGGGACCCTACCCATGCAAGAATTTCATGCACTGAGCCTCTAGTTATTCATAATAGCCAACCGGTAGAAACAACCCAATTGTCTACCAACAGATGAATAGATAGACAATAAGTGGTGGGTGCATATAATGGATTATTAGCCCTAAAAACTGAAATTCTGATACATGCTGCAGTAGGGATGGGTCTTGAAAATACATTAAATGAAAGAAGGCAGACACTAAAGGACAATATTGTGTAATTCCACTTATATGAGGTACCTAGAATAGGCAAATGTACAAAGACAGAAAGTAGAATAGAGGTTACCAGGGGCTCACTGGTCTTTCTCACAAACTCAAAGACCAGAAATGAACTGCTAGTGCCTGGAATGCCTATGCACTTGCTTCTATTTTGTTATAGATTCACTTCCCTTTTCTGTTCTCTGGAGACAGAGCACAGCTGGTCCAGCATCCTTTCTTTATAAGAGTGTTTTCTTCTACAAGTTTCCCAAGGGCCATTACTAAGTGTGAAAAACATTGGGAAGATCACAGCACATTTGTATATGAGTCACTTTCCATCTGCATACGGTTAAGTGCACTCACAGTGCAATTTTTATCAAACAGAAAGGCAAAATAAAGCCTTTAATTACTGCTTCACTGGAGATTACTGTTTCCAGATTCTGAATTGCCTATTATCCTCATGTATAGGAGGGCAGAACTATCTTCTCAAAAGTATATAAAGCGCCTGGCTGGCATAGTTCAGTGGTTGAGCATCGAACTATGAACCAGGAGGTCACGGTTCGATTCCCAGTTTGACTCCTGGTCAGGGCACATACGTGGGTTGCGAGCTCCATCCCCAGTAGGGGGCGTGCAGGAGGCAGGCAATCAATGATCCTCTCTTATCATTGATGTTTCTATCTCTCTCTCCCTCTCCCTTCCTCTCTGAGATCAATAAAATATATATATTCTTAAAAGTATATAAAGTCACATTGCCTTGAACATTGTCCAAGATCCCTTTTCAAAATTTCATAGTTCAGAGATTCTTACTAGAGAATTATTTCTAGAGTTCCTAGATTTTACTTTATTTTTAAAATTTATTGATTGTCGACAGTATTACAGGTGTTCCCCTATTTCCTCCCACCTCTTCCCCCCACCACCCAGGCCCCGCCCCGTCCCAGGCCTTCCCTACACTATTGTGTCTATGGGCTGCGCATATACGCATATGTTCTTTGGTTAATCTTTTTAAATTGTGGAATGGGCACAGTTCCGGGTAAAGGGCCTGATAATTGTCAGAGGTGCTAAAAGCCCCTTCCTCTCTTCAAAACCCATCCTCTTAAATAGAATCCAAGCTAAAGATAATAGAAGGGATATGAGAGGGCAGGAGGGAGAGGTTGGAACTGTAAATGGTTCATCAAAGGACAGAAATGTCAGGCCTCTAGCCCTGGCTAGCGTGGCTTAGTGGTTGAGCGTCGACCTATGAACCAGGAGGTCATGGTTCAATTCCCGGTCAGGGCACATGCCTGGGTTGCGGACTCGATCCCCAGTGGAGGGAGTGCAGGAGGCAGCCTATCGATGATTCTCTCTCATCACTGATATTTCTATCCCTCTCTCTCCTTCTCTCTTTCTCTCAAATAAATAAAATATATTTAAAAAAAGACATCTCTATCTACTCAGGTCTACAGAAAGACTCTATAACAGGAGTCTCCGGAGAGTAAGACACATCCAAAACCCCAGGGCAACCCTGCTCAATGGGACTCGAAGTGATTCATCCTTTGGAAGGTTGAGGGGCAGTCAGGTGGAGGCAACCATCCAATGCGGGAGTTTGCACAGCTTAGATTCTGGATATCCAGGGAATTACCAACCTAGTGGGGTCAAACAGGATATCACAACCCTGGTGAAAAGAATGACCGACATTGCCATTTTCCCATTACACATGCCTAAACCCTGGGCACTCTTGAAATACGGTGGCCTCAAAATGGTACAAGGAACTGAATATCGCAGGGAAAAATGCCACCTTCCAATCGACTTGTTCGCAGCCTAGAAAATACTGCAACCTATTACAACCAAGGGACTGTATGAAGATTATATGGGGCTTTCTGAAGTGTATGTTTTCTTTCTAACGCACTCGTAAGAATATAGATTGGAGTGAAGAATAAGAAGAGTATGAAAAATATAGGATTACCATCTGGATGTAGCTTTCTTCCTCTTCTCTGGAAACAGAATTGGCAAAAAATCTTGCAGAATTAATACCGTTTCTTCCTGGAGAGAGAAAGCTGGTCCGATTGCTAAGAACAAAAATATAGATGAGGTCAAAGCAATGTCTTACAGCTGCTCTGAAAACCAGCCAGGAACTGACATGGCCCCTGTGGGGTTTCAGCCCTCCCCTTCCAGATACAACTTCCTTCCGGCCAAAGCAATTCTTAAAGCAGTAGAGACTGCCCAGCAGCTTCTGTCCTACTCTGGGGCAAATGACTCCCAATTCTCAAAGGCTACTTTTTGTCCAGGCCCTCCTCGTGACACAGCTCATGAGCTTTCTAGAAACAGACCAAGGCATCAGATCATTTAGGAAAAAAACCCACTACTCCTTTGGGGCTCTCTTATTTCCATTCAAAATAACCAGGAGTCCGGTCAGTGTGGTTCAGTGGTTGAGCGTCGACCTATGAACCAGGAGGTCACGTTTCGATTCCCGGTCAGGGCACATGCCCGGGTGGCAGGCTTGATCCCCAGTGTGGGGCGTGCAGGAGGCAACCGATCCATGATTCTCTCTCATCATTGATGTATCTCTCTTTTTCCCTCTCTCTTCCTCTCTGAAACCAATAAACATATATTTAAAAAGAAAAAAGCTTATCTTTGCTGATACTGGACTTGGAGCATGCAAATAAGGCCCGGATGTACAGTGCAGCTATTTGTGGCCATGAGGATTGTGCAACAAAGAAGAGTTCTCCAAAGAAAGAGGAACGAGCAAATGTGAAGAGAGAAGTAAACGTGAGAGATGGAGAGAGATTCCTCGGGTTCCCGACAGCAGTCTCCTTCCTGATTCCAGTATCTTGAGATGCTGTTATATTCCTTCCATTGTGACCTACAGTCACTTCTGGCTTGTGATTAGGAACCACATCTCTTTTTTTGCTTGAGGTACATCAAGTGGGCTCCAACTACATTCAATGGAAGAGGCCTAACACTAAGACGGGGAGTGTCTGTGCTGAGTGAGGCCCCTTTGAGCAATCAGAGACTTACCAAGGAACAGTGTGGGTCCGGGTTAGAGAGGCATGTTCCCGGATGGTAGAGAGGTTTCTCAGATCTAGCGGAGGTGGCCGTGCTACAAGATAACACACACAATATCCACGAGGGTAAGTTCTCAGGAGTTCAAGGCCAGAATCTAAAGACTATAATAAACTCTGACATTGTACTTAGCTAGCACATCAAATGCAGATTTACTAAGAAGCAGCACCGATGATGAATGTGAATTTCACTGTCCTACTCTTTCCTGCCTTGCTGGGAATAGAGAGAGGACAACTACTGAGCAAATGGTCACATGACCAGCTGGAGGTAACAATGAGGCAATACATGTAGTCAATATACACTTAATAAGGACTCATTATACTATGTCAGGTGTGGTTCTAAGTCAGGGGTGGGGAACCTTTTTTTCTGTCAAGGGCCATTTGGATACTCAAAACATCATTTGTGGGCCTTACAAAATTATCAACTTAAAAATTATCCCCCCAGTGTTGCTCAGTGATTGAGCACTGAGCAATGAGCCAGGAGGTCACGATTCAATTCCCAGTCAGGGTACATGCCCGGGTGGTGGGCTCGATCCCCAGTGTGGGGCGTGCAGGAGGCAGCCGATCCATGATTCTCTCTCATCACTGATGTTTCTCTCTCTCCCTCTCGCTTCCTCTCTGAAATCAATAAAAATATATATTTTAAAACGTAAGTAAAATTTTAAATTCAGTTTCTCAGTTGCACTAGCCACACAAAGTTCTGTTGGACAGCATTGCTATAGAAAATTAACCGAACAAAAGAATAATATCTACCTCAAAGCTACAGGTCCCTGCTAAATAGTTTCTGACCAGAATGAATGGTTATTTCCTCTGAACCTCGTAAGACAGGGTCTGTTCTCCTATTTAGTACAGACTTCATAATTCTTCTTCTTCTTCCAGATGTTTTTTATATCTTCTTTCCTCTCAGACTAAAGAACCCTCCTTGCTTCCTCATCTTTGCATCCCACCCCGTGCCCAGAACAGCACTATCCACACTGTGAATGTGATTTGACTCAAATTGAATGGGTGAGACTGGAAGGGACCAGACATGAATAAGGGATTTAGTTACCAGCTTTGGGCACGGCCGCCTGAAGAAGTAGTTTTCCCAAAGGGCAAAGCGGGGGGGAGGGGGGGATATACCAGATGTCAGATGTGAGGGTCTGAGATCAGTCATGGTACCAAATATTTCCTGGGAATCACATAGCCCTAACTAGGCAGGTGACAGTGGGCAGGAATGAAGTTAGAAAAGTGACTTTGACCTGCTTTTCCTCTTTCCCCCTTCCCCTGTCTCCCTGCCTGGCCATGCTGCTCAGCAGCCCAGAGAGGCTGCCTGGGAGCAATGCAGAAGCTTTAGGGAGTTCTGTGCACACCGGAGCCAGACTGCTCATGGCCGAAGTCTTCTGCCACCTGACACAACTCATGCACAAGGCACTGAGCGATAAGTTGCATAGGATCAGGTCTGACATTCAAAAATGAGTGTCAGCCCTGGCTGGTGAGGCTCAGTTGGTTGAGCATCAATCGCCCCACGCACCGAAAGGTTGCCAGTTTGATTCCCGGTAAGGGCACATTGCCCGCATTGCGGACTTGATCCCCAGTAGAGGGCGTTCAGGAGGTAGCGCATTGATGTTTCTCTCCCTCTCCCTCTCCCTTCCTCTCTCTCTCAAATCAAAAAATACATTTTTTTAAAAGAAATTAGTGTCAAAGGCCATTCTCGGCCACCTTAGAGGAAGAGGGCACTGTGATGACATTCAGGTGCTGTTTTAAATAAGAGGTGCCTGGGCCGTTTGCCTCTGGAATGAACTTGGCTTTGGAGGCTGTATTTGCAGGGTCACAGGGCCTGTAAATCCGCAGTCTCCTTTAATCATGATAACCTGGGGCAGCAAGGTTCCCCGGGCCTTCCCATTCAATTCCAGCCGTTTCTCCTCACCCTGAAACTTCCCGGTCCCCTAGGATGGTTCCTCTAGTGTTTCCTTCCCAGAGAGGGTCAGGAAGGAAACCCCCACCCCCATGGCTGCTCCCCTCTCCTACACAGCAGGCCCGGCCACGTGGCTTACGTTTCCTCTGAGGCTTGAGATCTCTATTCACTGGAGGAGGTTCCAGGTCTGCAGGTAGCTTGGGCAGTGGGCTCGCGATGCTTCCTGAGCTCATGGGGATGTAGTCATCAGGGCTGCACTGGGTCCGGAGGCAAGCAGTGGCGACGTGGGGGCCCATGGGCACGTAGCCATCCTCAGTACTGGCTGATGTTGTGGGGTACACTGGGGAGAACCTGCTCGGCTGCAAACGAACAGGTACAGGGTTGGAAACCACAGAACGGTCAGGGAAACTGCTACCGGTGGGCAGCCTCGCCTACCCTGGCCTACGCACAGGGTTTCGGTTGCAAATGATCCAAGAATAACTCTGAACTTCCTTAGGAAAGTCAGGCGAGCCGCTTATTTGAGCTCTGCTCCTGGACTCATTGTGTGAGGTGGGTGATGGCTTTCCTAGATCTGATGCTGGAAGACAGACGGTTGTGAATGGATGCAGATGCTTTCAGTACAAAGTGATGCCTTCAGAGAGTCTACATCTGCTGCCCGCTCAGACTGTTTAATAGCAGTGACTCAAGTGTACTGACATTTTGATGTTTTTTAAACTAGTTTCCTTAAAGCTGAAAATATTGACAAATGGCTATGATTAGCCTTTCTAAAGAAAATGAAACAAACAAAAATTTAAAGAAATAAAAAATAAAGTGATGCCTTTAGTAGCTACGCCGAGTCCGGTGGGTGTCTGAACCATTAGAACTGGCAGTGTCCTCCCAGAACACCAAGCCCAGCAGTTTCTAAACAAGTTCAAGCCTTAAGGGGAGACTGGAAGGGTCCTCAGAGAGTCAGAGCGCTGAGTGTCATAAGACTTCAAGGGCTTAAAGGAACTCAAGGGCCAAACTCACCAAATTTAAACTAAGCCGCTTGTCTCGGTGTCTTAAGGATTGGCCTTCTACATCAGCTGCAAGAAACAAGATGGGGTGGTGAGATATGCAGGACAACATCCCTTTAAACTAGGGTCCAGGCCTGGCCGGTGTGGCTCAGTGGTTGAGCATCAACCTACAAACCAGGAGGTCATGGTTTGATTCCCAGTCAGGGCACAGGCCCGGGTCGCAGGCTTGATCCCCAGTGGAGGGCGTGCAGGAGGCAGCCGATCAATGATGCTCTCCCCTCACTGATATTTTTATCTTTCTCTCCCTCTGAAGTCAATAAAAATATTTAAAAATCAATTAATCAATCAATAAATCAATCAATAAACAAACTAGGGTCCAAGAGCCTATGCACTATGGGACCCTGGACTCAGCTCCCAAGAGGCAGAGAAGCGTAACAGTTTCTATACACAAGGCTTGCTAGCAAGTCTTGTTGGGCAGTCAGAACAGATGGAAATCAGGCCAGATTTTGAAGAAGTTTGTGTATGATAGCGTTAGTTGTCTCTGTGAGTTAGGAAGAGATGTGGCACATCATTAACAAATGCTGGTTGTATTTATTACATCAATTTTCTGAGCTTAGAGATGGTGGAGACAGAACGGAGGTTTGAGGAGAGGAGAGAAGGTGTGAGACGTGCCTGGTGTTTATCAGGAGAGTAGGGTGAACAGAGAAGTGACAGCATTGGCCAGCAGCATTGGGGGCTCGTTTGAGATCTGTGACCATGAATCGGTGACCGTGATTTTGTGCAGCCATAGTCAGCTACTCGAGTACAGGCATGGAGAGAGAGGAAAATTGAATTAAGGCCAAATTAGAAACTTGTCAGATGGGTGTGACATAAAAATTTAGAATAATAGTTAAACTGAAAGAGATGTCCATAAAAATAAAATAAAGTTTAAAAATAAGTAAAATTTTTTTAAAAATTTAAAAGATAAAAAAATAAAGTTAGTGATCAACATGGTGTTGCTGACTTTTTATTGTGCTAGGAAAGAACATTAAGAACAAAACAAGAACTTATATCCATCACCATTATTTAATAGAAATATATTTTAAATGTTTGTAAGTATATATAAATGTTTGTAAGTATATATATATATATATATATATATATATATATATGGCCATTTGGATATTTATGGCATCATTCCTGGCCATACAAAATTATCAACTTAAAAATGAGCCTGCTGCCGAAACCGGTTTGGCTCAGTGGATAGAGCGTCGGCCTGCGGACTGAAAGGTCCCAGGTTCGATTCCGGTCAAGGGCATGTACCTGAGTTGCGGGCACATCCCCAGTAGGGGGATGTGTAGGGGGCAGCTGAATCGATGTTTGTCTCTTATCAATGTTTCTAACTCTCTATCTCTCTCCCTTCCTCTCTGTAAAAAATCAATAAAATATATTTTAAAAAAAAAATGAGCCTGCTATATTTGGTCAAACATTTAACTAACTCACCACTAATGCCTTGGCAGGGCCAGACCAAATGATTTCTCAGGCCTTATACGGCCCGTGGGCCAGATGTTTGCCACTCTAGACTCTAATCCTATATAATAAACAGCTACTATGCTAATTAGACCGAACAGCAGAACAATTGTCCAGACGACCATCCGGACAACCTTCTGGACGAAGCCGGGGCTGCAAGGGTCGAGCCCCTTGCACGAATTTCGACTCTAATGAGATACAATTTTGGGGAATTAGCAGCTTAAAGATGTCAACCAAAACCATAAGAGTAGATGAGATTCTCTAGGTTGCAAATGTTAAGTATAAAACCCAGAGGATCCCAATATTCAAAGAGCAGGAAGATGAGCAGTGGCTCATCCTGACGGTGCAATCGCAGGGTAATGAGCAGTCAGGGGCAGGGCCTTCCGGCCTAAGGAAGGAGAGAATGGCCAACAATGCTGACTGCTGGTGGCAAGTGAGGCAAGCGCTTTTAGCACATGCGGACCAGAGCAAAGTGTCCCCCGAGAACTTGGAGATGTCAAAGGTCAGGTTGTCTCTGAGAAATAAACCGGAGTCAACATCGTCTTAAAGTGAGAGAATAACTCCCGTCTCCGAAAGATGTGATGGAGATGGATGGAATTAAGAATATGTATTATATATGCACATGTATGTATGTATGTATGTATGCATGCTTCTATGCCTTCAAGGCTGCAGAAGTACTGGCGGTAAAAGCTGTTCTGCAGTCATACTGTATAGCTTAAAATCTCTACTCCCACCACTTATTAGCTGTGTGACACTGGATAAGTTACTTAACCTCTCTGTGTCTCAATTTTGTAATCTGTAAAATAAGACCAATAATAGAATCTACTGCATAGGACTACTGGAAATGTTAGATGTGTTAGTGCACATGAAGAACTTAGTATAGTACCTAGAACACATAAAGTACTTAAATCCTAGAAATTATTATGGATGTTGTTGATAAAGAATATGTGAACACAGTCCCCTAACTCCCTTTCCATGACCAGATCCCTACTGATGTCACCAAATAATACCAATATAAAGAAAACCCTGCCTGTCCGGTGTGGCTCAGTGGTTGAGCATAGTTCCACACACCAGGAGGTCATGGTTCGATTCCCGGTCAGGGCACATGCCCAGGTTGCAGGTTGTATCCCCAGTGTGGGGCATGCAGGAGGTAGCTGATCAATGATTCTCTCATCATTGATGTTTCTATCTCTTCCTCTCCCTCTCCCTTCCTCTCTGAAATCAATACAAATACTTAAAAAGAAAAAGAGGAGCCAGGCTTCTCTCTGTACCTCAGTATTTGCCTCCAACACTTACCTTTCCAGGTTCTCACGTTATCTAAACCCGAAAGGGAGATCCTTCTTGGTGCCGCAGTGAATTCTGGCTTTCTGATGCTGGTGTGCCCACTCCACAGTAGCTGCTCCTCTTGGCGCCGTTCAGAGAGATGAATTGGCTTGGGGGGGCGGGGCGGTGGCGTGTTGGATACAATGTCTAGTTCTTTTACCCCGAAGGGTAAGGAGCGTTGGTTCTTATCTACCTGAAGGGTGGGGTTTAAGGACGTTTCCAGCAATGGTGAGGAAAAGTGGTTCCTGGCGGGCCCATTGATATCTCTGCTCCAGGTCAGGGCAGCCTGAGGCCTTGTGGGAGGTGCCTCCTGAGACCCATTCCTCTGGACTGAGGGGTGGACCAAGTTAACGTAGGGCAGCGCCTGCAGGCCGTCAACAAAAACATCATCGAATGAAGTCTGTTCCAAGGAACGCTCTGAGTTTGACCAGCTGTCACATCTGGTGGGTAAACTGAGGGAAGAAAAGCATGGACATTTGACTGCAATGGAGCAGGTGCCTGGCCACTGTAGTTGGTCCCACAGCGACACTGCTGATAGAGTTGGCAGAAGTCTGAAGGAGAAAGCCATCCACCCACCACAAAACCCAGGGGGCCTCACTCCCGATCGTCAACGATCAACTTTTATTTGACTTCTGTAGCTGCATTCCCTCTACAACCCTCAGGCACACCTACCCCTGGATGCAGAAAAAAAATAGTTGGTTGTTTTGTGTGGTTTTTTTCATATGAAAATGCAAGGTTAGAAGTGAAAGCCACAACGCTGAAATCCATGACTCATTTTGTTGAGTATAATGCATGCTTCACCCTTCATAGCGGTTGACAGTGATCTGGCCCCACCTTGTCAGTCGCAGGAAGAGAAGCAAGGGCAGATACATCCTCTAGGACAGTGGTTCTCAACCTTCCTAATGCCGCGACCCTTTAATACAGTTCCTCATGTTGTGGTGACCCCCCAACCATAAAATTATTTTCGTTGCTACTTCATCACTATAATTTTGCTACTGCTATGAATCGCAATGTAAATATCTGATATGCAGAATGTATATTCATTGTTACACATTGAACATGATTAAAGCATAGTGATTCATCACAAAAACAATGTGTAATTATATATGTGTTTTCCGATGGTCTTAGGCGACCCCTGTAAAAGGGTCGTTCGACCCCCCAGAGGGGTCGCGACCCACAGGTTGGCGACCCACAGGTTGGCGACCCACAGGTTGAGAACCGCTGCTCTAGGAGATGCTACAGCTAAACGGGCTGACTGGGGCAGGCGCACTGAGCACATCTCAGTGACAGGCCCTGCAAGAGGAGGTAGCGCGGGCTCTGAAAACAGAGGAGAGTGCGTGGGAGAGGCCTGGCTCAGAGAGTCCGGCGCATGAGCATACCTGGTGTGGTGCAGTCTTCCACTCTCACAGTTGGACAGAATCAGATAATCAGGAAGGAAGAGCAACTCTGACTCACTTCTGGTCTCCTCAGTGGCTATGGTATTAGAGTTTGGGTCATCTCTTGGCAAGGGGGAGCTGACAGCATGGGCGGTGTGAAGGAAGCTGGCAGGGGATGGCTGGAGGGAGGAGGGCGTGTGAGCGAGGCTCTCCACGGAATCTGCTGGAGGAATCATTTCCCAGGTTAGCGGTTAGGAATGGCTATAACACTCACTCGCAATTTCTCAAACAGCATCTAAAGAAGCCAAATAGAAGATGCAAATCACAGCTGGTGTTTGTACTGATGGAGGAGACCATTTCCCCAAGCTATAAACAATGTCTGGGAAAGAGGGCCAGTGTTCCAAGAGTGAAGTGTTGAATCAATTAAGAGTAAAAAAAAACAAAACCCACCCCAAGCATTCATGGTATAAAAATCTGCAGTTAAATAGTCTACACACAGCTTCTTTTATGGCCTTCAGCCTCAGGCCTGCATCACTATTTATTCACTCAAAAAATATACATATACACACACACATATACATATATATTTATGCATGTCAGATACATATGTATGTACTATGTATATATGTACACATATATAGATAAATGTCTATGTCTACAGGAATAGGCAAAAGTAGATTTACAGTTGTGAACACGCAAAACTTAGTTTATTCTTTTTTAAAATATATTTGTTATTGATTTCAGACAGGAAGGGAGAGGAAGAGTGAGAGAGAAACATCAATGATGAGAGAGAATCATTGATCAGCTGCCTCCTTCACGCTCCACACTGGGGATGGAGAGCACAACCTGGGTGTGTGCCCTGACCGAGAATCAAACCATAACCTCCTGGTTCATAGGTGGATGCTCAACCACTGAGCCACGCCGGCTAGGCAAGTTTATTCTTGCATTATTATTTATTCTTATGTATTTTCCATGCAAACAACTTTAAACTAGTTTTGCCCACCCCTGTATATAGAACACCTACTTTGCACCTAATATGGGCCCAGATCTGTTTTAACTCTGCCAGTACAGCTGAGACAAAAGCTCTGCCCTTACTGTCCACCCCAGGAGACAGACAAGTGACACATAAATAAAGGACACTGTTGATGATAGAGTGTTAATGACGTAGAAAGAAAAGGAAGGGAAAAATGGGGTGTTGTGATGGTTAGTGAAGCCCACATTTCTCAAGGAGCATAACATTCAGAAACTCCCAACGAAAAGCCTGCTTTTATTTCCCCCTTTGAACCAAGTTGGCAGGAGTTCAGAACTCCGGGCGCAGAGTGACTCAGAACTGCCCGAGTTCAAGTCCAGGCTCTACTGTCTAGCTGTTGTGAACGTGGGCAAGTTAGCTTCCTGCTCTGAGTCTCCTTCTCTGTACAGTGGAGACGCAGAAGGGGTCGAGGATCAGACGAGCTAATGTGCAAAAGCATTTAACGGAGCTCGTGGCCAGGCTGCACAATGTGCTGACTGCCTATGCCGCCGGAGACAGAAGCAAACACTATGTGTGAAAAGCCACAGAGAGCCCTCTGGGTGTGGTTCTCCCATGAAGAGGACTCTGCCCTTACATCCTTCTCAAAACGCAGGGGAGACACAGGGAATAAAAGAGGTCAGAGGGGGTTTCTGGCTTCCTCCAACTTCGTGCCAGAGCTTTCCATTTCCTGCCTGGGGCCTTCCTCATTCCTGTTCCTCTTTGAATATTAGGACACATGTTATGTATCTCTGTTTTAGGATAACTCCTGGATGAGGAAAGAGAGAGAGGAAACACATAACGTGACACACAAATATGTATCTACTAGTAGTTTCGGCTGAAGGTAGGGTGGCGAAGAGTGAGCGACAAGGCTGGAGGGAGTCTGCTTGCTCGCCATGTGAGAGTCCAGCCAGGGCGCATTCACTGCCACTCGCTAATAAGCTTTATCTGTTGCAGCAAGGATAAAGCGCTCGCCGTCACTTCATTTCCGTTTATCTGAGTGCTGTCGAAGCTCAACAATGTTCCTGAATAGCCTCACTTAATAAGCTTCCCTGGTTAATGAAAAAAAAAAAAAGGCCCTAGCTGGTTTGGCTCAGTGGCTAGAGCGTCAACCTGTGGACTGAAGGGTCCTGGGTTCCATTCCGGTCAAGGGCACATGATGCCCAGGTTGCAGGCTTGAACCCCAGTGTGGGGCATGGAGGAGGCAGCCGATCAATGATTCTCTCTCATCATGGATGTTTCTATCTCTCTCTCTGCCTCTGCCTTCCTCTCTTAAATCAATAAAAATATGTAAAAAAAAAAAAAAGGGGGGGGGGCGGACTTGGTCCTGAAGAAACACTTTCACATGCATGTTGCAGATACAGCACTGACTCTCCACCGCCACCTAGCGTTGAATATAGGTACTTCAGCAGCCGATGCTAAACACAAGGTGACAGTGGAAATGTTGAAACAACTGTTGAGCAAGTTTTAGGAGTAAGGTTGTTGTTTACCAGACTAAGGGTACAAGAAATCAGATGGGCCTGGCCAGTGTGGCTCAGTGGTTGAGCATCAACCTATAAACTAGGAGGTCACAGTTTGATTCCCAGTCAGGACACATGCCCAGGTTGCGGGCTTGATTCCCAATGTGGGGCGTGCAGGAGGCAGCCGATCCATGATTCTCTCTCGTTGTTTCTAGCTCTCCCTCTCCCTTCCTCTCTGAAATCAATAAAAATATATTTTAAAAAATCAGGTGGAAGGGAGACATTTCTGGTACTGTACTTCGTGGGTGGCAACAGTTCTGATATAAATTAGCCAGCCACCCCTTCAGCACCAGGAACCCGGACTCTGCTCTCACCTGCACCATCCTCCAGGTGGCCGAGGTTGCAGACTTGGCTGATGCTGTGTACCCACACATGCATTTCTTCCTCGGTCTTGGCCACCAGATAGAACGTACGCGAAGTAGTCTTCACGATGAACACGAAGTTGTTCTGGAACTCCTTCCGCACGAAGCCAGGGCCCGCATGCTTCCACACCGCACACTCGCTGAGGTCTATCACACGAATGGGCTTGCTCGAGTGTTTGTTCCTGTAGTACTCCAACACGTCGGGGTTGCCACACATGCGGCCCCGCCGGAGGACAAACCAGCGCTTGCGCCAGGCCTGCAGAGAGGCAAGTCAACAAGAAGTTACTGGACCAATTGCCCTTGCTGCTCCCTCTGCCAAGAACCTATTTCATGACAAGGACAGCAAAAGGAAGTCAATCAGCCATTTGAACAATGCAACGCGAAGTCCACCCTGTTTGGATTCAAGGGGTAACTAGTGCGCCATCTTCAAGTCTGCTTTATTCTCTTGTTGTTGTTAATCATCACCTGTAGATATTTTCCCATTGCTTTTTAGAGAGTGGAAGGGAGGGGGAGAGACACAGAGAGAGAAACATCGATGTGGGCCCTAGCCAGTTTGGCTCAGTGGATAAAGCGGCCTGCGGGCTGAAGGGTCCCGGGTTCGATTCCAGTTAAGGGCACATGGCCGGGTTGCGGGCTCGATCCCTAGTAGGGGGTGTGCAGGAGGCAGCCATCAATGATTCTCTCTCATCATTGATGTTTCTATCTCTCTCCCTCCTTTCCTCTCTGAAATCAATTTAAAAAATTTTTTTTAAAGAAACATCGATGTGAGAGACACATTGGTTGCCTCCTGCACGGGCCCTGAGGGGATTGGGGGATTGAGCTTTCAATGGAACTACAAGCCCTTGACCGGAATCAAACCCATGACCTTTCAGTCTTCGGGCCCATGCTCTATCCACTGAGCCAAACCGGCTAGGTCTCAAGTCTGCGTTATTCAATAATGATAGGATGCGTCATTTAGGGGGAGTGTAGTAATAGGATTCGCACCCACAGGTTGAAGGACCAGAATTATACAATCAATGCAGCAAAAGCATGTGATATAAATGTATTTATGCTCATGCCCCAAAACACACAAAACACCTTATTAATGAAGAACAAAAAGGAAGCTTTCTTATCATCCTCCATCTCAGGGGTGGGCAACCCCTGGCACGCGTGCCAAACATGGCACGCCAGTAACTTTTGCTGGCACGCAAAACCCTCTCTTATAATCTTCCATTTACAATTTTTTTCTTAATATCGACTTTTTTATTTTTCAGATAAATTCAGTGTAGGTGCATCTTAGATAAATAATTTTACATAGCAAGTTATCTTAAAGACCATAGACATGGATTGACAAGAGAGGGGGAAGAGCAATTTCTATGCCTCTGCCTTAACTTTCCCTGCCTTCCTAGATCCGACCAGTGTTGTGGTTTCATCCACATACACTTGTGAATCTTTGTTCGCAGTGATGAATTTTGTTAAGTCTCGTAATAGGAGTAGCCTGACGGATGAGAGTAGTAGCTCGCGCATATCTCTGAAGGTCACGAAAATATAAACCTGATGTAAAATCTCTGTCATCAGTGATGCAGCAGCAAAAGTCCCACTGATAATATCAAACGGAGTCATCAAGTTTTCTGTTGGACTATCAGTGTACATGTATACATTAAAAAGTAAATGTATTTTTCATCATCATATACCGTGTTTTTGTCACTCGAGTGAATTTTATTATTTCTTCAAGGTTCTTCACATACGTACACCTTAAGAGATATCAAGTAGGCGTAACATGTTCTCAAAAAATTAGGGTTGGCACACAGAAGAACTCTGAGTCAGAGATTTTGCTGGTTTTGGCACACACTCACAAAAAGGTTGCCCACCCCTGCTCTATCTCAACCCCAAAGCCAATATCATACATTAAAATCACATGCAAATCATGAGTGCTTGTCATTGTCAGTATTATCTGACATTGTTATATAACTTCTAAAGAATTGCTCAATCAAAAAAATCATACACATTGGAAAGGAGAGAGGATTATCATTATCTGAAGTTGATGGTTATCTTTCTGTAACATCCCCCAAGATGATTAAAATACAAAGAGTTCTAAGAGAATTAAGTAACACGTGGCTAGTTAGATTGCTTATGTGAGAAAACCATGTTCTAAGTCTTTTACCACAAACCCTTTAATCTCCAAAACTGTACTATAGGAGATATTCCCATTTTATGTCCGGGTTATGTGTGAGAAATATGAGAGATGAACTAATGTGCCTAAGGTCATACAACTACGGTGCTGTAAGGAAAGGGTTTGAACTCAAGTGAGGGTCAATGGGTCAGTAATGAATGTGAAGTAAAAAAGTAAAGGGGAGATCTCTGGGGCCAAGGAATTATTTTTTAAACATGGAAGACATGCCCTAACCCGTTTGGCTCAATGGATAGAGCGTCAGCCTGCAGACTGAAGGGTCCCAGGTTGGATTCCAGTCAAGAGCATGTACCTTGGTTGTGGGCACATCCCCAGTAGGGGGTGTGTAGGAGGCAGTTAATTAATGTTTCTCTCTCATCAATGTTTCTAACTCTCTATCTCTCTCCCTTCCTCTCTGTAAAAATATCAATAAAATATATTAAAAAATAAAACATGGAAGACACAAGCATTCCCCCCCACGCCCCGCACCTAAATCACAGAGTGTTTCTCAACCACAGATTGACATGCCCTACAGGACATCTGCAAACATATGAGTTTTGCTTGTCATAAAGGCCGGGAGTCAGGAGGGCCAGGAATTGTCTGGCTTGAAACTATCAGTTCCCTGTTGAGAAACACTGTAACAATCGAAAGGAACTTTCCTTCATGCAATAAAAATCTTAGAAAGGGTCCATCTTGAGATAAGATGATCCAGCAAAGCTTAGTACGTGCTCAAAAAAGGGCCCTGGCCAGTGTGGTTCAGTTGGTTAGACATCAACCCCATGCATCAAAAGGTTGCTGGTTCGCCCTAACCAGTTTGGCTCGATGGACAGAGCGTCGGCCTGCAGACTGAAGGGTCCCAGATTCAATTCTGGCCAAGGGTACATGCCCGGGTTGTGGGCTTGATCCCAGTAGGGGGAATGCAGGAGGCAGATCAATGATTCTCTCTCATCATTGATGTTTCTATCTCTCTCTCTCTTCTTTCCTCTCTGAAATATATATATATATATATATATATATATATATATATTTTAAAAGGTTGCTGGTTCCATTACCAGTCAGGGCACAAGCTCGGGTTGTGGGCTCGATCCCTGGTAGGGGGTGTGCAGGAGGCGGCCAATTGATGCTTTGCTCTTGCATCAATGTTCTCTCTCCCCCTCTCCCTTCCTAAAAAAAAATTAATAAAAATATTGGGGGGGGGGAATGATGCTGCAAAGAAACCAGCACTGAGAGAATGGCAGACTGTTTTGCATGCCACTGGAGCTATTGAGGAGGAACTGAAGCCTCCTTGGCCCCCCACTCACCCTTGACCTAGAATGTTTGCTGCAGACAGTCCCAAGAAGATGTGCAAATTCCAACGGATACATAGATAGCTACCTCTTGGGGTATGAGGCCTGGGGAAAGAGGTATTTGCAAGTGACCATAGCCACACTAATTTTGTTGTTGTTAATCCTCACCCGAGGATATTTTTCCATTGATTTTTTTTAGAGAGTGGGAAGAGAGAGGGAAAGACACAGAGAAACACATCGATTGGCTGCCTCCTGCACCTGCCCTGACCAGGAATCAAACCCGGGACCCTTGGGTCTGCAGGCCAACGCACTATCCACTGAGCCAAACTGGCAAGGGCCATAGCCACACCATTCTGAGGAGTCCTCAGTATGTGTACACTTCCGTGCTGTCTCCTGGAGGCAGGGGGAAAGAAGTGAGGATGTTCCTCGAGTCCCTTATCTTTTCTGTTAGGTGCCCTTTGCCCAGTGGCCGCCACTTGGCCAGCCTGTGGCCAGCACGTGGCTTGCTCTCAGCGGGAGAGAATGGGGCACAGACCAGGGTAACGGGCCGATGGGCCGACGGGCCGACAGCAGGGCTTTCTTCCATTGGAGGGGCCCGAAGTTGCAGTTGGCAAATGCAAGTGGAGAGATTTATGCTCTGTGGTTTGCGCTTCTGTGCAGTGGCATGTGTGACAGCAGGAAGTGCGGGGTTCTGCCAGGAGGCATGGTGACCACTGGGACAGGAAGTCCTTTATATCTCTAGCTGATGCCTGACACATTTATAAGCCCACCAGCTTTGACCAAGAGACCAGGGGGAAAGAAAAAGCCACCGTGTGGAGTATTCTCAGCTCCCTCCCTGCCCAGGAAACAAGATCTGAGGCAGCAGAGAATCTGATAAAGCACCCACGAGGGGAAGGCCCATTTGCACAAAGGACCTGCAGTTATGCCTCAGAATAAAAAGCCCTTTTGAGCCTGTGGCAGGGGGCGCCCATCAGAAGGAGGGCAGTTGGGTTTGGTTGTTCCATGTCGGGTTGGGCCAGGGAGGGGAAAGCAGTGCCTGGCAGGTGAGGTCTGGCTTGGTTCTGCCATGATGGACAGTATAAAGCTCTGAGGAGGTGCTTGGCCACTCAGAAGACAGACAAAGCAGTATGATGAATTTCTTTTGTTTTGTTTCATTTTTAAAAAAAAAATATTTGATTTTTGTTCATCTTCAACCAAGTATATTTTTCCATTGATTTTTTTTTTTGAGAGAGAGAGAGAGCGTGGAAGGGAGGAGGAGAGACAGAGGGAGAGACACATTGATGTGAGAGACACACATCGATTGGTTGGCTCCCTAGGGATCGAGCCTACAACGAAAGTAAGTGCCCTTGACCAGAATCGAACCCAGGACTCTTCAGTCCTCGGGGCTGATGCTCTATC
This sequence comes from Myotis daubentonii, assembly GCF_963259705.1. NCBI lineage: Eukaryota > Metazoa > Chordata > Mammalia > Chiroptera > Vespertilionidae > Myotis > Myotis daubentonii. The sequence goes on along the minus strand of NC_081861.1, from coordinate 9,963,500 downwards.
CACTGAGCCAAACCAGCTAGGGCAGTTCTTGTTTTAGAAATGGGAGGAATAACAGTATGTGTGTATGCTCCTGGGAGTAATCCAGGAGGGAGAGCAAAATGAATGCTTCAATAAATCCCTGTAGCAAAAACATGGCATTGAATGGAGTGGAGGAAAGGAGCGCCAGAGTCCCTCTGAGGTTTGGAGTGAGGGAGACGAGACATGTGGGCAGTGCCTGAGGCAAACAGGAGCAGAAGGCCTTGTCCTGGTGTCCCCTGTGAAGATGGTCTTCCCTGTGACAATGTGGGCCCAAAGAAGGCACGTTGGGGACAGAAGAATGTCACATATGCCTGCTAAGGAAAGTTTTCATGGGGAGCCTGGGCTACCCCAAACTTTCCCAAGGCCACTTTGGTAGGGATACGTGAAGAGGAGGGGGTTAGAACTATGAAATGGGCCCGGCCAGTGTAGCTCAGTGGTTGAGCGTCAACCTATGAACCAGGAGGCCACAGTTCGATTCCTGGTCAGGGGCACATGCCTGGGTTGTGGGCTGGATCCCTAGTGTGTGGCGTGCAGGAGGCAGCCGATCCATGATTCTCTCATCATTGATGTTTCTCTCTCTCTCTCTCTCTCTCTCTCTCTCTCTCTCTCTCTCTCTCTCCCTTCCTCTCTGAAACCAATTAAAAATATATTTAGAAAAGAAGAAATATGAAATTGGTGGATTCATAGGGGTGTCAACCAGGAGAGGTGGGCGTGCAAAGAGAAGAATGACATGGACAAGTCTGGTTTTCACTCATTCATTCAACAAGTACCTGTAACTAGGCCACTAACATGCTGGCCACGGTGCAGAGGCTGAGCAAACGGAGGTGAGGAAGCCACAGGCCCTGTCACAGCCTTGTGGGCAGCAGGGGAAGTGGGCAGATGGATAAACAGACAATTGCAGTCAGTGAGATAAGCGCTACGATAGGGAAAGCCAAAATGCTATGGCAACACACAGAGAGGCATCGCTATCAGATCGGTGGGTCTAGGAAAGCTTCCAGAGGAAACGATGGCTGAGTTAAGACTGAAAAAGGGGCTGAGGGCACAGCGGCTGTAAGTGCAGGGAGTTCAGTAGAGCCGGGAAGCAAGCAGAGCAGAAAGGAAAAAGAACTGTCACACCCAGTCACCTGAGTAGGATGCGGCATAATGTTCATGCTAAATCAGGCAAAACGCATCAGCATGCTCTCCCTCAGGCTTTTAAATCTCTACCTAAGAGTTGTAATTCCGCAAAAGCAGAAATGATGCATTCTTGGAACTCTCTGTTAAGTAAGTGGAAGCAGAGGGTACCCCCAGTCCTGTCCCATCGGTCTGATCAGCTTCTGGAAGTGAGAGACATGTGACAAGGGCCCCTGAAAACAGTCATCCATGCCAAAATGAAGCTCTTTCCAATGAAACAGTGCCACAGGAAGTTATCAAAGAAGAGTCACATCAAGCCTGGCAGGTGTGGCTCAGTGGTTGAGCCATGAACCAAAAGGTCACTGGTTTGATTCCTGGTCAGGGCATGTGCCCAGGTTGCAGGCTGGATCCCCAGTGTGGGGTTGTGCAGGACGCAGCCAATCAATCAATGATTCTCATCACTGATGTTTCTCTCTCTCTCCCTCTCCCATTCCTCTCTGAAATCAATTTTATATATATATATTATACACACACACACACACACACACACACATACATGGGCCCAGGCAACTGTTACGACAGAACAACCAGCACAACTGGTCGCTATGACACACACTGACCACCAGGGAGCAGACGCTCAACACAGGAAAAGCGCCCTAGTGGTCAGTGTGCTCCCATAGTGGGAGTGCCACTCAGCCAGAAGCTGGGCTCATGGCTGGCAAGCGCAGTGGCAGTGGCGGGTGCCTCTCTTGCCTCCATGGCAGCATTAAAGAGTGGCAAGCCAAGTGGTAAGGAGCGAGCAGGCAGGCAATTAGGAGCGAGGGGTCCTGGATTGCGAGAGGGTTGTCCGATTGCCAGGCTGAGGGGACCGCCCCCCCCACCCCCCGCATGCACAAATTTTGTGCATCAGGCCTCTAGTATTTTTTTTTTTAAAAAAAGAAGACATACTACTTAACAAAAGGAAGATAAACAACCCAATCAAAAAATGGGCAACAGACCTAAATAGATACTTTTCGAAAGAAGACAGAAGGAAGGCCAAGAGACATATGAAAACATGTTCAAAATCACTAATTATCCAAGAGATGCAAATCAAAACAATGCAGTACCATCTCACACCTGTCAGAATGGCTTTCATCAACAAATCAACAAAGGGCAAGTGCTGGTGAGGATGTGGAGAAAAAGGAACACTCGTGCACTGCTGGTGGGAATGCAGACTGGTGCAGCCACTATGGAAGACAGTATGGAGTTTCCTCAGAAAACTAAAAATGGAACTCCCATTTGACCCAGTGATCCCACTTCTGGAATATATCCCAAGAAACCAAAAACACCAATCAGAAAGGATATATGCACCCCTATGTTCATAGCAGCACAATTCACCATAGCTAAAATCTGGAAACAGCCTACATGCCCATCAGCAGATGAGTGGATTAGAAAACTGTGGTACATCTACACGATGGAATACTATGCTGCTGTAAAAAAGAAGGGATTCTTACCATTTGCAACAGCATGGATGGAACTGGAGAGCATTATGCTAAGTGAAATAAGCCAGTCAGTAAAAGATAAATACCACATGATCTCACTCATTTATGGAATATAATGAACAACATAAACTGATGAACAAAAACAGAAACAGTGAAGCATCAATCAGACTGTCAAACCTCAGAGGGAAGGCAGGGGAGGGCGGGGATAAGGGGGAGAGATCAACCAAAGGACTTGTATGCAAGCATATAGGCCTAACCAATGGACACAGACAACAGGGGGGTGAGGGCATGAGTGGGGGGATGGGGGGTAATGTGGGGATAAGGACACATGTATAATACCTTAATAAAGAAATTTTAAAAAATAAAAATAAAATAAATAATAATAATAAAATAAAAAGAAGAGTCACATCAAAAGGACAGAGGAGCTAACCTGAAGAAGTTCCCATTGGCCTAAGACAATTTGAGCTTTAATAAGTATAATGATGATAGTGGCTTAAAAATCAACAAATATGTTTAAATCCTTGAGTTCTCATGATATTACAAAAGAAAAAAAGAACTTGTCATCCTCAGAGGTGGTGAGGGGACCACTTCATTATCTTGCAAACTGGTAAGTAAGGGGCAAGAAGTGAGCATTAGCCTGCCTTTCCCAGATAAGCCATCCCACTGAGCAGATGAAGGGAAATACCTTCTTTTGAAAAAAAAATACATTTTATTGATTTTTTACAGAGAAAGGGAGAGGGGTAGGGTTAGAAACATCGATCAGCTGCCTGCTGCACACCTCCCACTGGGGATGTGCCTGTAACCAAGGTACATGCCCTTGACTGGAATTGAACCCAGGACCCTTCGGTCTGCAAGGCCGACACTCTATCCACTGAGCCAAACGGGTCAGGGCAGGAAATACCTTATAAATGTCTTCTAATAATGGAAACAAATAGTAGAACTAGAGTACCGCCATTTTGTTATGGCCAGTGAATGAATAGGTATAAGTACTAAGCATCAACAGTGGCCAACCCAGGAAGAGAAACAAGTAGACACTTTGTACCTTCAACAGCCTGGCATGAGGCAAAAGCCAGATTGAGGGAAATTCTGCAGGCTAAAGGCCCAGCTTCTTCAGCAGATAAATAATAAGAAAAAGGACAAGAAATGGGAAATCTATGGATTGCTTGACACTTAAATGATGTAACAGAAATGTTTCTATGTGGCCCGGCTGGCATTGACCTATGAACAAGGAGGTCACGGTTTGATTCCCATCAGGGCACATGCCCGGGATGTGGGCTCGATCCCCAGTAGGGGGCGTGCAGGAGGCAGCTGAACAAAGATTCTCATCATTGATGTTTCTATTTCCCTCTCCCTCCCTCTCCCTTCCTTTCTAAAATCAATAAGAATATATTTAAAATTTTTTCCATGTCCTCTAGATAAATTATAGTGTGTAGAGGATGCCCATTTGAGTGATAAAAACATAAAAATGCAAAGAGATTTTTATGTGTTGGGAATAACAGTTATGGGGAGGAGGAGGAGGTTGTGATAGAGATGGGGCACATGGAGGGGCTTTGGTAGTGGGTGGCAAAGTTATTTTTCAAATGGTTGCTGCTTCCAAGGGGGCTCACCCAATAGTCGTTTGCTGAGTCATACATTTTTATTTTTATGTTTTTTAATATATTTTATTGATTTTTTACAGAGAGGAAGGGTGAGGGATAGAGAGCTAGAAACATCAATGAGAGAGAAACATCAATCAGCTGCCTCCTGCACACCTCCCAATGGGGATGTGCCCACAACCCAGGCACATGCCCTTGACCAGAATCGAACTGGGACCCTTCAGTCTGCAGGCTGACGCTCTATCCACTGGGCCAAACCGGCTAGGGCAGCCATACATTTTTTAAGTGTGGTTTGTCCTATCTATATTTTCTTTTATGATAAAAAGGATTTTATTTTTTTATATATTTTTACTGATTTCAGAGAGGAAAGGAAAGGGAGAGATAGAAACATCAATGATGACAGGGAATCATTGATTGGCTGCCTCTTGCACAGCCCACCCTGGGGATCAAGCCCACAACCCATGCATATGCCCTGACCAGGAATCGAACCTGGGACCTGTCAGTCTGCAGGCTGATGCTCTATCCACTAAACCAAACTGGCTAGGGCATAAAAGAGATTTCAAAACAATTCCCCCGGAGAGGATATATTCATGGATTCATTCAATAAACAGTTTCTGAGTCCTAGCCGGTTTGGCTCAGTGGATAGAGCATCAGCTTGCAGACTGAATGTTCCGGATTCAATTCCAGTCAAGGGTGCATACCTCGGCTGCAGGCTCAATGCGTGTGGGAGGCAACCAATCGATGTGTCTCTCTCACATCGATGTGTCTCTCTCTCTGGCTCTCTACCTCCCTTCCACTCTCTCTAAAAATCAATGGGAAAATAGCCTCTGGTGAGGATTTTAAAAAAACACACCACAGTTACTGAGTGTCTATGTGCCAGGCACTGTGCAGAAAAGAAGGGTGCTGGGTCATCAGGGGATTGGTAAGCTCACAGAGGGCGCGAGGACCTGAGAGCTGCGGTCTTCTGCCCGGGAGATGTTTACATTTTACAAGTGCAGGACTGCAGGCTTCCACAGCTGCACGGACTCCACCTTCTCCCCTTGGGCCTCCGCTGCTGGGCCGCTCATGAGCAGCTTGGGAAGCCAAGATGGAAAAGGGTGAGGTCAACAGTTCAGGAGAGACTGCGAAGATGAGCATATCCTGGGCCAAGAGGATCTAGAAAGCAGAATCCGCGTGCAAACAAGCGCCCACAGTTATGACTCAGAGAAAGAATACAAAAGGGGGGGGGGCTGAATGGAAAGTCAGGAGACCTGCATTTGAATTTTGATTCTACTTTATTTCTTTATTTCTTTTTAAATATATTTTATTGGTTTTTTACAGAGAGGAAGGGAGAGGGAGAGAGAGTTAGAAACATCGATGAGAGAGAAACATCGATCAGCTGCCTCCTGCACATCTCCCACTGGAGATGTAACCGCAACCAAGGTACATGCCCTTGACCGGAATCGAACCTGGGACCTTTGAGTCCACAGGCCGACGCTCTATCCACTAATCCACTAAGCCAAACCGGTCAGGGCGATTTTTTAAATATGTTTTTATTGATTCCAGAGAGAGGAAGGGAGAGGGAGAGAGAGAAACATCCATGATGACAGAGAATCATTGATCGGCTGCCTCCTGCATACCCCTGACTGGGGATGGAGCCCGAAACCCAGGCATGTGCTCTTGACCGGGAATAGAACCGAGACCTCCTGATTCGTAGGTCGATGCTCAACCACTGAGCCACGCCAGGCGGGCAGATTCTACTTTAGACTTTCGGGGTGACCTTGAACAATTAACTTGACTGCTGTTCCAAATTCCAATCCTGCCATCTGTAAATGAAGATAATAAACCTTGTCCAGCCTCCCTTTTGGTGTAATTGCAGTGAACTAGTGAGAATGGATAGCAAAACGTTATTGATTTGAAAGCAACTTATAAAATGACAATTGGATTGTTGGCCCCCAGGGCACAAGGCACCGCTGCCCGGTGGAAGCTGCTTCTCTCCGTTTCCTCATGGGGCACTGATGGACTCCGAGGGCTTTTCCAGCTCAGTTTCCCTGCCACAGCCACCAAGCTGAGTCATTATCACCCACCAGTCTCATCTCCAACAACAAAAACCTGCAATATGCTGCAACCTTGTGGCGAGGTATTCCTGCTCCTTTCTAAAATAAAAACTCCTCCAAGGAAGGTATATATAGGTTTGTTTTTTATGGAATTCTTAGAGGAAGAACTGAATGTCATCCTCCTGACAGTAAAAGGTTTGTGTTGTTCTTCTCTTAAACCAATCCAACTTGCAGATTTCACCATTTTCTTGATCAAGAGTGGCCCACCAGCCCTAGCCAGTTTGGCTCAGTGGATAGAGCGTTGGTCTGCGGACTGAAGGGTCCTGGGTTTGATTCTGGTCAAGGGCACATGCCTGGGTTGCGGGCTTGATCCCCAGTAGTGGGTGTGCAGGAGGCAGCTGATCAATGATTCTCTCTCATCATTGATGGTTCTATTTCTCTCTCCCTCCCCCTTCCTCTCTGAAATCAATAAAAATATGTTTAAAACAAAACAAACAAAAAATAAAAACTAGACCAAATTTATAAAACAACTATTTTCAGACACTGGGCGGCAGTCAGTGCAGGGCTGTGGAAGGAATAAGAAGAGAAATAAAAGAGGGGAAGCCTGCCCTAGCCGATTTGGCTCAGTGGATAGAGCGTCAACCTGTGGACTAAATGGTCCCAGGTTCGATTCTGGACAACGGTACATGTCCAGATTGCGGGCTCAATCCCCAGTGGGGAGCATGCAGGAGGCAGCCAATCAATGATTCTCTTACATCATTGATGTTTCTATCTGTCTCTCCCTCTTCCTTCCTCTCTGAAATTAATTAAAAATAGATTTTTTTTTTTAAAAAGAGGGGGAAGCCCCTACGACCATCCTGGCTTTCAGCTGTAGTCACATTTCAAGACTGTAGTGCCAGGAGAGCATCCCAAACGGAGCGTGGCAGTCTTGCAGAGTGTAGAAGACAGAGATCAGAATTCTGGATAGTTGAGGCGGCTGAAATCTGTCAAACAAAATACTACAAAGGAGGGAGCTATTTAAAGCAAGAGCTCCCGAAATCTACATAGGAATTCCCCCATGAGAGACTTTGGCTGAATAGTAACATGCCCTTGTAGGGTGAAACCCCATGAGAGGAATCCAAAAACAACTACTGGGGTGGGGTGGGGTGGGAGGGAACAGGCAGAGATTAACTGAAAAACATGACCCATGGACGCAGACAATAGCATGGGGAAGGCCTGGGGTGGGATGGGGTGGAGGGTGGCAAAAAGGGAGAAAAATGGGAGACCTCTGTAATACTATCGATAATTTTAAAAGTAACTTAAAAAAATCAAGCAACTACTGAAGTGTAATTTAAAAAAACAAACAAACAAGCAACTACTGAAGACTCAAATTGAATAACTGCTGGAGCTCACAGAGGGCTGGGAGAGTTCTGACCAGCTAGCGAGGAGAAATCTGGGATATTCAGCAGAGACTCTGAACTAGCCCTAGAGTATGGCTACGCTAGACCTACCCTAAGAAAGCTTAAAAAGCAGCCTTGGAGTGACTGAGCTGATCCTAAAGTTACTAAACATAGTTTAAATCTTTTTTTTTTAATTTTTAAAAAATATATTTTTTATTGATTTTTTACAGAGAGGAAGGGAGAGAGATAGAGAGTTAGAAACATTGATGAGAGAGAAACATCGATCAGCTGCCTCCTGCACATCTCCTACTGGGGATGTGCCCGCAACCAAGCTGCATGCCCTTGGCTGGAATCAAACCTAGGACCTTTCAGTTCGCAGGCCGACGCTCTATCTACGGAGCCAAACCGGTTAGGGCAGTTTAAATCTTTTTAATGGGAGATAACAAAGTCCAGACATATAACAGTATAATATTTACAATGTAAAACACCCCAAAAATATTACTAAAAGTGTAAAGCGGCAGGGAAATGTGGCTCATAATCAGGAGAAACAACAGTCAATAGACAGAGACCTAAAAATGACAGACATGATGGAATAAGCAGACAAGAATTTTATTTATTTTTATTGATTTCAGAGGGAGGGAGAGGGAGATGGAAACATCAATGATGAGAGAGAATCATTGATTGGCTGCCTCCTGCAGGCCCCACACTGGGGATCGAGCCCGCAACCCCAGGCATGAGCCCTTGGCTGATGCTCTATCCACTGAGCAAAACCAGCTAACGCAGCAGACAAGAATTTTAAAACAGCTATTGTATGTTTGAGATTTAAAGGAAAACATGTACAGAATTTGGAGAGAATTGGAAGAGCTAGACAAGAACAAAATGGAACTTGTGGAAGTAAAAAAATATAATATCTGAAATGAAAAAAAAATCACTGCATGGGCATAAGAATATATTAGACACTGAAGAGGGGTTAAGTGAACCTGAAACACAGAAAGAAACAGCTGGGGGAGAAATGAACAGAATTATCCAGGGAGCTGCTAAAAATGCACACCCCTGAACCTCACTTCTAGGTAGCCTAATTTATCAGGCCTGATTTGGGGCCCAGGAATGTGCATTTTACCATGCATCTCTGCAGACTGTCATGCATAAAGGCAGCCCCATTTTCAGGCCAAGGATGGGGGGGGGGGGAGGAAGTAATATAATACATATAACTCTGAACCACGATCTCAAGGTGCACCATTTCAGCAGTGAATTCCTAACCTTTGGTGAGCTGTGAACCGCTTAGTGAACATAATGAAATACACAGACCATCTCTCATCAGAAACATGTGCATGCACACAGCACACAAACACACACACACATATACACACAGAGTTCTGGACTGCCTTCTCTTATTGAACTCGCTTAATGGCCTCATCAAATCCTTAACTGCCAATCTATTTGATTATGATTTACAAAATCATGTTTCCAACCCAGATCTTTCCCAGAAACTTCAGACACATAGAACCACCCATCTGACATCTCCACTTACATCTTAAGTGGCCTCTCAAAGTTAACATGCCCCAAACTAAACCCTTGATCTCATGCCCCTTCAACCTACTCCTCCTTCAAGCCTTCCAACAATATCTCAGTCAATGGTGCCAACATCCATCCATGTTCTAAATCCAAACCTTGGAGTGATCACTGCTCCCCCTTTCCACATCCAAACCATTAGCAAGTTCTGTTGCCTCTACTTTCAAAACATTCCAGATCAATGAATGCACTTCTCTCATGCACCGCCCCAACTCACAAAACACCCCTAGTCCAAGTCACCATTGTCTCTCACATGGGTAATTGAACCTGCTTCTCATTTGCCCATTCACTCCCAACTCCCCCATAAATTCATTCTCAATAGAGAATTCAGATACCTTTCAACAGCATAGTCCGTGGTCGGCAAACCACGGCTCGCGAGCCACATGTGGCTCTTTGGCCCCTTGAGTGAGGCTCTTCCACAAAATACCACGTGCGGGCGCGCACATACAGTGCGATTGAAACTTCGTGGCCCATGTGCAGAAGTCGGTATTTTGTGGAAGAGCCACACTCAAGGGGCCAAAGAGCCACATGTGGCTCGCGAGCCACGGTTTGCCGAGCCGCAGTTTGCCGACCGCTAGCATAGGTCATGTTGCTCCATTGATTAGCCCCTTCCAAAGGCTTCCTAATGCCTCAATAATAGAAAGCCCAGCCCAGCTGGTGTGGCTCAGCTATTGAGCGTCCACCCAGGAACCAAGAGGTCACCGGTTTGATTCCCAGTCAGGGCACATGCCCAGGTTGCAGGCTCGATCCCCAGGAGGGGCGTGCAGGAGACAGCCAATTGATGATGTTTCTCTCTCTTCGATGTTTCTATCTCTCTATCCCTCTCCCTCTAAAAATCAATAAAGATAAATTTGTAAAAAAATAATGGTAACATAAAATCCAAATTCATTAGCAAGACCCACATGAACTGGCCTTGCCCATTTCTCCAACTTCATCGAAACCCTGCTCTTGCTTTCACACTGGTCTTCTCAACATATAAAAGCTCCATCTTGGGCTTTGACTTACTTGCTTCTTTTTGGTGTGCTCTTTTTAAAAAAATATGTATTTTTTTCTATTGATTTCAGACAGGAAGGGAGAGGGAGGAAGAGATAAAAACATCACTAATGAGAGAGAATCATTGATTGGCTGCCTCCTGCACAGCCACCACTGAGGTTCAAGCCCGCAACCCGGGCATGTGCCCTGACCGGGATTCGAACCGTGACCTCCTGGTTCATAGGCCGATGCTCAACCAGTGAGCCATGCCAGTCGGGCTTGGTGTACTCTTTTACCAGATCTTTCCTTGACTGTTTTTCAGCTCTCAGCTTCCCATCACTGAGATCTCAACTTGTCACCTTCTTAGAGAGGCCCTCTCTGATCATCCAAATTAAAGTGGCCAGCCATGGTTATTCTGTACCATGTTACCCTATATTAATGCCTCTTTCAATACCTACTGTTTTTCTTTCCTGTTTATTTGAAGTGTAGTGTCTGTATCACACACACACACCCCGCCAACCTCCCTGTCCACTAGCAGAATGTGACCTGCTGGGGAGTAGAGGCCTTGTCTGTCTTGACTCTCTGGGCGTAGTAGTGTTCGGCACAAAATAGTTGCTCAGTAAAAATTTGTTGAATGAATTCCACGGTATCACAGACCTAAGTTTAAAACCCTACTCTTGAGAAACTAGTTTTATGGATTCATAACAAACCTAGTCATCAGGATTTACTTATTATATATTTATGCCCGAGGAACTGGTGCTGTGATGGTGAACCAGGGAGACACAGCCTCGAAGCAGGACCTTAGGTAATCAGGCAAGGCTTGCTACCAGACTTTTAACTCAAACACAGAAAATGCTCTATCCAGACACTGAAGCATGCTGTTCAGGATTAAACTAGGGTGGAAGTGTGATCAGCTGACCATACCTACGGCGAACTTTTATCAGTTAATAAGAGAGGTTATCAAGGCTGAAGTTTGTAATGGACAACACTTGGAAGTTTGAGCACTTGATTCCTGCACTCCCTTCCACTTGCACCGCAAAAGAAACCTGGCTGCATTATAGCAAGGTTTTGGGTTTTTGCTTTTTTTTTTCACTTCTTGGGTTCCAGAATTCACTCCAATAAAACTGAAGTGGCCTGTCTGGATTGTGTCCATTGTCTAAAGACACTGAAATGAACTGAGAAACATCCTGAAATTCTCTGAGGCTGTAAAGAGACACCTCTGATTTAAACTGCTTTTCTGGCAAGAGTGATTACTGTCCCTTTGTTTCAGCGGAATTGGCCCCCTGCCCCCTCTGCAGTGGTGAAATCCCAAAGCTATGAAATCATTTCCTTCGCATGTGCACAGGATGGGTCAGCAACCTGCCTTCAGAGCCAGGCTTTCCAACGCAGGCGGAGCGAGCAAAACCTCCATCTCGCTGCACTTGGAAGCTCGGGGTTCTGAGCCTTCAGTGCTGCTGTCATTTCGGCAATGGCGGTTTTCGACTTCACCTGCCAAAAGGAACAGTGTGGGCCTCCTCCCCTCCTGACTTATGGACGCGCTCCATTCTGTCCCGGCCAAGAGTGTCCAGAGCTCCAGGGTTTGGTGCTCAGGTTCTGACTGTTCTGATAGCTTACAGGTGTGGCTCTCCTGAGTGGCTTTTTCAGCGGCCTCATTGGTCAGGCTGTAGGAGATGCTTCAGATCATAGGACAACAAGGGGGGGGGTGTTGCTGAGCCCGGCTGGCGTGGCTCAGAGGTCGAGCGTCAACCTATGAACCAGGAGGTCACGGTTCGATTCCTGCCCCAGTTGTGGGCTCCATCCCCAGCAGGGGGTGTGCAAGGGGCACCGATCAATGATTCTCTCTCATCATTGATGTTTCTATCTCTTTCTCCCTCTCCCTTCCTCTCTAAAATCAATAAAAAGATTTTTCTTAAATGTTGCTGAGAACCAATGGAGAGCAAGGCCTGGATCTATTGTGAAAAGCTTTCAAGTGATATGTGAATGGAGTGGAACTGGTTTGGGGAGCATGTGAAGTTACAGGCAGAAAAGGAACCCTAGAAACCAAGACATGGCCAATGAACACCAACTGGTCTGCAACTCTCCTTGGCACCTTAGCCTTTGCTGACCTAGCCTGTGTGCTCTGTGATGGCAGGAATGTCACCTGTCTTGGTCCTTGAAGTACCTCCAGCATCTTCAAAAGTCTTGGCGTATGCCAGGCCGCAGTGGCTTGCATCGATCTATGACCCAGGAGTTCATGGTTCAATTCCTGGTAAGTGTATATGCCCGGGTTGCAGGCTCAATCCCTGATCGTGCAGGAGGCAGCCAATCATTGGTGGTTCTATCTCTTGCTCTCTCCCCCCTCCTCTCTGAAATTAATAAAGATATATATATATATATATATATATATATATATATATATATATATATATATTAATAAAAGTCTTGGCGTAGAATACAAACTCAATGCATTGTTGGGAACTGAATGATGGACTGACCTGGTGTGGCTATACAAGGTTAAAAGGAGGAATCCTTGTGTTAGAAGAGATCTGTACATTGATTGCAGTGGTGGTCACATGAATCCACACATGATGAAGTTGCACTGACACATACACACACATACACACACACGTGTACATGAATGCATGTACAACAGGTGGAACCTGCTGCGTATCATGGGTGATACCAGTGCCATTTGCTTGTTGTAAGACTGGACTGAAATTGTGCAAGATACTGACATGTGGGGGGACTGGGGGAAAGGCCAGAGGCCTCCTGTACATTTACTTAGAACCTCCTGGGGATTGATTAAGTTTCTAAATAAGTTTATAAAAAGATAGTACAAAAGTAGTTAAGAAAGTACAGAAATCCTGGTCAGTGAGGCTCAGTTGGTTGGATGACGGGTTGCTGATTTGATTCCTGGTCAGGGCACATGCCTGCATTGTGGGATGGATCCCCAAGGGGGCGGGGGCATGCAGGAGACAGCCAATCAATGTTCTACTCTCACATTGATGGTTCTCTCTCTCTCTCTACCTCTCCCTTCCTGTCTTTCTAGGAATCAATAAATTAAAAAAAAGTGTAAAAAAGGAAGCCTAGAAGAGGTGAGGCAAATGAAAAGCACAAAATAAGGTACTTGTTTTCAATCCGAAAGCATCAATAATTACATTAAATGGAAACTGACTAAGTCATAGTGAAAACATATTTATTGAATGGGATGTGTGCAAGGGACATGGAGATAAATAGGACCCAGACCCTGCTCTTATGATGCTCACAGTGGTCCTGTGGACCAAGTGCTGTGACAGAATGTGCCACATGTCCAAATCTGTAACTTCCAGGACAGTTGAGAGTGACAGAGGACGAAGCTAGAGAGCTGGCAGCCACCAGATGGTGGAAGACATGGTGGGGGTAGAACTGATAGTATTGGCTCACCAACTGCATGCGAGCCATGAGGGAGAGGGAGGGCTCAGGCTGAATCAGAGGCTCTAATTGGCTACTGGGCAGGTACTATCATTGTGTCATGTGTTATCACGTGCTGCGAGTCCCCTGCATGGAACAAGGGCAAACGACCCTTCACTGATGGCATTTCTTCCTCTTACAAGTTTATCAACACAAATTAGTAATCTTGTGAAGTGGTCCAGGCAGCTAATTTTCCAGAAAAAGCTGGTCCTCAGAGAGATGAAGGCCTTGTTCATCGATCCAAGTCTCATGGCTCCCTTTCGGTGTTCAAGGACACTGTTTCATTTAAGAAACTGAACTACAATTAGTTGGAATTAAAGGAGAGAAAAGAGCCCGGCTGGGTGTGGCTCCGTGGTTGAGCGTTGACCTCTGAACCAGGAGGTCATGGTTCAATTCCGGGTCAGGGCACAGGCCCGGGTTGGGGGCTCCATCCCCACGGTGGGGCGTGCAGGAGGCTGCTGACCAGTGCTTCTCTCTCATCACTGATGTTTCTGTCTCTCTCCCTCTCCCTTCCTCTTTGAAACCAATAAAAAATATATTTTTTAAAAAAAACTTTATCAGGCAGGTTTTCAAGCTGATTTTGCTCCTGCCACTCCTGTAGTTTACTGAGAGGCGTTTGGGAAACAGCTAACAGAGCATATAACCCTCAAGGTCACATACATGTTAGAGCACTTTCAGCGAAGATCGTTCTATCAGGTCTGACAAAGCCGTTGCCCCTGGTTGAGGTCTGCATTCCAAAGTAGAACATTTCTGTCCCTTCGTGTGCAAACATTCTTCTCGGGAGTCCAGCAGACACAGAAGGAAAAACGGAAAGAGGACTAAGACTCGCTCTTGTCTGATTTACTGACTTTCCATTTCCTTTTGCATCCTCCCTCAGCCCTGGGCCTCTCAAACAGGTTTCCCCCGCTGTGTTTCTCTTGTTTTCGTGTTGCTATTGACATCTACTTAGTAAATGCTGGTTGGTGTTTAGAAAATGTAACAACTCCACCACTGACTGCCATTTGTGAGGCCCCCAGGAATCTTGGATGTGGTCCCGGAACATGAGATGAAAGAAAGCATTTGGTAACGGCTTCGAGATTTTTCGGTAACTTCCCCAAATCTGCTTCTCTGAGCTCGCTCCCATTCTCTTCCCAGCCACTTCACCTTGAACACGCTCAGGAAGTGGGGGGGTGTGTTTACGTGTTGCAAAATGTGAATATCATTAAAGAACCAGAATTCTGGTTAATGTTCTATTTTCTGTGCTGTTTTACTCAAGGGGGTCCTTTCTCTCCGCCTTCTGCTTCCTTGCCGAGGGTGGGGGGTGAGGGGGGACAGCGGCAGTGGGGGGGGGGCACCATAAAGGCTGTGGAACCCAAGGGCAGCAGGTCGGGAATTTCCAGAAGCAGGTTACATGGCTCCTCTCTATCCTGGCTCGGTGCCACCAGCGCTGGGATTGCTGGTGACCCTTCAGCCTGATGGCCTGTAACCTTCTGCTCGCTGCCAGATAGAGTTGGGTCTTGTCCCAGGCGTGGAATAACTTCCTGTGATTGTCCTAGAGATGGCCTGGCCCACAGGATCTGCTTCCACGGCTTGTCAACACAGGCAGAAAAATCTTGTATCTCTGCGATGTGCTGGGCCTTGAAAGGAGGAATCCTGAGGAGGAATGTTCAGCAGAGATAAGTGTGCCATGCTACATGACATGGACTTGACCTTCCTCATTCATTGTCAATCTAAGCGCCACGGAACAGTCCTGATTGGCTTCTCATTATTCCTTGTGTGGCAGAAGCTGAGAGGTCATTAAGACCCACTAATCAAATCTGCAGGTGTTGTAAACCTGGGAGGGTCACCGATACATTAGGTAGCAGGCTCAGGATGCAAAATGGGGGGTTGGAACAATGGGCTAAAAGCAACACAGGAATAAACAGTTATTTTAAACTCTGGTTACTAAAGTTCTGTGATGGATTAAGGGTCTGAGGTGGAGTTGAAACACAAAGGAGTTAATCAAGTCTGGAGGACGGTTTGGGGAAGGTACAAGTGTGGAGGAAGCGACAACTGAGCTGAGCTTACCAGACCGGAATGGTTGAGGGGCGGCCCTCCAAAGCAGAGCACTGGCAAAGCTTTTTAAAATGATCTTCACACCGAAATGGTAGGTACAAATTGTGGTGATGGTTACACAGCAACACCAATGTAATGCCAGTGAATTGTACATTTACAAGTGGTTAAAATGATCGATATTATATTATGTATATTTTACTGCCGGAAGCCGGTCCATCCTTGCTGCTTGACACAGTCGCTGCAGGGAAGAAACATCTGCACAGCATATGTTTCAAGGGACCTGGCGTGTATGGCATACTGTTCTTAATATGTTTGCTCCCCTTCTTGGCGCTATGTGTTCTAACCAGGGCCACCTCCCTGAGAAAGGTTGTTTCCCCAGGTGGGGATGTTTCCCTGAAGTTAGGGAGGGAATAAAACCCCTTAACTAAGTGCCAGGCGGGTAGTTAATCACTAACTACAAACAATCACACTTAGGCTACATAATCTTTACTCCCTGGAATGGAGATAAGAAACGCCCTAGCCTTTGGAATAGAAATTGACAGGATTAAAATCAACTGGTATAAATACAGACGTTGCCGAAACCGGTTTGGCTCAGTGGATAGAGCGTCGGCCTGCGGACTGAAGGGTCCCGGGTTCGATTCCGGTCAAGGGCATGTACCTGGGTTGCGGGCACATCCCCGGTGGGGGATGTGCAGGAGGCAGCTGGCCGATGTTTCTCTCTCATCGATGTTTCTGACTCTCTATCTCTCTCCCTTCCTCTCTGTAAAAAATCAATAAAATATATTAAAAAAAAATACAGACGTAACAAGACAATAAAACAACAGAACCTGGCTGGAGAACCGAGCAAGAGAACATGGCAACAGAACCTGGCTGGAGAACCCAACTATGCTGATTAACTAAACGCTGCCTCCGTGTCATTCCTTCTTCGCCGACTCTGTCCACACCTTTGGGAATCCCTGGACCTGCTGGGGCTGGACCCCAACATTTTACTATTAAAAAAATATTACTGTCACACCATGGATGCCCCTCTAGGGATATTCCCCACTGTTCAAGCTTAGTACTTAAGTGTGAGGACTCCTGAGACTGTCTCCCAAGGAGTCCATTGACAGAACAACAAAAGGAAGATAAACAATCCAATTAAAAAATGGGCAAAGGACCTAAATAGATACTTCTCCAAAGAGGACATACAGATGGCCAGAGAGACATACGAAAAAATGCTCAAAGTCACTGATCATCAGAGAGATGCAAATCAAAACGACAATGCGGTACCATCTCACACCTGTCAGAATGGCGATCATCAGCAAATCAACAAACATATGACAAGTGCTGGCGAGGATGCGGAGAAAAAGGAACCCTTGTGCACTGCTGGTGGGAATGCAGACTGGTGCAGCCACTGTGGAGAACAGTATGGAGTTTCCTCAAAAAGTTAAAAATGGAACTCCCATTGGACCCAGTGATCCCACTGCTAGGAATATATCCCAAGAAACCAGAAACACAATCAGAAAGAATGTTTGCACCCCTATGTTCATAGCAGCACAATTTACAATAGCTAAGATCTGGAAACAGCCTAAGTGCCCATCAGTAGATGAGTAGATAAAAAGCTGTGGTACATTTACACCATGGAATACTATGCAGTAGTAAAAAATAAGGATCTCTTACCCTTTGGAACATCATGGATCGACCCGGAGATTGTCATGCTAAGTGAAATAAGGCAATCTGAGAAACACAAATATCACATGATCTCCCTTATTTGTGGACTCTAATGAACAAAATGAATTGACCAACAAAATAAGACCTAAAGCAGGGAGGCATGGAGCAGACACCTCGATGAGGGGTTGAGGGAATGAGAAGAGATAAACCAAAGAATTTATATACTTATATGCATAGCCCATTGACATGGGCAATAGGGTGGTGAAGACCTGGGGGAGGGAGGCAGGGACTGAGAGGAGGGGAAAAGGAGGGAAATGGGAGACATGTGTAATACTATCCTATATAATAAAAACCTAATATGCAAATTGTCCCCTTGACCAGGAGTTCGGCCGAGAGTTTGACTGGGAGTTTGACCAGGGGGCGGCAGTGGCAGCAGGCAGCCGGGGGAAGGGAGGCTCCGGCCAGCAGCCGGTAGCCACTAGGGACCCTACCTGTGCACAAATTTCATGCACTGGGCCTCTAGTCAATAATAAAAATATATATTAAAAAAAAAAAAAAACAATGAGAAGATACCAGCACCAGAGTAACAGACCCAAAGTAATACAGATCCCTCCAAATGGACAACAGCAATCATAATAGTTAACAACAGTCCCACAAACTTTTCTAAGTGCTTTGGATGGATTAAGTGAAATCATTTAACCTGCACACAGACCTTGTGTGGTATGCGCCGTTTATGCCATTTGCTATAGATGAGAAAACTGAAGAGCAGAGAGATTAAACAACTTGCCTAAGCACACAAGCTAGTATGTGGCAGAGATGGGCTTTGAACTCAGATCAGTTACTTCAGGATCCTGGATCTTAACCACATGCTGCAGTGAGCTTAGAAGCTGCTATCCCCTGACAATAGCTATGTAAGTCAAAGAGCTTAGAACACCCCAAAGACTCAGGCAGGGAAAAAGGGATGAGGCAAATCGACGAGGGTTGTAGGAGTGTGTGTATTTGGGTTACAAAGTCAAGGATTAAAGGTCTAAGAAAGGCCCAGCTGACGTGGTTCAGTGGTTGAGCATCAACCTATGAACCAGGAGGTCACGGTTTGATTCCCAGTCAGGGCACATGCCCGGGTTGCGGGCTCCATCCCCAGTGTGGGGCGTGCAGGAGGCAGCCTATCGATGTTACTCTCTCATCATTGATGTTTCTATCTCTCTCTCCCTCTCTCTAATCAATAAAATATATATATATATATTTTTTTTTTAAAGTCTAGGAAAGGAGAAAATACAGCACCATTTCATAAAAATGAGCTCACAGTCTAGTAAGAGGTTTTCTGGTTCTTTTTTCTAAAATATGAATTTGGAAAGCGTTCGGAATACCTGGTCTCTTGTGTTAGTAGCTATAAGGAATCTGAGGTTTAATGGAGGAAAATCTTTCTCAAATGTCCCAACAGTGCATGGTGCCTAGAGGGAGCCGAGTAAATCTTGTTGAATGAATGAATGAATGTTTATCATTCCACATATAATCAAAATAAATTCTGCCTGGATTAAAGATTCACATTTACATAAGGAAATTATAACAGCACTGGAAAAACAGAGGTGGACATTTACCTAACACTGGCATCTGGAAAGGCTTTCTAAAAACAGGTCACTCCACCGCGTATGCTTATGTGCATAACCCATGGGCACAGATAATAGGGTGCTGAAGGCCTGGAGGCAGGCCAGAGGGGGTCGTCCTAGCCAGTTTGGCTCAGTGGACAGAGCATCGGCCTGTGGACTGAAGGGTCCCGGTTTCCATTCCGGTCAAGGGTACATGCCCGGGGTTGCGGGCTCAGTCTCCAGTAGGGGGTGTGCAGGAGGCAGCCGATCAATGATTCTCTCTCTCCCTCTCCCTTCCTCTCTGAAATCAATAAAAATACATTTTAAAAAATATATAAATAAATAAATAAATAACATGTCAAAACTAGAAAGAAAAACAGTGGCATCTATGAGTTCCTAAAAGCAAACATGTCTAGGCTTGAAACACCTGTGTTACCCCCTTGCGCCTGAGATGGAGCAGGATGAGAGGGAAGAAAAGAAAGGAATGGTGAGCAGGGACCTCCGTCTTCAAAGGGGTCCCAGCTTCTATTGTGGCAGCGCCTCAGGGTTGCTGGGACATCAAGCAATCAGCCCCGGCCTCAGGGGGATTTTTTACAAGGTGGTTCATCAGCTCTAAATACTCTTCTGGCGGGAGGAAGTTGCCAAAACCACCTCCCAGTCTCTGGCCAGCACATAAACTGTCAATCAGTAGAAGCTACTCCACCCAGACCACAGGCCACCGGTGTTTATTTAAGTTCCTGTCTCAGCAGGGAAGAACCTAAGACCCCAGAGGGTGCCTGCCTGCAGCCTTATCCCCAGATACCTGGAGAGGAGAAGAATGCTGTTTCAACTTGGTTTGGTTACTTGCTTGGTTCAAAGCACATGCATCTCCAGAGGGAAGAACCTTTGATTGTTCACAGTTCAAGGCAAACTCTCTTGGCCTCCTCTCTGTTGACACTGATACCATTCCTTTCCCCCCAGATGCCAGACAGTAACCAGTCTCACTTTCAATTCAGTGTGCGAGCGCTAACTTCAGGTGGTCCTTCAGTGCACTGCTCTCCCTCCCTGAGGCACCATTGCACACCTTGTCTCGCCCCTAAACCTCCATCCTCTTCCCTTCATTGTCCCTTTCTGCTCATGACTCCTGAGAGTCCAAAATGGAGGAATAGCCCAGGCCATAGTCCTCTCCTTTCTCATATATTTTTATTGCTTTCTGAGAGAAATAGAAACAGCAATGATGGAAGAGTCATTGATTGGCTGTCTCCTGCACGTCCCCCAATGGGGATAGAGCCCACAACCCAGTCATGTGCCCTTGACCCAGGCATATGTATGTCCTTGATCAGAATCGAACAGGGACCCTTCACAGTCCGCAGGCTGATGCTCTATCCACTGAACCATAGTCTTCGCCTTTCCATCCAAAGCATTTTTCACTGGAAGCCTTCAGAAAGCTTTCTCCTAATTTTGTCAAAACCGTGCCCTTCCAAGGAGGGGATGAGACTTATAGCTGACCTAGGGTCTTTCCACAACTTGGTTGGATTTTCCTTCTCTATTTTGGATTTTTTTTCCCCAATTCTTTTTTTTAAATATATTTTATTGATTTTTTTTACAGAGAGGAAGGGAGAGGGATAGAGAATTCGAAACATCGATCAGCTGCCTCCTGCACACTCCCTACTGGGGATGTGCCATCAACCAAGGTACATGCCCTTGACCGGAATCGAACCTGGGACCCTGGAGTCCACAGACTGACGCTCTATCCACTGAGCCAAACCAATTAGGGCTCCCCAATTCTTTTTGATGAGTTTCATGGAGGGAATTATGCAAACATCTACTCAGAACTATGCTACTTTCTGTCATCTTTCTCAGAAACTTCTTTTAAAAGCTCTGGCAGTAGTCCGAGAAAGACAAGTATCACAAGATCTCACTCATATGTGGAATCTAAAGAACAAAATCAACTGATAAACAAAATAGATCCAGAGACATAAAAGTATGGAATAGACTCGATCTCAGAAGGGGGTGGGGGGGACGGGAGGGGTGGTGAGAAGAGATCAACCAAAGAACTTGTATGCATATATGCATAACCCAGGGACACGGACAATGGGGTGGTGAAGGTCTTGGGTGGGGGATGGGAGTGGGCTAGGAGGGGTCAATGGGGGGGAAAGGGGGACATATGTAATACTTTCAACAATATATATTTTTTAAAACACACAATAAAGATTTAAAATAAAAAGCTCTGCTGGTCACAGACCAAAGAAAGCAAAAGACTATGTTTACATTTGTATTTGTCTGATGTCCTAATGAGGTTGGGAATTATTTATGTGTCATGTCTCTTTGTAGACCTTATTCTGTAAACTGCTGTTCATATACTTTGCCAAATTTTCCATTGGGATGCTGATCTTTTCCTAATGAGTGACAAGGATTAATCATAGAGGTAAAGGAGAGGAACTCTTTGCCTGCCATCTCTTTGTGACTGATGCAAACATTTTCCACCTTTGTTGTTTGCCTTACAAAGTTTATACTGTTGAATTCTCATTCAGTGGCAAAATTTGGGTGGGGTTACATTACTACTTAAACTTCAGTTCAATTTCTAATTATACCACTTTCTTGGCCAAAGACCCCAAACCACTGTGTGTGTGTGTGTGTTTTGTTAGCACTGAAAGCCACAAGGCAACAGACTTGCTTCTTGTGAAATAGAACTGGTGATGGTGAACTGAAACAACTACCGAAAGGACGCCTGGGAGGGGACCACAAGGCAGCCCATTAGGTGACCGAGCTGTCATTTACTGCTGCTGCCTTATAGTAAGAAACAGCAAGGCACTCCTCTCAGTGAAAAGCAAGGCAAAATTCTTCTCTGTCAAAAGAAGGCAAAATAGCCCTAGCCGGTTTGGCTCAGTGGATAGAGCGTCAGCCTGCCAATTGAAGGGTCCCAGGTTCAGTTCCGGTCAAGGGCACATGCCCTGGTTGCGGACTTGATCCCCAGTAGGGGGCATGCAGGAGGCAGTCAATCAATGATTCTCTCTCATCCTTGATGTTTCTATCTCTCTCTCCCTTATCCCTTCCTCTCTGAAATCAATAAAGACATATTTTTTTAAAAAGGCAAAATACACTGAGTTACCTACATAGAAAGTCTCTAGGGAAACTTTGTTAGGTTCTGGGGCTACAGATATAAGAAAGTCAAACAGCCCCAGCCGGTTGCTCAGTAGTTGGGCCATGGGCCCACGGACTGAAGGGTCCCAGGTTCAATTCTGATCAAGGGCACGTACCTCGGTTGCAAAATCAATCCCCAGCTCTGATCTGGGCTTGTGCAGGAGGCAACCAATCGATGTGTCTCTCTCACATCGATGTTTCTCTCTGTCTCTCTCCCCCATTCCTTCCACTCTTTCTAAAAGTCAATGGGAAAGGACAAGTGCTGGCGAGGGTGTGGAGAAAAAGGAACCCTCGTGCACTGCTGGTGGGAATGCAGACTGGTGCAGCCACTGTGGAGAACAGTATGCAGTTTCCTCAAAAAATAAAATGGAACTCCCATTTGACCTAATAATCCCACTTCTAGGACTATATCCCAAAAAACGAGAAACACCAATCAGAAAGGATATCTGCACCCCTATGTTCATAGCAGCACAATTCACCATAGCTAAGATTTGGAAACAGCCTAAGTGCCCATCAGCAGATGAGTGGATTTAAAACAGTGGTATATCTATACAATGGCATACTACGCTGCTGTAAAAAAGGAGTTCTTACCATTTGCAACAGCCTGGATGGAACTAGAGAGCATTATGCTAAGGAAAATAAGCCAGTCGGAGAAAGATAAATATCACATGATCTCACTCATATGTGGGATATAATGATCAACATAAACTGATGAACAAAAATAGATCTAGAGATAAATGGTAGGGGAGGGAGTGTTAGAGAGCAACCAAAGGACTTGTATGCATGCATATTAGCATAACCAATGGACACAGACACTGGGGCCTGTGGGCTTGCCCTCAGGGGTGGGACTGGCGGGGTGGGGGGGGGGTCAATGGGGAAAAAAGGAGACATATGTAAAACTTTAAACAATAAAAAAAGTCAATGGGAAAAAAATAACCTCAGGCGGGGATTAACAACTGCAACAACAAAAGGTCAAACAAATCATCGCAGTGCAATGGGTGTAATAGAGGCCAGGCCAGGGCCTGAGAAAGAGGATGGGAAGGTTTTCGCCTCCACATTTTGCTGGTCAGCGAGACTCAGGAGGCTCTAATTCCGTGGTTCTCAACCTTCTCGCCCTTTAAATACAGTTCCTCATGTTGTGACCCAACCATAAGATTATTTTTGTTGCTACTTCATCACTGTCATGTTGCTACTGTGATGAATCGTAATGTAAATATCTGATATGCAGGATGGTCTTAGGCGACCCCTGTGAAAGGGTCGTCCGACCGCCAAAGGGGTCGCGACCCACAGGTTGAGAACCGCTGCTCTAATTGGTAAGAAGACCATGCGTTTTCAGTCCCTGGGCACCAACCTGCAAGGGAAGGAAGCCAGACTTTGATGTCACTCAGTCAGGGCCCTGGGGAGATGACACTGTGCGAGTCCACCCAGGCCACTGTGCTCGCGGGCTCCCAGCGCAGGGAGGGGAGACAGACAAGTAAACAGAGGGGGTGCTCAGCAAGGGAAGGAAACCGACTTTGATCCCTGTTTCCACTCTACCACCCCGCCCTTAGCTACTGAGACAGCAGATGTGGAGCCAGCCCCCCAGCCAGGGCTTCCTAGCAGCGCCGGGGCCAGGCTGCACGGGGCCTCGCACACCCAGCCTGACGCAAGTATGCAGGCTTTCTCCATGCCAAGATTAGAAAAATATTTTTCTCCATTTTCTCTCCATTTTTATGTTTCATTATACCGTGACTATCATTGTGAGATCCTGACCAAGTCACCGAAACTACAAAGGAACAGAGAGGTACAGATTTGCTTACAAAAAAAATTTTTTTTTTAATCTACATGGTGAGAGACCTCGTGAACAAAGTGGAGGGAATTAATATGTAAGGAGCTGTAATTTCATAAACAAAACACACAAAGTGCTTCTCTGAAACACGAAGATAAATATAAATGACCTAATAGGGAAAATGGGCAAAAGATGTGAATAAGCATTTCATATATCCAGAAATTGCTAATTAAACATGTGATACCGCCCTAGCTGGTTTGGCTCAGTGGATAGAGTGTTGGCCTGTGGACTGAATGGTCCTGGGCTTGATTCCGGTCAAGGGCACATGCCTAGGTTGCAGGCTCGATCCCCAGGAGGGGACATGCAGGAGGCAACCAATCAATGATTCTCTCTCATCACTGCTGTTTCTATCTCCCTCTCCCTTCCTCTCTGAAATCAATAAAAAAATATATATTATAAAAAAAGTGATACCGCCCTAGCTGGTATGGCTAAGTGGATAGAGTGTTGGCCTGTGGACTGAAGGGTCCCAGGTTCGATTCCAGTCAAGGGCACATGCTCGGGTTGCGGCCTCGATCCCCAGTGGGGTGCGTGCAGGAGGCAACCAATCAATGATTCTCTGTCATCGTTGATGTTTCTATCTCTCTCCCTCTCTCTTCCTCTCTGAAATCAATAAAAAAAAAATTTTTTTAAAAAGTGATACCTTTGCCCATCAGACTGGTGAAAAATTTTTCAAACATGTGCACACACAATGATGGATATTCATGGATGTTGATGTCATGATTTATAATGGCTAAAAGACGGAAAGAAAGTAAATTTCCATCAAATATCCATTGAATAGCCCAGCCAGTGTGGCTCAGTGGTTGAACGTCGACCTACATAAAAATGTATTTTTTTACAATATTAACTGGTAGCCTTTACTGACCCTTTATGAAGTGTCTACTAGTGTTCTAAGTGCTTTATATATAATAACACATTTGATTGTCATGACAACTCTATGAGGCAGGACACTGGTCAACCTTGACAAAAACCTGATAAAGAGTAAATGAGTAATATCACAATGTGTAATCCTTAATGAAATCATCACTTTATTTTTATTTTTAAAAAATATATTTTTATTGATTTCAGAGAGGAAGGAAGAGAGAGATAGATAGAAACATCAATGATGAGAGAGAATCATTGATCAGCTGCCTCCTGCATGCCCCCCACTGGGGATCAAGTCCGCAACCTGGGCATGTGCCCTTGACTGGAATCGAACCCGGGACCCTTCAGTCCTTCTATCCATTGAGCCAAACCGGCTAGGGCTGAAGTCATCAGTTTATATATGAAGCATCAGTGACTGCTAAAGTTACAAAAAGACCACCAGTTATCATTTCCCTCCTAATGGAAGTAAACAAATCCCAGCTCTGAAAGCCATGAGTTCTATTGAGATAGGTGATGGATTCATTATTTTAGTCTCTCAGAAAATAAAAACATATTTGAGTGTTGACTATTATAATCTAGGTTTAAGCTGGACCTACAGCCTCTTGGACAGGGAACCAGTTCACTGCCTTATTTCTGACCAATACACTCTATCCTCACTCTCACAAATACCTATAAGCAAAACTCATCTAAAACACATACTTCGGGTCCTGGCGATGCAGGTATCCATCTGCAAAGTTGCTCACTGTGATACATTCTTTTTCTATCAGGCCTGGGTCTGTGGCCTGTGTCACTCGATTTCTGTTTACTTTGTCTTACAAATGAATGACATGCTCTCCTCTTCTTTGCTTTCAACTACCATCTTCTCTCTCTTTTTTCTTTCACTGCCACACTTCTACTTTTCTCCCTACCCATTTCTTTTGCTTTTTTAAATTGTTTATTGATTTCAGAGAGGAAGGGCGAGGGAGAGGGAGATAGAAGCATCAATGATGACAGAGAATCACCGATGGGTTGCCTCCTGCACGCCCCACATTGGGGATCGAGCCCGCAACCCTGACATGTGCCCTGACTGGGAATCAAACCGTGACCTCCTGGTTCATAGGTCGACGCTCAACCACTGAGCCACGTCGGCCGGGCCTCATTTCTTCTTAAACCATGGAATCAGTTTCATCAGAAAGAGTAGGAAGCCCTACTTTGGCGTCAGGCCCAAGTGGCTTTCTCCACTTCAGAGCCCTGGGAGGCAGGAGGGCTGATTGGCCCTCTCCTCGCAAAGGCAGCCCCGACAAGTGCTCTGCTCTTAGCTCTCTCCGCTTCACTGGCACCCTTCCTTTTACTAACCATGGGCATTTCCCAACGCTTGTCTGAAGTCCTTTTCCTTCTTTTTTTTAAATATATTTTTATTGACTTCAGAGAGGAAGGGGGAGATAGAAATATCACTGATGAGAGACAATCATTGATCAGCTGCCTCCTGCAAGCCCTACACTGGGGATCAAGCTCACAACCTGGGCATGAGCCCTGACCAGGAATCAAACCGTGACCTCTTGGTTCATAAGTCAATGCTCAACCACTGAGCCATGCCAGCCGGGCGCAAGGTCCTTTTCCTTCTTAAAGATCACACTCTCCATAGATAATCTCATCCACTCCTATTATTTCAATTAATTATACCCCAGTGATCACCAAAAATCCATCTCATGCCCAGGTCCCACCCCTGAGCTCAGGACAAATTTACCCAAATGATTGTTGCCTGTCCTGCCCACAGTTACATCAAACTGAGTATGTCCCAGTCGAAACGTGCCTGCCCCAAGACTTGCTCCCAAACTGTCTTTTCTCCCATGTTCCTTCTCACATATATGTCATATATGTTCTAATCAGGGTCCAACATGATCTTGACAGACTGGCAGGAAGGACCAAACAAAAAAATGAAATTTAAAAAAAAAATAAAGAAAAATAAATAAATAAATATTTAAAAACTTTTAACCTTAGCTGGTTTGGCTCAGTGGATAGAGCATCGGCCTTCGGACTGAAGGGTCCCGGGTTCGATTCCAGAAAAGGGCACATGCCTGGGTTGCACGCTTGATCCCCAATAGGGGACGTGCAGGAGGCAGTCAATCAAGGATTCTTTCCCATCATTGATGTTTCTATCTCTCTCTCCCTCTCCCTTCCTCTCTGAAATCAATTAAAAATATTTAAAAAAAAATAATAAATAGATAAAAATTAAAAAACAAAAAAAAGATGAAGTTTAACAGTAATAATTGTAAGGCTCCATTCCCGGGCTTAAACAAAACAAACATCAGCAGCACCAGAAGAGACTGGAGAAAAGATAGCTTAGCAAAAAAGCACAGAGGAAAACTAAGTTCACTTGACAGGAAGCTCAGTGTGAGTCAACGGTGTGGTGTGGCTGCCAGAACAAAGCTAATGGAATCTCCAGCTGCCTTCTCAGAAGCACAGCGTCCAGATGAGCGGCGATCATCTCACCCTGCTCGGCCCTGCCCTGGCCACGCTGAATACGGAGGAGGTTCCGTCCTGGTACCAGCTCAGAGGAACTCCATCAGGCTGGGGTAAGAGCTCAGTTGGAATGGCTGAGTACACTGGCAACTTTTACATCGGATGTCTGCACAGCTCTCCAGGTGACAAAGAACGAGATGTGTTCTGTGTATTGTAAAGAGGTAACACAGGACCGGATTCTCACAGTCAGAGCCATCACACAATTATTTGGGAAGCATGTTATGTAACCAGTTTCCTGTCACTGGAAGTGTCCAGATAACAAATGACTAGTCAAAAACGTGGCCAGCATTTAATCAGATTACCGTTAGTATCCCTTCAGATCACTAAAGTTCACAGTGCTGCATTGCAATGGCGACTGACAATCACCCTGCTCAACGTCGCCCCCATCTCTCGCATGCCTTTTAATTTTTTTTTTAAATATTTTTATTGACTTCAGAGAGGAAGGGAGAGGGAGAGGGAGATAGAAACATCAATGATGAGAGAGAATCATTGATTGGCTGCTTCCTGCACGCCCCCCACTGGCGATCAAGCCCACAACCCGGGTATGTGCCCTGACCGGGAATCGAACCGTGACTTCCAGGCTCATAGGTCAACGCTCAACCACTGAGCCATGCTGGCTGGGCTCTCGCATACCTTTTAATTTAGCAATCCCAAGTCCCACTGATCTCTCTAAAACCATTCTCATATTTTCCCCTTCTGCTGCATTCCCATTTATACCCCCTTTTTTCCTTCACTCCCTTATACCTAGAGTGTAAATTCTCATCTTTCCTGACAGTTTAATTTCAAGATTGCTTCTGGCCCTAGCTGGTTTGGCTCAGTGGATAGAGTGTCAGCCTGCGGACCCAAGGGTCCCAGGTTCGATTCCGGTCAAGGGCATGTGCCTTGGTTGCAGCACATACTGAGTAGGGGGTGTGCAGAAGGCAGCTGATCGATGTTTCTCTCTCATCGGTGTTTCTAACTCTCTATCCCTCTCCCTTCCTCTCTGTAAAAAAATCAATAAAATAATAAAATAAAATAAATAAGTAATAAAATAAAATAAATAATAAATTTAAAATAAATTTTAAAAATAAATAATAAAATAAAATGATTGCTTCTGTAGACCCCACAACACTTGTTCAGCCACCTGATTAAACAATCATCTAATTACCTGAAATGATGTGTCTATTGAAGATAAGGGTTTGTGAGGGCTGTGATGGGGAGAAGGAACTCAGTGTTCACTACCACAGAATAGCAATGAAGGTCATGAGGCATTCTAGGACTCATTCATCACATTCTCTGTGGATAATCTCATCCAAGATAGGCATTTGCTTCTAAGGATGAAAAGCTGATACACCTACGTTCTTGGTTCAAGCATAGTTGAAAAACTAGACTTTCAATGACAATGCTCAATGAATCTCATCTTACAGCCCCAGGCTGAGAGAGCCCAAAACAAACTTCATGGTTTAATACTGCAAGTTGCCAAATTATTCCACCAGGTCTTCTACGTGAAATCAAGAGCAAATTTAAGATCCCGAGAATTGGAATGGAGGCCTTTGAAGGCATCTGGATGATGCTGGGTACCCTAATCTCCTGACTCCTGAACCCCACTAGGACTACCAAGGAATCAGACTTCTCAGGAATGAAGGTTCAGGTCACCTCACCAGCCAGTTGAGGTAATGGCTGAGCGAAAGGGGAACAGGAATCAGACTATAGTAAACATTCATATGTTCTGCCTTGATATGACATTGTAGTAATTTTTTTTCAAATATATTTTTTTATTGATTTCAGAGAGGAGGGAAGGGAGAGAGAGAGAGATAGAAACATCAATGATGAGCCAAAACCAGTTTGGCTCAGTGGATAGAGTGTTGGCCTGCGGACTGAAGGGTCCCAGATTCGATTCCGGTCAAGGGCATGTACCTGGGTTGCGGGCACATCCCCAGTGGGGGATGTGCAGGAGGCAGCTGATCGATGTTTCTCTCTCATCAATGTTTCTAACTATCTCTCTCCCTTCCTCTCTGTAGAAAATCAATAAAATATATTTTTTAAAAAAAGAAACATCAATGATGAGAGAGAATCATCAATCGGCTGCCGCCTGTACACCCCCACTGGGGATCGAGCCCAAAATCCAGGCACGTGCCCTGACGGGGAATCGAACCCTGACCTCCTGGTTCATAGGTTGATGCTCAACCACTGAGCCACACCGGCTGGGGAGTAATTTTTTCTTTCCTTTCTTTTCCCTACTCTGTTTTTTTAATCCTCACCAGAGGACATGCTTATTGATTTGAAAGAGAGAGAGAGAGAGAGAGAGAGAGAGAGAGAGAGAGAGAGAGAGAGAGAGAGATCGGTTGCCTTCCCATAGGTGCCTGGCCCAGGGATCGAACCCGAAACGTAGGTATGTGCCCTGACCAGGAATCAAACGTTCATGGGACAGCGATCTAACCAACTGAGCCACACTGGCCAGGACCTTTTTCCCTACTTTTATTTAGGATGTGTTGATGGGAGTTAACTTTAAAGTTGAATTCATATCGTATAGACTCTTGGGTAGGCTCGTGACAATATTAGAGATAAGTGGCATCACTCAGACTGCCTGCCATCTACTCTCTTTGACACAATAGAGAAGAAACAGGTAGGGAGTAGCCGCAGTGGATTTCTCATCAGCACTAGTTCTTGAGTTGTGGTTTGGGGTGTTTTTTCCTTTCCTGGCTGTTTAACCTCAAAGCTGGTTCTCCAGGCCTCTCAACATTTCTGTGAGCGACCCAATATCATTTTGATAAGCTCCTTGTCTGCTTCAATCAGTCAAGATCAGCTTCTTCTGCTTGCAAATTAAAACCCTAACTAGGACAACATCTACATGGAGTGTGCGGTCAGTCCAAGTTTCCTCACCTCTAAATACACCGAAGCTGAAGGAAGAAGTTAATAAATAGAAAAGAGGAAATTAAAGAGTTAGAAAATGTTAAAAGTAAAATTAACTAATAATCCAAAAGCTAGTTCACTGCAAAAATAAAAATCAATAAAATAGAAAACCCACCAGTTAATATACTCAGCAGGGGGAAAGTGGGCCACGCAAATTCACAATAACAGGGGAAAAAATAACTCCAGGAAGATTAAAATAAATCCCAAACTCGTAAGAACCATTTTGTAAAATTATATATAGATGAGTTTGATAGCCAGGATGAAACAGATACTTTTCCAGGAAAAGTATAATTTACAAAACTGACTCAGGACGAGATAGACTAAACAGATCAATTTCCATATAAGAAATAGGAGTTGAAAAAGATCTAAACACACACAAAAAGCTCCAGATATAAACTATAGGGGAATCCTGCCAAAATGTTAAAGTGCTGATAATTCCAGCTCTACTTAAAATATTCTAGAATATAGCAAACTTCCAAATTTTTATATGAACGAAG